>NW_022900916.1:36557989-36580446 GCF_012274545.1 Fukomys damarensis | reverse complement strand
GCCCTCGCGGATCGCGCGGCCGCCCGGCTAAGTCATTGTTAACAGCCTAAGAAATTATCTTGTCTCCGCGCTCTTTCTTCTGCTGGCGAGCCAGGTAATTTTCTTAAAGCGAAAACTCCCCGATCGTAACTTCTGGGCAGCCTGCCGGCTTCGCCCCCCCCGCGCGCCCGCTGGTCCCAAGCCAGCTGGGTGTCCGGCGGAGTCCGAGAAACTTTTTTTTTTAAGGAAAAAAAATGCTAATACCTGACTAGTCTTTCGATTCATAATTGCGATCGTTAGCTAAGTGGTCTGGAATTATATTTCACCTCCGTTCTCCGCTTGCAGACCAAATTGAAAATTTCCCCAAGTCTGCATCAGAAAAAAAAAAGTTTTCTCATTTAGCAGTTCAACTGTTAATCCAGGGTCTGTAGCAATTCCCTAAATAGATCCACTACTTACCATTAATTAATAGCATTTTGATCCTGAAACATTTTAAACCTTGGAAAAGCAAAGAAGCTTCTCGTGATTGAAATTGAAACTTAAAATCCTTTGAGTAACGATATAACTATTCAACCAACGAAAGAAAAATGCATGTTTAAACTGCATTAACCTGTCACAGGCATACAAACAAATTTCCACGCTGAAATATAAATTATAGACTAGCAGCGAGATAAACACATTAAAATGGACTCCCACAATTTTAATAATAGAAAGTCACGTTTCCAATTAGGCAGTATCTTCTATTTTTCTTTTGACAAAAATTAGAAATAAGAAAATGCAGCCAATGCTATAGAATGCTCATATGGTGTTTATAACTGTGGAGGTTTTTCTCTTTTATAATCAAGTATGTGAGTAATTTCTTTTACGTGTCTTCGTTGCTTTCATTTTGCTCTTTTTAAAAAACATTTGCAACACGTAGAAAACAAGCAGGACAATTCTACAAAATAGACATCACAGTTTTGGATGTGCACAGGCTTTACTTTTATAATGAATCATATGCATTTTATTTGTAACTTAAGTACGTTTTCTTCTGAAAATTAAAACATACAGATGCAGCAAGATTAACATACGTTCATGTGTTTACTGACTAGAATAATCAAATGTGGTTTGGCCGTTTTTGCTTCAGGATTTTTATATTAAATGTTACAGAGTTGAATGTCACTTTACTTTCCTCCCCACTCTCATTCACCTTTCTTTCTCTTTAACTTCCCAAGGTAATCAGCATTATAAATTGTATATCCTAGCAACATTTGTTATACTTTCCTTAGTCAATGATCTATATGTATAAATATTTATCTATCCATGATTGTCTATTTTAAAATTTTCATAAAGAATGCAGTAGTGTACATATCATTTTGCATTTTGTTTTTCTCCCTCAGTGAGATTTTGAGAACTATCCATGTGGGTGCCTATAGAATCCACTTTATTCATTTTAGTAGTTTTAAACTAATATTGTCAGCTTTTTTTATTGTTAAGGAGATTACATTTTAAAGCTGGTAATTTTTGCTGAAGTTGCTTGCCTCAAATTTTCATATGATTGACAATCTACACATTAAAATCTGTAAGACAGAATTCTTTACTAGGTGTTTTTCTAATTTTATATGTAGAAAAAGTAATGATATTTAAAATGCAGAATATAGTACCCATGTGTCAGGTTCATATAATTAATGTTACCATTTGTCATATCTGTGTCAGATCTGCTTTTCAAAATTGAACTGTTCAACGTTTCTGATAAAAATTGAAGCCCCCTTTACAATCTTTACGATGCTATTCGCCACCCTTTTCCTCAAAGGCAAACACTGTCATAAATTTGGTGTGTAACTTTTCAGTCTAGGCTTTACACTTTGCATATGAACTCATGTGGCATATTGCTTTGAATGATTTTAAAATATATACATGTGACGATAGATTGTAGATACCATTCTGTGATTTGTTTTCCTTTTTTCCTTCATGGTATATTTGTTTTTCTCTTCATGTTGATAAATATAGATCTAGTTCATTCATTTTAATCTCCATATTGTTGGTCCATGCATATGAATATGACTTGTTTATTCATACCCCTATTGATGAATATTTAACCTGCTGCCAATATTTTGCTATTGCTTGTACATGTTTTTCTTGCACCTATGTGAGAATTTCTCTGTGTATCTACCTAGATGGTGAATTGCTAGGCTGCACACACATTTTCAGTTTTACTACCAACTACCAAATGGTTTTCCAATTTGTGCGCCTCTTAGCAATGTAGGAGAGTTCTTATTTTCCTAGCAAGATATTAATACTTTCTCAATTCAGACTTTTCTTGTTTCTGCCAGTTTGAATTTTTAAAGAATTCAGTGTCTTGTTGTTTTATTTGAATTTCCCTCACTGCCAGAGTGGTTGAGTGCTTCATATATTTATTGGCTGTTGAAGTGTTTCTGAGTTTGTGATTTGTTTTTTCAATGTTCATTCATCTTTTCAGTAGGCTGTTTAATTTTTATCATTTATCCTTTTTGATTTATAGGAGTTCATGTGTGTAAACATTCAACAGATTCTATCAATCTATAGCTTGTCTTAACTTTTGATGACTTTTGTGCTATAGAAAATTTAAAATGCAGTGATATTCACTCTCCTCTTTTTTAATAGCTTGTGTATTATTAGGGGAACTTTACACCTGATGTGTGAAGATATTCTATATGTCTTTTTACTTTTATATTTTTAAAATTTTGTTTTTCACATGGAAAATCCATCTATCTGTGGCTCATCTTTTTGAATGGTATAAAGCAGGGATTAAATTTTACTCTTCTCCTCAGCCCCAATATAGAAAGCCTGTCATGACCTGATGTACAGAACAATCTTCATATTCCTATTAATGTGTAATGCTACCATGATTGTAAATTAAATTTCCATATATTCATAAATATGTTCCTAGCTTGTCCTTTCTCATGGATCAAACCAATTCTTAGCCAATAGCACACTCTTAATTAATTATTATGGCTTCATAATATGTCTTGATATATTGGAAGGCATGGCCCCCTCTTTGTTCATTTTTAAAATTGTACCAACTATATTTGGACTTTTACTCTTCTCTATAATTTAGCATCAGTTTGTCAGGTTCCTTAATGAAAAATTTTTCTTGGTATTTTGTTGAGTTAAGTGTATAGGTTAAATTTGGTGAACTGTGACGTCTTTATAAAATTTAGTAATCCAATGCCTGAATGTTATTGTGATTTTTAAATATCTTTCAATAACATTTTATAATTTGTTTATAAGATGATTGTGTTTATTTGCTAGATATCCCTCCAGGTATGTTATGTCTTTTGTTGCTAGTATAAGTGAGGTTTTTAAAAATTGGTTATTACTACTGCTTGGAAATGCTATGGATTTTGGACTAATTTTATTTTAAAGGCAAACATGCTGAACATTCTTATTAGTTTATTTGCAGATTCTTTTGTCTCTTCACTTAGATAATCATGTTATCTGTAACTAAAATTCCTGATACCTTTTCCCTTTCTTTCTTCTTGGGGTGGGCTTGGACCTCCTGCAGAAAGGTTACAGTGAACTTTGTTTTCATATTTCTATTGCACAGAGAATGTTTCTAATGTGTCATCATTGTTTATCATATTTGCGGTGAGTTTTTGGTCAAACCCCTTTGTCAAGTTAGGGCAGTGCCCTTCTAGCCCAGTTGTGTTTAAAGTAGGAATATTTAAAATCTTAAATATTGAAATTTTATTACTTTTCCTACAACAGAGATGGTTATAGATTTTATCTTTCATACGTTAATATAACAGGTCACATTGATAGATTTTTCTAATGTGGG
Source organism: Fukomys damarensis (assembly GCF_012274545.1). Lineage (NCBI taxonomy): Eukaryota > Metazoa > Chordata > Mammalia > Rodentia > Bathyergidae > Fukomys > Fukomys damarensis. The sequence goes on along the minus strand of NW_022900916.1, from coordinate 36,576,671 downwards.
CATCACGTTGAATTCTGAAGTAAATCCTGTTTTGTCATATGGTAATTTAAAAAAAATATATATTGGGCCAGGGATTTAGCTCAGTGGTTCGGTGGCCTGCCTTGCAAGTGCAAGGACCCGAGTTCAATCCCTGGTGCAAAAAAAAAAAAAAAAAAAAAAAAAAAAAAAAAATTGCTTCATGCAATTTGTGATTTTTTAAAAAAAATTCAGCATCTTTTTTCATAAGTGTCATTGACTTATAATTTACATTTCTTGCAGTATCCTTGTCCATATTTGGTTTTGAATTGCAATGCCTTCATAAAATGCATTTGGAAATCTTTGTTGTCTATATCCTGTGATGGTTTGTATGAGATGGGTTATTATATTTCCTTGAATGTTTGGTAGATTTCTTCTGTGAAGCCATCATATTTTTAAAATTCAACTAAATTTCTCTAATTTAGTTGTTCTTCAATCAATTTTGATAATTTACATTTCTCTTAAAATATTAGATATATTTAAACATTAAAATTTTTGCTGTATAGTTTACATTTTTATTCTAAGATGTAACACAGTGTCTGTAGTCATATTCTATTTTTTATTCCTGTTCTGTACTTGCAACTCTCCACTTTTTTTGTCTTAGCAAAGGTTTTGTATTTTTTTAGACAAATCTATAAAAGTTTGTTTACATTCTTCAAATGGGCAGCTTTTGTTGACCATATTTCTTTAAAAATATACATATGTTTATTTAATTTTTGTGTTCAACTTTATTAATCCCTGACAGTTTCGTTGAATTTAATATGCTACTCCTTAAAAAAAAAAAAAAGCTTTCCATGGGCCAGGGATTTAGCTCAGTGGAACCCGCCTGCCTTGAAAGTGCAAGGTCCTGAGTTCGACCCCCAGTACAAAAAAAAAAATCTTTCCAAGTTATATACTTAATACATTAATTTCCAGTCTTTCTTATTTTCTAACATAAATTTAGGGCTATAAATTTCCCTTCAAGGAAATTGCTTTATCCATAGCCTGCAGGTTTTTAAAAGAGTGCCATCATTGCCATTTGGTTCTAAATACTTCATAATTTCACTGTGATTTCTTAAACATTACATTTTCAGAAAAGTGCTTTTTCTGAATTTCCTTGGTATTATACCACTTGAACTATTCTCTGACTAGTGCTCATTCTGTAAACTCTGGGGATCTGGCTCTGAAAGTATAATTGGAGATTATTTGAAATGAAAAGTCAAAAGAGGTAATTTCTTAACATGATATATATATGGCGAATTTCAAGTAAATATCACTAAAAGAGTCTTTCTCCCAAGCCTTTCAGAAGCTTCCAGAAAATCATCAAAGAGATGTTCCTGAAGGCCTTGAGTAGCTGACTTGGCCATTCCTTTGGACATAAGTCTTTCAGAGCAGGTGTATAGTAGGTATTCAACAAATATGCCAAGAATAAGTGAATAAACTGGCAGATTATCATCACTATTAATTTATGATTGCCAGCCTCACAAAAGCATTCAGCATTCCCAGAAACACTGCAAACTTGTTTGTACTTGGGTTGGTCTTTTTCCTATCTTTTGGCAAGAGCCACTTCATTCTTGTTCTAGCCCATTACCTCTTGTCTTTTCAGACACAATTCATTACATATTTCCCTTTTTCTCCAAAATCTTCTGTGCCTCTTTCTTTACAGAATAATTTGAGTCAACATACAATAATGGACCAATCTCTTCAATTTAAAAAATCCCATCTCCCCTTCTCCTTTAATTCCTACCATAGCTACTTTGCCCTTCAAAGCCAAATTTCTCAAGTGCTGAGTATATTCTCAGTCACCATCTCCTTAGCTTTACATTATTAAAATTGCTCCATACTGAATCCTCACTTCACTCCAAAAAATTCTTTTTGTTAAGACCAACATGAGCACACAACAGTATAACTGTACTTTCACACCATTGAACTCTTCACTTAAAAATGGTTAAACTTGTAAACTTTACATTATACATATTCTACTACAATCAAAAACCCTCTTTTCTTAAAAAGAAAAAAATTAACATTGGGCCCCTTTTTGCTAAATCCAGTCCTCAGATAACTAGAACTCTTAGATTAGTTGAGCAGTTCTTGAAACATTCTCTTCTTTTGGCTTCTGTGATATTACATTCTTTTGGTCTTTCTTCATCTTTCTAACTGTTCCTTAACAGCCTTAATTACTTGTTCTCCCTCCTTCAACTAACCTCTGAAATTTAATCTGTCCTAGACCATCTTCTCCCAATTCTACTCAGTCTTTCTAGGTAAAATAAATAACATTTTCCACCACTTAAATATACCTGTATACAAAATGACTTCTGAAATTATCATCTTTAGCCCAGATACCTCTTGGTGTCAGACAGTTTCACACCATATCCATCTAACCACTTGATAATTCCACAGCCCTCCAGAGATGTTTTACAGATATCTCAATAAATTCAAAAGTTGAGTTCTTGGTTGTTACCCCCAAATCTACTCTTCCTGTATTTTTCCCTATCTCAGGACATAGCACTTTCATGCATCCTATTCTGCAACCCCTTGTGTCATTGCTGACATCTTCCTTTCCATGAGCCCTCACATTTAATTCATCTTCAAGTGTAGTGTGGTTGATACTACTTTCAATTGTGTGTTGACTATCCACTTTTTTATTTCCCTGCCAACAACCTCATCCAAATCATCTTCATTTTTGGTCCAACTACAGTGATACTGAGTTGCCCTAACTGATTCCTGTGCTTTGCTCTTGCTCTATTTCAGTCCGTAAGACCTTCCAATCACAGCCAAGACAAATCCAAAATGGCAGGCAGTGAGCCAGCTCCTGTTTACTTCTCCACCCGATTTCTGATTTACTTTGTTTCAGCTTCCACTGGTCTTTGAAAACACCACTCCCTCAGATGCTCAAGTTAGAAACTTTGTGTGTGCTTTTTCTTCAACCTAGATGGCTCTTTCTTTCTGACTGAATAATTCTTATGCGTCATCATTCATCATTACTTCCCCAAGAAACATGCCATTTCCAATCTAAACTGGGCCCCTTCTGTTATACAAGCGTTCATTTATTTAACAAATATTTGTTGCATGGTTCCTGTCAATCTGGAATAGTCTGAGGCATTGGAGATGGAGCAGTGAACAAAATAGTCTCTGCTCTCACAAAGCTTATATTTTAGTGAGGGAAGCCTGATAACAAGCAAGTAAATAAATAAACATATTTCAGATAGTGGTAATTGCTATAGAATCAGTGCCAGCAGGATAGAAAGACCCAAAAGGGAATATTTTATGTAGGGTGTTCAGGCAAGGCCATTCTGATAAGGGGAAGTAGAGAAAGTAAGTCTTGAGAAAAATCTAAGACAAGCACAGAAAAATATCAAAGTCTTGAGAAAGGAGCGTGTTGGGGTGCTAAACAATGTAAAGGCTTGAATTATTTTTCTGTCACTGTTGTACTAAATTACCCTACATTTAATGGCCTAAAACACAAAAAATTGTTTCTGCCTGTTCTGTAGTTCAGAACTCGAAAGTAGGCTTCAACAGGCTAAACTAAATAAAGCAGTCAACAGGGCTGCATTTGTTTTTGGAGATCCTAGGTGATCCTTCCTTGTCCCTTTCTGCTTCCAGATGCAATTACCTCTTAAGACTCCTTCCTCCATCCAGCAGTAATGGGTTGAGTCTTTTTCTGATTTGTATCACTCTTCTGCTTCTCACTTACATTTACAAAGATCTATGTGATTACATTGGGCTCCCTTGAAGAATCTGATCTCCCTATTTCAAGATCAGCCAATTAGTAACCTTTATTCCATCCACTGCCTTAACTCTGCGTTGCCACATAATATAGCATCTTCATGGGTTCTGGGAATCAGGATGGGCATCTATGGGAAACCCTAATTCTGCCTAACACAAGGCTGAATCAGATTAAGCAAAATGAAACATGGTAAGAGAAGAAAAAGCCCTGGGATCTGGCCAGGTGGGAGGCAGGTCAGGTAGCACTTTGCAAAAGGGTAAAGAGTAGGATTCGACTCCTCTCTTTAAGGAGGATTTTGAGTAGTGAATGTACTTTTTAGAAGTTCACACTTTTGCTGTGTGGCAAACATAGTAGATCTCAGGCAAGAGTAGCAGCAGGATATCAGTTAATAAGCAACTGCAGAAATCCAAGCAAAAGGCGATGGTGGTTGGGATCAGAGAGGTAGCAGTGAAGATGGCGAGATGTGTTGGATAATAGAGTGTGTGAGAAGGTGAGGACCCATGAATGAATGTAAGGGTTTCAGCCTGGTGACTGGAAGACTGTCCTTTCTATTTTGTGATGGGAAAGGCTTTAGAAGAATCAGAATACATGAGATGGAAATTAGGAGTTTGGCTTTGGAGAGCTGGAGATGCCTCTGAGGCTTTTTGGATCCATGAGGCTACTTTTGCAGTTTGAAGTCCAGCTGCATCCCTGGCTGAGTGACAGGATAAAAGGATTTTTTTTTAAAAAAACTATTTCTATATGTATGACTCTAGAGATCAGGAATTTTAGCTCTTAGTAGGAGTTTTTCTCAAAATTTCAAATATAATTATTTAATTTTTTAGTGTAATCTCATTATTGTTTAATTATTATTAAAAGTAATACGAAATTGTAAAGATCGAAACTTTCTATCTTGTAAAATCTAGTCACATTTATTTATTTATTTATTTATTTTTGTGGTGTTTGGGATTGAACCCAGGCTTTTGCAAATGCTAGGCAAGCATTTTACCATTCACTTCCAGTCTCCAAAGTCTAGTAATTTTAAGCCTGATGTTTTAGGTTTAACTGATAAACCTTTATGTTCTTTACCAGCAAGTTTCTTTTAGATCCATACTTCTTCTGTGTTACATTCAAGCTCCTGTTAATCCACGTGAACTAGATATGACCTTATGATGTTGGTCAGCAGGTAAAAAGCAATAGTTAGAAGGGAAGAGTAAGTTCGGCTGTGCTGCTGCAGAGCACAGGGGCTAGAGTCAATAATAATGATCAGCCTTCCTTTGACTAACTTCAAGTACAGTGTCTGTAGTGTTGTGGACTTTTAAAAAAACACATAAGGGGTAGGAGAACATAGTAAATAGTAAATATTTTTGCATGAAGCTGAGAGCAAAGACCCAACTGAAGTGTCTATAGGAAGATAAAAAGAAAGCGGGTGCTGTAAAGTTTTATAGAATAATAGCGCAGTAGTTCAGGAAATATGTATGTGACTTTGGAGTTTAACAGGCCAGACTCAAATGAGGAGGGAATGTAAGTTTGCCCATCAATTTGACAATAATCTGTCAAGATGACAATGTGCATAATCTCTGACTTGGAAATTTCCCCTTAGTTATATGCCTTAGGGAAACTTGTATTCAGGCCTCAGAGCTATCTACAAGTATTTTCAATGAGGCATTTGCTGCAGGGTTTTTTTTTTGAGACAATTTAAATGTTATGAAAAAATAAGGCACTACTATATAGGATTAAAAATAAACGATGAACCCAAACTTTCTAGATCATAGATAATGCTTTCTGCTTAGTAAATAGAGCAGAAAAAAAAGCTCCAAGACCTTAAAAGAAGGTGTCTAATAGATCATTTAATTTTGTTCCTGCATGTAATCATTACTTTATCAGCATGTAATATTTTGTCAATAGTACAAACTCTGTAGCCAGGCTGCTGAGTTCTGGTTCTGTCAGTTACCAGCTGTGAAACTTGATTAAGTTACTTTGCCTCAAAAGAGGACAATTATAGTACCTACTTCCCTGGAGTGTAGTGAGAACTCGTTTGGTTAATATTTATAATTTTATTAGCCCATACATAGGCATGAAGTGAGCATTGTATTAGGTGTAGGGGTGCATGTGTCTGTGAGCATACATATGTACTTGTGGGGTGTGTGTGTGTGTGTGTGTGTGTGTGTGTGTGTGTGTGTGTTGTGGTGCTGGGGATTAAACTCAGGGTTTTGTGCATTCTAGGTAAATGCTGTATCACTTAACTTCATTTCCAGCCCCCAGATTAGTTATTATGTATTGTTTACCCAGGTATTATCCACCTACATATGTCTCCACGGTATTATATATCTATATACATTGAAAGTGTAATACCTTAATAAGTGTGATACACAACAAATTTAGAGCAGCAGTTACCTACTGGTATGGTATAGGAGGTAAGTAAAGGGAATAGAGTTTCAAGTTGTTTAATATTTCATTTATTTTTTACAAAACCTGAAGCAAATGAACCCAAGTGATAACACTTGTCAATAGGAGTGGTGAATACATTGCCGACTACTGTAATGTTGTCTGTATTTTTTCTGTGTGCATGAAATATTTTCTCTAAAAATATCCCAGGACAGAACTGGAACATTAGATGTGCAGCATATATCTGCTGAGTGGATGAGTGATTAAGGAATGGCTTGGACTGAAGAAGCAGCCTACAGACATCCCTGTTAGTGCACGGTGTAGGCAGTGGAGGACGGATGTGGGCCATTAGAGGGGAAAGCTTCTCACCAGACATGGTGGATTCAGGGAGACAGTGGAAGAAGGATTTCAAGCTTCTGATAGAAAAATAGTTGAACTTAAATTCTATATTCAGGTGAACCTATCATTCCCTTATGAGAGCCAAATAAAAAATACTCTCATAAACATGTGGATTCAGAACAACGACCACTCAAGCCCCTTCCTCGAAAGAGTTACTAAACATTTTCCAGGAAAATGACAAATGAATCAAAGATAGAAGATAAGGAGGCACACCAAATTCGGTTACAAAACATAGTGAAACTTAAAATCCTGAGTGAGAAAGAAGGAGAAAGAGAAAGAGAAGGTATAAAGAGAGAAGAGACAAAGATATGCAACTTCCTAACCATTAAAAAATAATATAAGAGAAACACAAACAATTCAACAAAAGCAGGAAGGGGGAAAAGGAGAAACAATAGCAGTTGGTGCATAGAAAAAAGAAAATAAATTGCACATGTTAGCCTGAAATATTAATAATCACGATGTCTACAGATTTACTAACTCTATAAAAAGAGCTGTTCTGGTTGGAATTAAAAAGGTGGAGAACAAAATTACCAACTCTAAACAACTATAGGCTGTTTATCTAAAATACCTAAAACAAAATGACCCAGGAATTAAAAACAATAAAAGCAGGCATAGCAAATGTTAACAGCACAAATGAGCGTTACTTCAAAATATCTCAGCGAGGGCTGGGGATTTAGCTCAGAGGTTCTGCCACCTGCCTTGCAAGCACAAGGACCTGAGTTCCATCCCCAGTACCAAAAAAAAAAAAAAAGAAAAACCACCCCCCCAAAAAAAAACCCCAAAACAAAACAAATAAAATATCTCAGAGAAGAAAAAAAAAGGCTATGGAAGATTCTATGACATTATTAAGAAGCTGCATACTCAGAAAAGAATGGATGTATATTCTGTTTACACTTGCATGGTATAATTACAAAAACATTTTAGTAAACTCTGTAAAGCTGAAATTATACAACCTATATTCATCACCACATGCCTAAAATGACTATTTAACAACAAAAAGCAAAGACGAAAACCACTATCCTCCTGGAAAGGAGAAAGTACCCTTCTAATTAACTTAGATTACAGAGGAATTAAATTTGAAATTATAAATTAATTAGAAATGAACAAATGAGTGCAACACACTTCAATATCTGTGATGCTGCCAGAGTGGTGCAAATGGAAAGATTTACAGCCTTAAGTGTTTGTAGAAAACAGAAATTGTGAAAATAAACAAACCGAGCCTTTTTCTCAAGAGCTAGAAAAAGAACAGGAAAATAAACTCAAAGAGAATAAAGGCAAAAGGAGAACTTCACAAAATAAAAACCAAAAATATTAGACTTCATCAGTACAACCAATTACTACTTCTTTGACAAGACCAATAAAATGGATGAATGCCTAGTAAATGAAATTAAGAAAAAATGGAGAAGATATGAACATGTAAGGTACAAGAAATGCAAAAATACTAGCTGAATGATTACTGTTTACAACTTTAAATGAATACAATTAAAATTAAGATGGAATGTTTGACTCATACAAGTTGGTTTAATGAGAAATAAGAAATTTCCATTAACTATTACCTAAAAATCGATTTTTAAAAAAACCCCAAAGATCTATTTTTCAAAAAAGAAAAAAAAAAAAAAAGTACCAGACCAAGTAGTTTTGCAATCTACAGCTACTAAAATGAAGGTATTATTTATTATTTCCCATGTTAAACCAAGTGGTTGTGGATTCATAACACAAATGGGACAATTTTTCATTCGTAAGGGGCTGCTGTTACCCTGCTTCTGAAATCAGATAAAGAGAGGGTCAAAAGGGGAGTGGAAGTTTACTCTTACTTATAAATAAATACAAATACTGTAGCTAAGTCCAGCAGTGTATTAAAACAATACTGTATCATACCTGTTATTGACTTTTTCCGAAGTTGTTTTTCAGTAGAAAATACATTACTAGAATTCATTCTATTCTCTGAAGAGAAAAAGATGATTCTATTAAAAAATTCTTAGTAAATGAGTCATAGAAGAAAGTATTTCATATTTGAAAAGTAACAACAAAAATCTATAGCAAACATAATGCTTAATGATGAAATTTGAAGCATTTCCATTAAAATTAGGAACGGTGCAGGGGTAAACTCTACTACTACCATTGGACAGTGAATTTACGTTTAATGGATCTTCCATTTAATGAAATAATTTTTAAAAAGCAAAAATAGGATATGTACATATTGGAAAGAAAATGTATAGAACAGTTACTTTTTGTAGATTATATTTCCATGTACCTAAAAAAAAAATCCAAGAAAAATACTTTAAAATCTTTAGAACTAGTAAGATTGGTAGGGTAATTAGACAGCTTCCTGAAGAAAAGTGTGTAACTGAATTGAAATTCACACATAAAGGCCTGAATAAATGGAAAAAAACAATACTGTCATTTAACAGAAAACCCAGGTGCTACTAAAAGTAAGTTAGAAAAATTATAAATTTAATACTATCCTACCCATTATAGCAATAGGTTTCTATATGGAATTTGACAAGCTGTTTAAAGTTCACCTGAAAAAGAAAAAAAAAAGCAGGAATAGCATTTTTTTTAGTAACTATCAAAACATATCCTAAAGAATTAGTAGTTGATTCAGTGTCTGTTGACATAGAAATAGCCCTGTGAATTCATTGGAACAAAAGAAATGGTCCAGAAGCAGAGCAACCTATATTATGAGTTTGGTACATGATAAAAGTTACATTTCAAGTGAGTAGGGGAAATGATAGACAATTATAGTGTTCAATAGTTATCTTAATCATTTTGGGGGAAAATAAAGTTAATCATTTTTATGTGCAATTTAAAAATAAATTCTAGATGGTTAGAGAGAAAAACAAAAATAAAAATTAATATTCTATAATAATAATCTCAATAGATGTAGAATAAGTATATGGCAAAACTGAAGATTTTGTCATTATTAAAAACTCTTAGAAAACTAAGAATAGAAAGGAAGGTTCTTAATTTGATAAATAGCTTCTATGAAAAAACGTACATTGCATTTAATGGTCAAAACCAGAATGCTTACTCCCTAAGACTGGAAATAAGCCAAAGATAGATGTTCATTCTCCTACTTTTATTCAACATTTTACTGAGGTTTTAATCATAGCAATTAGACAAGAAAACTGTAGGAAAGGCACCTAGATTGGAAAAGTAGAAATATTGTCAAACTATTTTCTATTTAGAAAACCGCCATCTACCAAAAAGTTACTAGAACTAAGAAGTGATTTTGATAAGGTTTCAGGAACAAGATCAATATACAAAAATCAATAGTGTTTCTGTATAGTAACAATGAACAATTAAAAAATATTACTACCAAGGCCAGTACCAAAAAAGAAAAAATACATTTACTATACATCTAATAAAATATGTCTGATCTGTGTACATAAAACTACAAAACACAGATGAAAAAAGATAAATTCAGTCTTCCATAAATTGAAAGGCTCACTATTGTGCAAATGTCAGTTCTCTTCAAACTGATACATAGAGTCAGTGTAGTTCTAATCAAGATCCTAACAGGATTGTGACTTTTATAGATATAATATCTAATTTGATAAGGAAAAACAGAAACGAATAAAACAATTTCACAAAAGAATAAAATTGGAGGACACATTTTATTTGATTTCAAGAGTTAATCTACAGATACAGAGATTAGGACAGAGTGGTACTAGTGAAAAAGTAGAAACGTAAATTGATGGAGAAGAAGAGAGATTCCAGAAATGAATCAGATTAACATGCCTGCTTATTTTTGATGATTGTGCAGAAATTCTGTGGAGGAAGGATAGTTTTTTTTTCAATGCACAATTTTCAAGCAATTGCAATCTATATATAAAAAACTGTTCATACCTTGCACCACCTGTGAAATTGTTATCCAAACAGAACATAGAACTAAGTGTAAAACCCAGAGCTCTGAAAATGCCCAGAAAAAAGTATATGTTTTTGAGTTAGTCAATGATTTCTTAGTTATTATACAAAAAACTTTTAAAATAATAATAATGATAATGATAATAATAATAACAACTTCCAGTACATTAAAATGTTCTCTGCAAAAGACAATTGAAAGTGAGAAGAAAAACCATGTGTTGGAAACATTATTTTCAAATTATATGTATATCTTGAGAGATTTGTATTAGAAATAAAGAACTTTTCTAATTCAATATGAGAGAGTAAATAACCAAATTTTTACATGAACAAGACTTCACATCACCCAAAGAGATGTATTGGGATAGAAAATATGTATACAAAAAGATGCTTGAAATTATTGGTTGTTAGGGAAACACAAGTTAAACTTGCAGTGAGGTACCACTACCTGCCTATTAGAATTTGTGTGTGTTTTTTAAAAAAACTGGACAGTACTAAGTGCAAAGCCACTTTCTAGAGTATAGCTTCTTGGGAAGATAGTTTGATAGTTTATAAAGTTAAACATACACACACACACACACACACACACATTTACACTATATGATCTGTTTGTCCCCTAGGTATTTAGCCAAAAGGGATAAAAACTTATGTTTACTAAAAATCGAATGGAAATATTCATAATGGCTTTATTTTTAATTGCTCCATCAGAAACAATTCAAATTTCCTTTAATTGGTAAAATGAATCAACAAATTATTGTACTTCCCTATAATGGAATACAGTACTAACGGGCAATACGAAGAAGCAAGCTTATATACACAACACAGATGGCTGTCATTGCATTATGCTAAGTGAAAGGAGTCCAAAGAAAGGCTACATCTTTATGTTTCCATTTTATGAAAAATTCCTTAAGAATATTAGTGGTTGCTCAGGATGGTATGGAAGAAAGGGCAGGAATGAGTTTTAGGGGTTCTAGTACTATTCTGTGTTTTGTTTGTTGGTGTTATATGGCTGTATAAATTTGTTCAAGCTCACAGAGAATTTTACTTGTCCCAAAGAGAATTTTACTCCATGTAAATTAAAAAATATGAATTTAAAAATTACTATGAAAAAATCAGACCTCTTTGTAATTGTTCAGTATAGTAGGAAGACATGAATCTCAGAAGGTGTGAAGGAAAATACTCACAGATTTGAATCCTACAAAATATTAAACTTTTGCCAGGTGTGGTGGCACACGCCTATAATCCCAGCACTCGGGAGGCTGAGGCAGAAGGATCACTGTGAGTTCAAGAACAGCCTGGGCTACATAGTGAGTTCCAGAGCAGTCTCAACTACAGAGTGAGACCCTGTCTCCAAAAAAAAATTAAACTTTTTAGGATAAAAGCCACCATAAATAAATTAGGCTACAGATTAGTGAATATAAATTTTTAGCAAATATTTTTGACAAAGGAATAACATCCATAATAAAGAGTGGTTACAAATTTATATGAAAAGAAGATGAATAATATGAGACAAGGTACAGGGAGCTCAGATATTCCAAAGCATCTGTAAGTATGGAAAGACTCACAACCTCACCATCCATCAAAGGGCTATGAATTAAAGCAGTTACATAAAATGATTTCAGCCATCATATAGGCAAAGCTTTTAATGATTGCTAAAACCCAGCATTAGTAATGATGCACACTGAGGCAACAGGTACACCCATGGAGATTAGAGTAATAAACTGGTGTAACTTTTGAAGGATAATTTGGTAGTACTATCAGAAACTTAAATGTGCATACCTTTTGATTCAGTAATTTCACATCTAGGTATTAAAACCATAAAAATATCGGCACAGGTTTACAAATATGTATGTAAAAATTTTTATTAGAACATTGTTATAGTGAAAATAGGGCTCTAAACATTTATCAGCAGAGAAGTGTTTACAATAAATTACAATAAGTCCATGTCACGGACTGCTGTGACAGTACAAAAGACACACATGTAAGTACTGAACAGTACTTATTATTATTTTGGTACTGGGGATTGAACTTGGGTCCTTGTGCTTGCAAGGCAGGCCACCGAACCACTGAGCTAAATCCCTGGCCCCAAATTATTATTATTATTATTATTTTCCCAATAAGTTTAGTGGTACATTTAAAGCAAACAATAGTTACATTTATCTACAATGAAATTATTATTAAATGAAAGAAGCAAATGCGGTAGTGGAAAAACATACATATTGATCCTATTTGTGTTTTTTAAATATCTGCAAATCTGTGTGTGTGTGTGTGTGTGCACAGACACACACACACACACACACACACACACACACAAAGTAAAGGTTTGAATAAGTGCATATCAAAGTTCAGGTAGCCGTTCCCTGTTGGAGTTGGGAGTGGTAGGATTGGGAGTCATGAAGGAAACTTACATTTTTTCATTGTGTGCACTTTGGTTATGATTGGCCTTTTGGTCTTTTTAAAAGCCTATTTTCATTTGTACATGTTTGCAGTTCATAATGTTTACATTCCTTGTGTAGAATCAGTACATGTACATTTGAACTTTGTAAATGCAAAATATTTATGTTTTACTTGTATGTTTTTTTTTTAAGTAATGAAACAGAGGCATAGTTCAGATATATTAATACATTTTTAAATTAAGTTCAAATAGAAAACAGCGTGGTAAAAATTTCCAAATCATGAATGGAGAAGTAAGTAAATTTGATTACTATAACAAGAAAAAGAGGCTGGGCGTGGTGGTGTACGCCTGTAATCCCAGCACTCGGGAGGGTGAGGCAGGAGGATCGTTGTGAGTTTGAGACCAGCCTGGGCTACATAATGAGTTCTGGGTCAATCCCAACTACATAGTGAGACCCTGCCTAAAGAAAAAAAGAAGCAAGTATTAAAAATTCAAACCATAAAATACACAGAACAAAGATCAAGTATAACTTCTCATGATATCTGTGAATACTCTAAAAATGTCTGTCAAAAAGCATTAGACTCCCAGGTTGAGTGAAAAAAGAAAGAAAGAAATTTAGCCATAAGCTATTCGTGAAATTGACAGAAAAATTGGAAAGTAAAGATTTGGCAAAAACATCAGAGACAAATGCAATGAAAGAGAACCTACCCACAGGTACTAATACTGTATTAAAATAATAGTAATCAAATTCAGTATCTGAATATCAAGTGGAACAAAGGGAGCTATTTCTATATTGATGTTTTATCAATATTTAGAAATGGAATATTTCTAAATGGCAGACTGAAGTAAGAAGGCAATGCATGCTGGAGCATAAACATCTCTGTCGGGTTATTTATAGTGTGGTTAGTTAGATTCTGATGCTGATTTATTTACAGTAAAACTACACAGTCAAGAAATTGCTGATGTAGAAAGATCTACAATGGCCTGAAAAGGTTGTTAATCAGGAAGTGAAAACATAAACTATACACTATAATTATTGTATGATCTCAATTTTGTTTTAAAACTATAAAAAAGAAAAGGAGCCCAAGGCTCACAGAGTCAAAGCTGTCCCTTGTGCATCGTGAGGAGGACAGACGGCAGTCCTGAAACAGAACAGTCCCACATCATGCATGAGGACATTGTACTGCGTGTTCCGGCTGGGTGTGAGAAGCCTACCTTTAAACAGGCTTTGATACTTCTCCTCCTTGCTGTCCAGCCTTCAAACAGGCTGTATTTTTTAAAAAAATATTTAGCTTAAATTGTTTCCCCAGATATTCATTCTTTATTGGCTAAATGTATAAAACACAAAGTTTAAGATTATAGGCCTCCATGTCACACTTAACAGGCTGCATTTCTTGATTCCTATACCTGGACTGCCTAGTGATAATGTGTCACTCTTTTCTGAAACTCATGTCCACCGTCCTTAGTCAGCATGGCTTATGTGATTGTAGTATTTGGTTCAGTTACTGATGTTGTGGGACATCCCACAGTGTTAGGTGGGCGCAGACTGGCCTGGAAGCATTTAAGTGACTATGGGAAAGTGCTGTATGTCCCAAGGCACCAGATCCAATGAGAACGAACACAACTATGGCTTCCTTGAGGGGACAAATGGCTGAGTCTTGGAGCTCCTGCAAGAAGGCTTACTTTGTCTCTCCTGATAATGTCTTCGTAGTTTCTCCTGGGATTGGGTTGTTAGGGCACTGGAAATAGGATAAAGTAGGAGAAAATTGAGAAAATATTGCGATCGAATAATTAGCTCTGGATTTGCAGAAGCCATGGCCAGTATGTACTTCTTTGAACTAAGGTCCAAGTGGCATAATACCTCTTCCAGGCAATGATGCTGGATGGCATCCCAAGGCCAGAGCGTGTTCCCCAGCTCTATGAGCTAGATTACTCTGTCCTCTGAATTACCTAGAAGCATTAGAATTTTAGAGGTATCCTAGTTGGTGCACGCCTGTAACCCCAGCATTGAGGGAGGCTGAGGCAGAAGGATCTCAAGTTTGAGTTGGGTTGGGATATAACTCAGTGTGAAAGCCCTGGATTCAATCCTCAGTACCAGTAAAAAATAAAGAAGTGTCCTTCTACCAGTAGGGACAGAGGCATTAAAGTTACAGGCAAGAGTGGTTGAAGAAGAGATTGGATACTGGTAACAACCCTCACAGTCTCAGGAAATAATGGGGGAAGATGGGTGTCGAAACAGAGTCAGGATTGACTGAGAAGAAAAATTCAGTCTTTGAAACAGAGACATAACTCTAGGAGTAGCTGTGGAAATCCACGCCTCTGGAGCACGGATGCAGGGTTCATGGAAACGTTACCACTTGGTACATGAAGGAGGTAGTCTGAATTTCAGTAGAGAGATTTGAGTGAGGTCAAACAGATGAGTGGAAACCAATTGTTCTTCACTAACCATCTGTGACTCTTAGACGCAGATTCTTAAAATCAAGCCTGAATGAGAAGCACTTGGGGGGGCTGCTTGCTTTACCACTGACTATTTACAGCCTCTCCAAGCCCTCCTCACCCTGAATTTCTGTAGTGGTGGCTTGGGGATGGGACGTTAGAATTAGGATTTTTAGCAAGTTCCCAGCCGATACTGCTGCTGTGCTGGTCTAGGGAACACAGCTGAGAACCAAGCCCAGAGCCTGATGGGCAGGTAAATAAAGTGAATGCCTGGAAAATCTAAGATCCTTTCATAATTCCAAACCCTAGATCCCATATTGAAGGACTGTCTAATTTGGAGGTTGTTAGATGAGGGGCCCTGTGCTGCATATGGGAGGGGTTTAGTGGGTGCTCAGGTAATGACCCTGGAGGAGCTGGGTTTGATCCTTTATTTTATAGTTTCACTAGGGTTACATGCTAAGGGAAATTATATATATAATCTAAATTTTAATGTTATTCAAGTTACTTCCGACAGCTTGGGAAATTCCTTCTGTGGATTTCTAGGGACTCATTTCTCAGTGTCACCTTTATCTCTGAGCCCCTTTTCCACTGAGCGACACCGAGCTTGCTCCCTTCTTTCTCCCATGTGTGACGGGAACGTGGATCCTTGTTCCACTCGTAGGCAATGTGGATGTGCAGCATGCAGTGGACTTCTGTTGCTTTGCCTGTCCCGTGGTCCCTCTTCCTGGTCATACACCCCAGGCTGCTTTGGGGAGCAGCCCTCCTCTGATAGAAATGGACGCCAAGGGGCTGTTAGGGTGTCCTTCCAGCCGAAGCCAGCCCAAAGTTGTCTTCCTGGACTTTCCGGGAAAATACAGTGGTGTATTAGCAATCCTGCTGATTTACAGAAGACTTCATCCACTCAGCCACTGGTCCGTGTCCCTGTCTACCTTCTCTGGGCCTCACATGCTGTCTACCCTCTGCTTGCCCTGTTCCTCCTCTCACCCGCTGTTTCCTCAGCTTCCCTCGGTCATCAGCGTCTCCCTCAGAGCAGCGTCACCCTCCCTCTGTCTCCTTCCCAGCCACGCCGTGGACCGTCACCCTCCACAGCCAGGGTTCTGCCACGGACTTCCTTCCATGGTAGATAATTCCCTCCTGAAGAGGAGGAACCACAGGGACAAACTGCGGGTTCCAAAAATAGAGCTTTCTCACCCTGCAACAGATTGAGTGGCTACTATGTGCTGGGTCTTACCCATGATCCCATGCAGCAGGCGTTTGTATCTTGTGAATGTGGAATTAACTGCCAAGAATAAACTAGTGAAATGCTGCTTTATCAACCATGAAAATGATTTATTGATTTTAATATAAATGACCTGTAAATGTACTGGCCTAGGGGCTATCAAACGATGGCCTGAGGCCTGTTTAATGTTTTTAAAAAACATTTTTAATGTATTATAAAATTAAAACAAAAACCATGTAGCAGAAATCTATATGGTTCACGAACCTAAAATACTCTCCGGCCCTTTGCAGAGAAAGTTTGTTGACCTCTGAATCAGAATACTCTTGTAACAGATAACAGAGGCTGAGATAGAAGGCCCCAAACCCTTGGAAATAAATCCATGTTGACAGCTTGACTTGAAGGTGGTCTATTGGGGTCAGGAAGCTCTTCCTTTCTGCCCATGGTTGATTGATTTATCCTGGTTTGGTTTTGATTTTTGAGACAGGGTCTCACTGTGGAGTTCATACTGGTCTCAAACTTGCAGCGATCCTCCTGTCTCAGCCTTCCGAGCGGTGGGATTCCAGGCGTCTGCCACCACTCCGGGCTCTGCCTGTGGTTGCAAAGAAGATTGGGGAGGAGCTCTGTGATCGCAGCGCCCAACTCAGAGGTGGGTGGTGGGAGAGGATGGAGAGGGGTGGACCTGGAAGCAGGGGGCTCTGGCCTCCATGGTCTCCTTCTGAGGCTGTGCGTGCATTTTCAGGATGAAGAGGATGCGTGTGGGAGGGCTGGTCATGGCCGTGATGAGTATCCTGGGATGCCTTTGAGTTCAGCAGCAGGGGAGGTACAAGGTGGAGAATGACCCAGCTTGGGGGACAACAAAGCCAACTATCTGGCTCTCAGGCCAGCTGGGTCCTCCTGCTCCTGCTATTACTGGCTCCTTTAAAATTGTATCCACCTTTCCCATCTGCCCACAGGTTCCTCTCACTTTTCGTGCTGCTTCTCTTAGTGCTTCTCAATGTCCACCTCCAATATTCTTGAGCCCACTGTTTTGTTGCTGCTGGGTGGAGTTTATTCACTGGTGCCCACAGAGCCTCGGCTGTGCTGATACATAAGTGCTTCGTAAATTCCTGTTGATTGACTCCAACAAGCCCTTGCTCCTAAAGCGTATTCATGGGGAAAGGACCCCTGGAAAGCCCTGATAGCTGGTCAGGAAGGGACTCCATTTGGTCAAGAAATGGTTTAAAGTCTCTCCAAATTGAACTGTAATGGAAATGTGACCTTATTTTGTATCCTAAATTAATGAAGTGTCGCCTATTGGTTGTATCAGAACCAGCTGGCCAGTACCTTTTCTCTTTGACAGAGTGTTTACATAGAATGCAGTTACTAACTAAAGGTTACTGAATGCAGAATCACAACACAGGAACTGGCAAATATCCTGCCCTTGTCATAGAAATATATCATTCCCAGGATACAAAAACTCATAACTCCCAGCTCCTTCTCTCATAAAATAACACCTCACACTTCCCTAGTGCCCTTTCTGCACTAGGCACACTTGATTGAAATTTCTGCATAATTTGTCAGGCAAATTTATAAATAACATAGGCATTTACCTTGCACTGTTTTGAGCATTTACTATGTACTGCTTGGGTATTATTCTGAGCATTACAAAAACATTGTCTCATTTAATTCTCATGAGAATCCTATGCAGTAGGTTCTGATTTTCATCCTCTTACTTCATACAAGGCATCAGAGGCATTGGGAAGCTTGAGTAACTTTTTCAAGGTCATACAAATTAGTGAATGGTGGCCCTGGGACTGGAGCTCTGGCAGCCCCTACGCCTCTCCGGGACAGTGCTGGAGACGTTCAGAGAAGCCACTGCCCTACTGTGCCGTTCTCTGCCGTCTCTGTGGACCTCGGCCCTCAGAGCGCAGGACATCAGTGCATCAGACATAGTCTAGTCACGTCTTCCTCCAGAGGCACCCTTGCCCTGGGAATGCACTTGTCTGTCCCTCCGCTGTCCTCAGCAACAGTCCCTTGCTCTTTAAACGATGCCCCCCTTCCAAAAGCAGCTGCCACTTTCATTCTAGATCGTGATTCTAGGGTTTCAGGGGAGACTTCTTATTGTGGCTGTGCTGAATATCTCACTGTGCTTTTCTAATCACCACATAACTTTTATAAGTCTGGAACTGTGGCTAATAGATTTTCCTGTAGTGACACAGGATTCAAGGGAGAATGTTAGCCTTTCAATTCGATTAATCTCTCTCTCTCTCTCTCTCTCTCTCTCTCTCTCTCTCTCTCTCTC
>NW_022900916.1:36539304-36557974 GCF_012274545.1 Fukomys damarensis | reverse complement strand
TCTCTCTCTCTCTCTCCTTCCCTCCCCCCTCTCTCCCCAACCCCACCCCTCCGCTCTGGGATGAAAACCAGGGTCTTACCAGGCATGCACTGTACCACTGAGCTACCCCTCCAGTCCTCAACTAAACAAGTATCTTTGCACAATTTAAAGATTGGAACTGAACTGGCAAGGGAGAGAGAAATGAGTTCATGCACAAATTTATTGTCTTGCCCTAGAGGCAAGACGCAGATGTGGGATGTAATTTGATAAAGGAATGGATAAAACTGCTTTTGCTAGGTGCCAAAATGGATAAA
This sequence comes from Fukomys damarensis, assembly GCF_012274545.1. Taxonomy (NCBI): domain Eukaryota; kingdom Metazoa; phylum Chordata; class Mammalia; order Rodentia; family Bathyergidae; genus Fukomys; species Fukomys damarensis. Next base: position 36,557,681 of record NW_022900916.1, on the reverse strand, counting down.
GCAAATACGGCGTACAATGAGGTGGGATATGGAGGGACCATCCAATCATAGAGTCAACATGTGTTTGCTGTGGTTTGAAGTCAGTCCTTGCCGGGCCAGCTGGATAATGCCTCCTGGGAGGCTTCTCAGATTGCCAACAGCCTTGTTAGAAAAAAAAAAAAAAAAAAAAAAAAAATCCTAGAAGTTTTGGGGGGATTTGGTTCCCTCTAGTGGTGTTATAAGGAAATGCAAATTTACTTTGTATATTTCTTTCTTTTTTTTTTCTTTTTTTAGTTTATTGGTACTTTTTAGGTATACAGTACAGTTACATTCATTATTGGGCTCTTGTACCTTTACATGACAGGTCTTGGTTCTCATTTTTCCCCTTGTCCCTGCCCTCCCTTCAGTCCCTCCTCCCCTCCCCATTTACAAACATTTTATTTCCATTTTTTTTATTTTCTCATATTTTTTCTTTTCCCTTATTACCTTTCCCCTACCCTTCCCACTTTCCCTACACCTTTAGCCCTTTTCTTCCTAATACACATTGTCAGTTATACCATGAGTACTATTATAGTTTTTCACACCAGAGAAACTATTCAGTATTTACACGTGTTACTTACTTATTTCACTTAGGAGTATATCCTCAATATGTATCCATTTTCCTATGAATGAATCTAATTTCTCATTGTTTATGGCTGAGTAGTACTCCATTTTATAGAAAAACCACATCTTCTTTATCCAGTCTCCAACTGATGGGCAAATGGGCTGTTTCCAGGTTTTAGCTATTACAAACTGTGCCACTATAAACATGGGTGTGCATATATCACTGTGGTATGATTCTTTTGGAAAGATTCCCAGCAGAGGGATGGCTGGGTCAGATGGAACCTCCAATCCCAGCTCTTTGAGGTATCTCCATATTGATTTCCATAGTAGCTGTACAAGTCTGCACTCCCACCAACAATGGAGAAGGGTTCCTTTCTCCCCACAACCCCGCCAACATTTGTTATTGTTTGATTTCTTGATAGCAGCCATTCTTTGTGGGGTGAGGTGGAATCTCAGTGTTGTTTTCATCTGCATTTCTTTTATGACCAGTGATGTGGAGCATTTTTTCATATATTTACTTGCTGCTTTTACTTCTTTGTCTGAGAAATGTCTGTTTATTTCAGATGCCCATTTTTGAATCGGGTCTTTATATTTGGGGGGGCTGACAAAGAAACAGACCTGAGGATCAGCAGAACAGACTGAAAGATACAAAAACAACCGCAGATGTACTCAGCTACCTCATCTTTGATAAAGGAGCCGACCATCCTCACTGGAGGCAAGATAGTCTCTTTAATAAATGGTGTTGGAAAAACTGGATTTCAACCTGCCAAAGATTAAAACTAGACCCTTATCTTTCACCATGCACTAACTAAAATTGAAGTGGATTAAAGATCTAAATATTAAAAAAAAATCACTAAACTTGCTGGAAGATAAGTTAGACAGAACTCTTGAAGACATTGGCATAGGAAAAGACTTTATGAACAAATCCTCAGTAGCACGGGAACTAGCAGAAAGAATCATCAAGTCTTATTATTATAATCTTAATAAAAAGCTTCTGTACTGCAAAAGAAACCATCACCAGAACTAAAAGACAACCTACAATGTGGGAAAACATCTTTACCAGCTTCTCCTCAGACAGAGGGTTCTTATCTAGAATATATAGAGAATTCTTTGTGTATTTCTATTTTTCTAATTTATTTATTTGGTCAACAAATCTATTGAGCACTTGCTGTATATTAGACTTCGTATTATGGATACGAAGATAAAAGACTCAACTTTGTTTATGAAGCGCACACAAGGCTAAGCACACTGATGAGACAAAACCTTCAAAGGAAGGTGTGAGTAAACTGATGCAGCCATCTAGTTCACTGCAGATCTCCTGTGCTCTGAGGGCCGAGGTCCACAGAGACCGCAGAGAAACGCATGGCGGGCAGTAGCTTCTCTGTAGGTCTCCGGCACTGTCCTGGAGAGGCGAAGGGGCTGCCAGAGCTCCAGTCCCAGGTTCACAATTTTGTATGCAAAACAAGTACCACGACCCAGCCCATATCTGGAGGGATGAAGTGAAAATAAAAGAAGACTTTCAGAAAGGGTAAAGATGTGATATGAGTTTTTAATAAGTGTTCATTCCTTTTCCTTTATACAATGAAAAATGTTTATTGTAGAAAATTTAGGAAATAGAAACACGCTAAAAATTGTATTATTTCACAGCATTTTCCTATGTCTACTCCGAACCCCTTTTATATATAGTTTTGAATCGAAATTATGCTTGTAATATTTTGTTATCTTCTTTAAACAAGTTCATGTTTTGAATTTTTTCTTAATATACTAATGCAGTCTTATGACTCTTTTTCAAAATAGCTATTTTCCCACTTTTATTTTTTTAGATGAACTTTAGGATCATTTTATTTAGCTTTAAAAAGTCTTGTTGGGGCTGGGAATTTTAGCTCAGTGTTCAAGGCAGCCACCACCTGCCTTGTAAGCATAAGGGTCTGAGTTCAATCCCTAGTACCAAAAAACAAAACAAAACAAAAAAAAAAGTGTTGGTATTTTAATTGTGAGAAATACAGAAATTTATTTGAAGAGCTTTTGTGGTACTAAATTTTTCTGTCTAGTATGTAGTACATCTCTCCATTTGTTTGAATTTTTGTGTTCTTTCATTCAAATGTTATAATTTTCATCATTACGGTTAGCACTTCAATTTAAATGTTTATTTCTGGATTTCAATATTTTTTTAATGAATTAACTGTTGGATCTTTCCCAATTCATTATTTTTCTAACTATTAAGGTATTAGGCATGAAATATGACTGAATTTTAAACATTTTGCAATGTTATTGATGTCTGAATTGCCATCCTTAAAAGTTAATTCTTTTAGTTCTCCATTTACAATCATAACATGAAATGACCATTTTATATCACTCTCCCCAAAACTAGACCTCTTTTTTATAATGACATTAATAGGAAGGTTCATTATTACATTAAATACTATAGGGACACTTGTTTTGGGTGGGTTTTTTTCCTTATTTCTGTTTTTTAAAAGATAGATATTTTCACATTATTCCTAATTTATTAAGTTGTTTTCTTTTAAAATTTGCAATGGACACTAAGTTTATCAAATGTCCTTTTTTCGTATAGGTGTATAGTTTTCTAAGACCACATAAAAACTTAGCACATACAAGGTAGGTTAAAACAACAGAATTTATTGTACCAGAAATCCAGAATGAAGGAATCAGTAATGTTGGTTTCTTTTTTGGTTTTGGTTTTGGTTTTTTTATCAGGAATTGAACTCAAGACCACTAAGCTTAATCCCTGGCCCTAGTAATGTTGGTTTCTTTTGAAAGTTTCTAGGGAGAATCCATCTCACACCCCTCTCCTAGTTTGTGGGGTAGTCTGTCAATCCTCAGAGTTCCTTGGCTTGCAGCTGCACCACTCCTATCTCTCTCTGTCTGTCTTTGCATCAAGTTTTCCTCATCTTCTTTTTAAAACGACATTTGTTATTTGATTTAGAGCCTACGTGGACAATCAGGGATGGTCCCATCTGCGAGAGCTTTCCTGCCCACTTGTACACACACTCTCTCTCTCTAACTTTATCTCTAGTTTGTGACACGGTCTTGCTATGTACTTCAGGCTGGCCTTGACCTCTCTTTGTACCCTGTGTTGGCCTCAAATTTGCATCAGTCTTCCTGCTTCAGCCTTCCAAGTACTGGGATCACAGGCTTGCACCACCATGCCTGGCAAAAACCGTTTTTCTAAATGAGGTAGCATTCACAGGTTCCTGGTGGGTGTTTTTTTCCTAAGGGCTACCACCCAACCCATTACAGCAATTATAAATAAAAGTGTCTTTTAATTTTTTCAATACATGAGTCTCTCCTCCTCCGTTACCGCTCCTCTTTTCTTTCTTTCCTAGGAAAATCTTTTTCCTCAAGTCTACTCTTTCTATCCTGTTTTTCAGATCTCTTAAAGATCACTCTGCAACGATATCCCTGGTGCAGTAGACCCAGACCTTGTGTAAATCTGTGTACTTTCCCATAGCCATTGGTCATTTACTATCATATGACATCATGTTCCTGTGTAATTATTGGTCTTCTTGGACACTGCAACTTCTGTGAAGCTAGGGGCTGTGTACATCTAACACCCTATTTTATCCCCAGAGATTGATGCATCAACTGACATATAGAAGCCTTAAGTTGTATTTTTAGTGAAATAAACTAAATATGATGTGTTAAAATTAAAAATTTTCCCATTGAACTATTCCACTCCTGTAGCAAATTGTACCATATTATTCTTTTAATGTTAGAGTTTGCGTGTTTTTTTGTTGTTGTTGTTTTTGGTACCGGGGATTGAACTCGGGTCCTTGCGCTTGCAAGGCAGGCCACCGAACCACTGAGCTAAATCCCCGGCTAGAGTTTGCATGTTAATATTTTATTCATATTTTGCATATATTTAAAAGTGAATTTGATCTTTTGCTTTTCATTACTTCATTTGTGCAGAATAAAGCTAGATAAATAAAATGAGTTAGGTGCCTTCTGGAAATTTCTAAATAGCACGGGAAACATGAACCGTGAACCTGGGTCCACTAACCTTCACATCTGGTTAAAAGTCTCTCTTCTTGCGTCATTGTTGGTTTTTCCACATCTACTTTTCAACTGCTTTGGCTTCTTTCTAATTCTTTCCTGAAGAAAGAAAATATCCATCTTATTTAGAGTTTTAAAAATTTAGTAAGAGTTGTATAAGGAAACCCCTTCTGTAGTACTTAAAATCTATTCAACAGCTCTGATGATGTGTCCTTTCTCATCGCTAATGGTTTCTTTATTGTTTTACCTTTTTTCAATAGGATTTATGATAGATTTTTTTTCACTTGATTTTTGAAGAAATCAAGTAACTTTTAAAATAGTGCTGGGCCAGGGATGTACCTCAGTGGCACAGCACCATCCTGGCGTGTGCAAGGTCCTGAGTTCAATTCCTGGTACCAAAATAAATAAATAATAAAATAAAATAATGTTGTTGAGGTATAGTTTACCTATAACACAATGATTTTTAGTGATGTCACCAAGTACTACAGTCGTCAGTGCAAGTCAGTTTTACAATGTTTTCATGCCCCTAGAAAGATCATCCTTGCCCTTTAACAGTTAAGCTGCTCCCAGCCCTAGGCAACCAATAATCTATTTGCTGTTTCAATCAATTTTCTTTTGGGGGGAATTTCATATAAATGGAAGTATATGGCGTGTGGTCTGCTACATCTGTATTCTTTCACGTTGCATAATAATTTTAATACTCGGTCATGACCGGCATGTGACAAGAGTTTGTTGCTTTTATTCCATTGTGAAGATGTATTACTTTCTATCTATCCATTTACCAGGTGGTGGACATGTAGCTTGCTTCCAGGTTTTGTCCATTATGACAAACGTTGCTGTGGAATTTGTGTGCGTTTGTTTTTTGGTTTTTATTTCTCTTTGGCAGAGACCTAGCATGGAATTGCTGGGTTGTATGTTAATTTTATTTGTGATCCATTTTTAAAGAAACTTGCCAAACTGTGTTCGAAAGGGGCTGCCCCATTTTACATCCTCACTAGCAAAGTATGATTCTGCACATCCTCAGCGACATTTGCTACTATTTGCTTTATAAATTACATTCATTTTACTGGATATGAAATGGTGTCGTGGGGGCCTTGATGGCTCACTTACTCTTTTCATTGAATATTTAATTGTATGGATAGAGCACAGTTTTGTGTATTTATTCACTGACATCTTTGTTACAACTAATTCCTGGAAATTATGAATAATGTTATAAATATTCATGTACAGATTTTTGTGTGAACTGAAGTTTTGAACTCAGATAAATACCTAGGAGTACAATTTGCTGGGTTGTAATCTAAGATTATATTTACTTTTCTAAGAAACTCCCAAACTGTCATGCAAAGTGATTATGACATGCTGTATGTCTACCAGTAATATGTAAAAGTTCCTGTTTCTCATATCTTTATCAGCACTCAATGTTGTACATTTTTTGCATTTTAAGCATTCTAATGGTGTAATACAACATCATTGTTTTAATTGCTTTTCCTCATTGAGTTTATTGGTACATTTTAGGTATACAGTACAGTTATATTAATCATTGGGCTCTTGTACCTTTACATGACAGGTCTTGGTTCTCATTTTTTTTCCCATACCCCTGCCCTCCCTTCACCCCCTCCTCCCTTCCCTATTTACTAAAACTTTGTTTCCAGTTTTTCATTTTCTCATATTTTTTTCTTTTCCCTTATTACCTTTCCCCCACCCTTCCCACTTTCCCTCCACCTTTAGCCCTTTTCTTCCTAATACACATTGTCAATTATACCATTAGGATCTTATTTACAATTATAGTTTTTCATACCAGAGAAACTATTCGGTATTTACACATGTATGACTTATTTATTTCACTTAAGAGTAGATCCTCAATATGTGTCCATTTTCCTATGAATGACTCTAATTTCTCATTGTTTATGGCTGAGTAGTATTCCGTTTTATAGAAAAACCACATCTTCTTTATCCAGTCTCCAACTGATGGGCAAATGGGCTGTTTCCAGGTTTTAGCTATTACAAACTGTGCCGCTATAAACATGGGTGTGCATATATCACTGTGATATGATTCTTTTAATTCTTTTGGAAAGATACCCAGCAGAGGGATGGCTGGGTCAAATGGAACCTCTAATCCTAGTTCTTTGAGGTATCTCCATAGTGATTTCCTCAGTGGTTGCACCAGTCTGCACTCCCACCAACAACCCTGCCAACATTTATTATTGTTTGATTTCTTGATAGCAGCCATTCTTTGTGGGGTTAGGTGGAATCTCAGTATTGGTTTCATCTGTATCTCTCAAATTAACAGTGATGTGGAACATTTTTTTAATTCATAAATACCTTATAATAGATGATTTTGAATATATTTCTCACATTTATTTGCTGTATTCTTTGGTGAGATATTTGTTCTGATCTTTTGCCTGTCTGTAAATTTAACTGCTTGTTTTCTTATTGAATTTTAAAGCTTCTTATATATTTTGGTCATAAGTTTTCTGTCAAATATGTTTTACAAATATTTTATTTCCATGTGGGATTTTTTAATTTCCATATAAATTTTGGAATAATTTTGTCCATCTTACAAAAATATATTTCTGGGACTTTGATAGAAACTGTGTTAAACCCATATTACCAATTTGAGGAGAACTGACATCTTTACTCTGTTGAGTTTTTCACTCTGTAAAATACCTCTCCTTTTATTTAGATCTGTTTTGATATAATTCATTAATGGTTTGCATTTTTTGGAATGCAAGTTCATATATGAAAGATATTTAAAAATCTATATATTTTTAGATTTATATGTATTTTTCCTTTTTAAGGAATAATAAATGGCATTTTATTTTAAAATTCTAGTTTCCTTGGGGTGCTTGTTAATATCTAGATATATAATTTATTTTGTATGTATCTTGATCTTGTATATTGCAACCTCCTTTCCTTACTAATTTTAGGAAGTTTTTTTGTAGATTACATGGAATTTTCTATGTAGATCATTATGTCATCTGCAATTTGGGATTTTATTATTTCTTCGTTTTCAGTCTACACCTTTTTATTTCCTTTTCCTGTTCTGGGTTTATTGAACTAAGTCGGATTTCCAGTATTATGCTAAATAATAATGGTGAAAGAGGGCATCCTTGCCTTGTTCTTGAACTTAAGGAGGGAATATGCAGTGTTTCACCACTAAGTATGATGTTAGCTGTAAGTAGTTTTTCTTTCATTTTCATTTGGATTTATTTTATGCTGAATTCATTCTTGTGCCATAAATTTTTATTTCTTCAGTTACTTCTGGGTGTCCTTTTCTTCTTCCTCTTCTGGTTTGTTCTTTTTCAGTAAGGGTCATCTCAGTGTGGTTGTGGAGCTCTAGTACATGTTCATCACACCCTGAGTATAGCGGGCATCTTGGGTGCTTTGTTCACCTGGATATGTTTAGTAGACAAGATCTTAAATTTAGCATTACTCTGCATTTTTATGCAGGTGCAGTGAAAATTCTGCACTCTTTTTAGGCCACAGCCCCCATGCTTAGAGCCACTAGTTGGCTTGGGCACACTTATCAACTATACACTGGAGTAGCGCACATTGCTTCTTTGAAGTGACGGCCTTCAGACGGTTGGTGGCTTTTCAAATCTATACACCTGAGGGCCAGGGATTTAGCTCAGTGGTTCTGCTTCTGCCTTGCAAACGCAAGGACCTGAGTTCGATCCCTGGTACAAAAAACATCTGTACACCTGTGGTGGTCTGGGCAGTTTCATGTGTGTTCCTAAAGTGGACATGAAGATTTGAACCTTTTGATTCGCGTGCTTTTGTGGAGGTTTCTGAGTCAAGCGAGTAGCAAATCATTTTCGCAGATCACCTCAGGCCACTCACACACAGGAAGAGGAAGTCTGTACTTTTTTTCTACATTACTTTTATTGGGTTGAGGAAGTGTCCTTGTATTTCTGGCTTTCTGAGAATTTTTAGCATGAATGGATGAATTTTGTCACTTTTTCTGTTTCTTTTGATGTAGTTATGCCATTTTTCTTTAATCTGTTAATATGATGGCTCACATTGACTAATTTTTATTTATTTATTTGGAAAAACCCCACTTGCTTGTGGTGCATACTTCTTTTTCATTTGTTAATATTTTGTCTAAAACTTTGAGTCCATGTTCATGAGTGATGATAACTTCAATCTCTTTCTCCATTGTCTTTGTCAGGTTTTGATATGGAGGGTGGCACTGGCTTCATAGTTGAGTTGGTTATGTAGTGATGTAGTATTAATTCTTTAAATATTTGGTGGAATTCTCAGTCTTCAAATTCTCTGATCCTTTACTGTATCCTCTCCATTCTGCTATTGAATTCATCCATTGAGCTTTATAATTTAGGTTATTATATTTTCTTGTTGCAAACTTTTCATTAACTCTTCTTATACATTCTGTTTTCTTCCTTCTTTTGTTCCTTTCTTTTACTGATACCTTCTTTCATTTCCTTTGAGTGTGTTCATAAATGCTCATTGAAGTAGTTTTATTACAATTGAGTTGATTTTTTTTCTAGCGTAAGGAAGAGGTATAATTTTATTTTTAATACAAATACTCAGATTTCCTAGCCAATTTTATGGAAAAGCCCATTCTTTTACTCTATTTTACTGTGGCAATTTGTCATTAATCAACTGTTTCTATGTCCTGGTCCTCTACCTCTTCTCCTTGACTTCTCTTCTGTTTATTAAGAAATGTGTGTATTCTGGTGGTAATACCGTACTTTCTTATTACTATAATCTTATAATAAATTTTCATGTCTGGTAGAACTAGTTCTTTTCCTCTGTGTTATTCAAGTGTTTTTGTAATAAGTAGCTCTTTGCATTTCCATATAAATTTTAAAACTAGTTTGCCAAATGACTTTAAAAGTTTTGAGACTGTGTTGACTCTAGACAATTTAGGTAGAATTGATATCAAATTGAATCTTAACATCTTTTGAAAATTTTTTCCTTTAACTTTTAAAATTTTTGAATAATTATAGTTACAAAAATGGAACCATTGACTCTGTATACCTTTCACTGACTTCCTTACTGGTAACGTTTTGCATAACTACGGTCCACTGTCAAAACCATAAGTTTGCTATTGGTACAAGGCACAGAAGTTGCTCATGTTTTACCAGTGCTCAGTGTGTGGGCACAGTTCCCTGTCATTGTCTCACATGCACAGATTTTCTAATCAGCATCACAATCAACAGAGAAAACTATTCTATCCCCACAGAGATGCCTGGTACTGCTTGGTAGTCACATCTGTTCTTTTTCTTTCTGATAAAAAAATGTAACTTCTTCCACTTCGCTGTATCTTCGAAATGTATCAGTGTTCATACAGACACCCAATTCTGTTTAAATGCCGAGAACTTCACAGTGTGAATGCGCCTCAATATATTCGACCATCCCCCTACTGACGGGCTTTTAAATTGTCTGCAGCCTCTCACTGTTTTAGATTCTACTGTGGTTAATGCCCTGACAAGTGCCTCCTTACAAACATGTGTGCATGTTTCTCTAGGGTAGAAGCAGAATATAATCACTGAGTTCATGGTCACAATCACATCATATTTTAATGTATAGTTGTTATGGCCAATCTTTTAAACTTTAATGGTTCTGCTGACCATGTCATAATATTTTACTATGATTAATTTAGGTGTATATTTGCCATTCATATATACTTTTTTGGAGTATCTCCTCAGTCTTTTGACTGTTTTTAAAATTTTTAAAATTGTAGTTCTTTACATGTTTTAGGTAGAAGAACTTTTCAAATAAGTTTATGATGTATATTTTCTTCTAGCTTGGCACTTGTGCTTTTGCTTATTGACGTCTTTTGGAGAACAGAAATTTTTCCTAATGTAGCAAAAGGTTTGTCATTTTTTTCCAAAAAGTTTCAATGATTTTTAAAAAATTATTTTTCTAAACTCCTAGTACATTTACTCCTGATCTGATATTCATTATTTTCTTCCTTCTACTAACTTTGATCCTCAGTTCTTCATTTTCTAGTTTCTTGAAGTGTAATTGAGACAGGGGAAAAGGTCCAACACATCCCAAAAGTTACTTTTCTTCTACAGCTGCCCCAGATGCCTTCTGGTGGGGCCATAGCTACATAAGGGGCCCCATAGTCACTTCAGGAGATTTTCCCTGGTTTTGCAGCCAGTTTCAGCCTACTGTAAACCCATCACAGATGCCTCCACACTTCTGTAACCCTCTTCAGTCAGGTATACAAGGAGCCCTTCCTCTCCCCATGCTCACTCTATAGGAGCAACCTCCCCCAGATCAGTTGGGATCAATCGATCCTGAGAGATGGATAAGCACCATTCTGAAGGGCTGGAAGGGCTACATGAGAACCCAGCATGGGTCAGTCCAGGCACAGCCCTTCAGTGTGGGCAGTGTAAGCTGTAATAAAGCCTCTTCCAAATAGCATATTCCTGATTATTCATGATTTCTGTCTCAGGTAGTACAAGCGGAGATGGGGGATCACAAATTCAAGTCCCATCTGGGAAACTTAGCGAGACCCTGTGTCAAAATAAAATATAAAAGTGGTTGGGCACCTAGCTTAGTAGCAGAGTGCCCCCATGGGTTTGATTCCCCCATATCACAAAAACCCCTCTATCCTACAGTATATAACATCCTATGATATCTCTGTGTGTGTTTATATATATATATATATATATCCTATAACATTTCTTATAACCATACTTTCCAAAGACACCATTATTACATTTGGTGCATAGACCTTATATTAGTCATATTTCCATTACCATAATGAAATACCTAAGATAATCAGCTTATAAAGAGAAAGGTTTATTTTGGTTCAGTTTTGGAGGTTCTATTGGCTTCATTGCCTTGGGGCTTTGTCAAGGTGGCACATTATGACCAGGAAGAAGAATGAGGGGAACAAGTGGGGGTCTCACAATCTCCTACAAGGGCTTTCTCCCAAAGATCTAAAAAGTACCCATTAATCCCAACCTGTTAAAATTTCCACCACCTCCCAGTAATACCACACTGGGGTTTAAGCCTTTAACACATGGGCCTTTGGGGGACATTCAAGATCCAAACTATAGCAGCCCATTTTCTTATTTATATATGTGCTAACATATATTAGAAAGGGTCATACATAATGTGGTGGTTACAGCGAAGTGTCAGTTTGATCAGATCTATCCAAGGTATTGGGGAATACACTTCTCCATGTGTTGGGTTATAGAGGTGAGCTCCTGGGGCCTATGTCTGGTCCTCTTCCCTTCCTGTATGGCAGTGATGGCGAACCTTTTAGAGTTGTCAGGGCTAACAAACAGCCTGCTGAGGCACGTCCCCTCGAGTTTACCACCACTACTGCCACCACCTTCTGCTCCCAACCACTGTGAACTAAGCAGCTTTGCTCTGCCATGATGTTCCTGCACTGGAGCCAGCGTACTGTGGACTGAATCCCTTAGACTGAGCTGAATTAAAACTCTTCTTAGACGTTGTGGGTAGTAGGGCTGGGGACTTAGCTCAGTGGTTCCCCACCAGGGCTCCTCCACTTACACAGACAGGAAACTAAGGCCTGGGAGGCCCGTCTTAAAAGTGAAGAGAAGGAGAAAGCCAGCTGGCTTCACATTTCATCACATTCGCCTGTGAAGTTCAGTGTGGACTTTGAATTTCATCATCTTAAGTTTACAGCTTCTCAAAAAAAAAATGCCTCCTCTCTCAAGAGAAGAGATAAGAACATTACTTTTTTGACCCTTTCAAATCCCAACATTCCCCATTCCCCACTGGTGGACATTTGTGTTTTGTTATAGCAAATACTGCCTTTGTCCAACATTTACTTTTTATATCTAGGGTAACAGAGTTGACAATAGGAATGGCATAATTCAAAGAAACCTTCTTTAAGAGAAGTCTCTGCATGTGGACTTGGGGTCAGCACTCATGGACAAGCTAATCAACACGAACACAACAGGACAGACTGGAGAGTCTCTTGAATCATAGAGATGGTCTGAAAGGAAACTGGATTGCAGGAAATTTCCTTTCTGCACTCAGTAAACATTATCAGCTCATGACAATGCATCAGGCCGACTCAGAGTCCCAGCTTTTATGGAACCTACATCACACAAAGAAACAAGTAAAAAGCAAGGAAATGTCAGAAAGTAGTAACTGCTCTGTGGTCTTAAAAGAGGGTGATGAGTTTCAGTAAAAACTTGTTTTAAGTACACCTTGAACTTCCTGATGTAAACAGTATGCTTTCTGGTATAAAGTTAAAAAGTAGCCATAGGCTTTATGTTATAAATTTCTAATGCTTGAGCCTTTGTTACAATGGCTGGTATATTGGAGAGTGATTATTTCTCCATGGTACTTTCCATTTCATGTCTAATTCATGAAATATATATCTGAATTTCAGTCACATATTCTACTGATCTCCTTCTCATAGTCTTCTGCAAATACATATCTTTCCAAAACACTTTAGAATGATACAAGTAACTAAGTATGTATATGTATGGTGTGTACGTGTGTGTGTGTGCGTGTTTATTTTCAGCATGGATTTACTTAATGTGTTGTTTCCAAGAGAAAAGACAATTTTCCATAATTGTCTATCAGCGTCTCTAGGGCATCTTGATTGGGCAGTACTAGAATTTTAGGGTAGCTTTAACATATTTTTCCTATTGTTAGATTCCCTGTTTTAAAAAAAACCTTGAGAGGCCTTGGAGTTTAGAGAGGAAGTACAAAGTGGAAGATGTCAGTTTGGATCATGGTTGACACCAACTGGACACTGGAAAAGCCAGCCTAAGCCTGTGTCTTTCTTATTTAAGCAAGTGGACACTTGAGCCCTTCTAATATAACCCTTTTAATATAAAGCTAGATAACTACTGTCCTGAGAAATTTTTCCTATTGTATATTTTTGTTTGGTGGTTTTAAAGTGATTTCCTTCCATTTTCTTTGTTTTCGGAAACTGCCTGTCAGACTGGACCTTCTTAACTCATTTGTTTTTCTTTCACATGTTCTAAATCTCTGACTTTTCATTTTACTTTTATGTGTAGAATTCCTTGACTGCATTTTTCAGTTCTTACACTTTTTTCCCCTTTTAACAAACCTATTTTTATTTGCCAAATACTCTTTGTTCCCTGCTATTCTTTTTTTTTTATGAGATTCCATTTTCATTTTGAGAATTAAATATTCTATCAGGTTTTTTCTGAAGATGCTAGAAATTGTTTTCCAGTTCCACTTTATGCTCTTTATTATTTGTTTCATCTGGGGACATTTTTCCCTCTTAATTTTGAACATTTTCTTCCATGTTGTGTATTTTCCTCAAAGTTAGTGAGATCCTTGCCTGGTTTTCCATTTTTTCCTGAAAATTTCCATGCTAGTAGTTTCTATCTGATCACAAGAGTTCTTAACATCATCAGTGAATGCTTAAAACATCTGTATGAATTCTTTCTCCTTAAACTACATGATTCTTCATTACCAATGATGATGTATTTAAATGCTTTAGTATCCTCTCACCAAAGGAGGGCCGCCTTCTGCTCTGGTAAAAGAGCCCTGAATGATATATCTGCATGTCCAAGCTTGGTTGGTGTACTGCCATCCCTCTTTAGGATGCAAAGGCTCTCTTTGGGCCCATCCAGTAGAGGTACTTGCCCTGTGGCATCATCTATCCAGACGCCATGACCTCACCCATGTGGTAGTTTCTCATCATTTTGATAGCTCCTGAAAAGCACACGGAGCCCATTTGCCTCCTGGATAATAGTTCCTTCACTTGGCTCCAAATAGGTCAATTCATTAGGAGTTCTGGTAAGGTGATTTTTATGTAAAATTCAAAGGTCCAAACAGGGACAGTTGCAGCCCTATATATATATTTTTAAATTAATCTTATTGGTACATTTAAGGTATACAATATAATGACATTCATCACTGGAAGTTTGGACCTTTACATAATCCATCTTGGTTCTTATTTTTTCCCCATTCTCCTGCTGTTCCTTCAACCCCTCCACCCCTCCCTATCTACAAAGACTTTGTTTGCATGTTTTCATTTTCTCATATTAATTCCTTTCCCTTCTTTCTTTTCCCCTACCTTTCCTACTTCCCCTTCCTTGTTGCACATTTTTTCCTATTTCACATTATCTGTTATACCTTTTAGTCCTTATTTACACTTTCAGTTTCTCACACTAGAGAACTACTCAGTATTTACACATGTATGTCCTATTTATTTCATTTAAGAGTATGGCCTCAATGTGCATCCATTTAGCTATAAATGTCTCTAGTTCCTCATTCTTTATGGCCAGGTAGTACTCCATTTTATAAAAAAACACCCACGCTCTCCAGCTGCCTGCCCGGGACCACCCGGCGGGTGCGCGACCTCCCGGACTGCATGCCACCAGATCCTGTAAGGACCCAAGGACCCCGGAGGAGGTCTCTCCAGCTGCCTGCCTGGGACCACCCGGCAGGCGCGCAACCTCCTGGACTGTGTGCCACCAGATCCAGTAAGGAAGGGGCACCCTTGAAGCACCCCCACAACCTGCTCCCCCTCCCCCCGTTCTCAAACCTCCTGATTGGGCCAGTCCTTGGACCCACTCTGCAGAGGCATAGGTGCTCATGAAGGGTAGTTTTCTGAGCTCCCGCCTTTGAAAATCTTTAAAGAAAGGGCAGGGGAAATCTGTAATAGAACTGAGTGAAGTTCAACCCTGCAGGTTGGGAAACTCAAGTTAGGCCTTGTGGACTGAGTTCAGTCTCAGTCGTGGGGATCTGCCATTGGCTAGCCGAGACCAGGGTTTTGGTTCTGCATATGGCTGTACATGTGGTGTAATATGACAACAGAGACACAGTTTGAAAGTGGCCCTTCAAATTCTTTTTTTTTCTTTTCCTCATTCCACCCTAAAATTTCTTTCTTTTTTCTGTCCTCTCTCTCCAACTCAGTCTCTTGCTCCACCATATTATCCCTCATCTCCCTTTTTATTCTTGTACCTGCCCTAACTCAGACTTCTTCTTTTATTATTTTTCCCTTTTTTTTGGGGGGGGGTTGTTTTGTTTTGTTTTTGTTTTTGTTTTTTTCTTCATGTTCTTTTCTCCAGTCATTTTACCTCACTCAAGGCTCCGTAGCTTCAAGGGAAGGCAAGCACCTGTTACTCTTAAGAGGATATATTCTTGTCCTTATTCCTGCCCTCTGTCTATCCCCTCTGAAGTTAATAGCTTCGTAAAGATAGTAAGGTCATTCTACATCCTCTGGTTTCACTTCAAACCTGCTCCAGTTCTTTCACTTATCTACTCCTCTCGTCCTTACTCAGTCTAACTGCCCCCCCATCCTAAATGGTAAAGATGCTATATTAAAAAGCGTATTCACTGCAAATATATTTTAGGCTGCTTGTTGATATTAATTTAATTCACATGGTTTAAAGGTGATAGATTAATGACTACCACAAGTGGTCAGTTTGCAAGTTGTGCTTGATCCTATTGGGCTGCTGAATGTATCAATTGGGATAAAGGATTGTGATTGATTTAATGAGTTGTTTTCTCTAATATTATGAAAATGAGGATGTCTATGAGTCATTAGAAACTCAAAAGCTAAAATGCAGCTATATCAGGAAGATTTAAGTAATACCCAGAAATTAAAGGACAACCCAACAACAAAAATAAAAATGAAAAAACACTTAAGCAAGACACAAAGACAGATTTCCAGTTCACCAATGGCAAACAGTAGGACAAATGAGGATGAAAAGTCTGATAGTGAGCCAGCAGGACACCCTGGACCCATAGCACAGGAGGTAACAAAACAGATCAATGAGGCTCTAGAAAAATTCAAATCAGAAATAATTTCCCAGTTAACCATAGAGATGATGAGCAAAATGGAAGTCATGATTCAAGACTCTGGAACAGAAACTGACAAAAAATAGATGAGCTCAAGACCATGATAGAAGCCATGAAGACTCAGCATAAGAAAGACATGGAAACAATGAATGCCCAACAGAGGAAAGAAATGGAATCCATAAAACAGATTCAAACAGATATCCAGGAGATTAAAAACTCTATTGAAAGTGTACGAAACAGAATAAAAGATTGCGAAGATAGAATTTCAGATATAGAAGATAGGATAGCAGTCAGTGACCGTGAAAAAAGAGGTCTATCAAAAACAGTAAGGGATCATGAGAAATCAATCCAACAACTCCTAGACGATGCAAAGAAAAATAACATAAGACTGATAGGAATTCATGAAAAAGCAGGAGAAAATGCAAATGACCTAAAAAAGCTCTTCACAGAATTAATGACAGAAAACTTCCCAAACAGAAGGGAAGAATTAGACATACAGATAAGTGAGGCATATAGAACCCCAACTAGCCACGATCAAAAAAAATCTACACCTAGACATATAATAATCAAGATCCCAGAAATCCAACAGAAAAACAAAATACTACAAGCAGTAAGAGAAAAGAAACAAATCACATGCAAAGGAAAGCCCATTAGAATCACAGCAGACTTTTCAACACAAACCCTTAGGTCAAGGAGAGCCTGAAGTGAGGTATTCCAAGTCCTAAAAGAAAATAACCTCCAACCTAGACTGATGTATCCTGCAAAACTCTCTTTTGAAATAGATGGGGAAATAAGATACTTCCACCTGAGAAATTTCATGAACTCCAAACCAGCACTACAAGGAATTCTAAACAATATCCTAGAAAAGGACAATGAAGGTCACAATACCACGAGGCCCAAGAGACCAAATCAAATAGGCAAGGCAAGAAACTAAAAGGAGACAGGAGAAAAAGTTAAAAGAGTCAACAAAAGGACAATAACATGATAATAACAAGTCAGAATATATCAGTTATAGCCATCAATGTTAATGGCCTCAATTCACCAATCAAGAGAAATAGACTGGCAGAATGGATTAAGAAGCAAAATCTAACAATATATTGTATCCAAGAAACACACCTAGTGCAAACGGAAGCCCATAGACTGAAAGTGAAAGGATGGAAAACAATTCTCCATGCATCAGGAGCCCAGAAAAAAGCAGGGGTAGCAATCTTATTCTCAGATAAAGTAAATTTCAAACCAAAACTCATTAAGAGAGACAAAGAAGGACACTACATCCTTTTAAAGGGAACAATTCAAGAGGAAGAGTTGACAATCATAAACATATATGCACCAAATGTAAATGCCCCCAATTATATAAAACAAATATTAAGTAACATGAAAAACCAAATAACCACTAATACAATTGTAGTGGGGATCTGAATACTCCACTATCACAAATTGACAGATCATCTAGGCAGAAAATCAACAATGAAATAATAGAACTGAACCAAGCTTTGGAACACATGGACTTAATAGATGTTTACAGAGTATTCCACCCCACAAAATCAGAACATACATTCTTTTCAGCTGCACATGGATCATTTTCCAAGATAGACCACATATTGGCTCACAGAACAGGTCTGAATAAATTCAAAAGAATTGAGATCATCCCCTGTATATTATCAGATCATAGTGCAATCAAACTGGAGATCAATAGCACAAGAAACTGTAAAAACTTCACAAGCACATGGAAACTGAACAACACTCTCCTAAACAATCAATGGATTACAGAGGAAATTAAAGAAATTAGACAGTTTTTACAAATAAATGAAAATGTCAATACAACGTACAGGAATCTATGGGACCCAATGAAAGCAGTTCTACAGGTAAAATTCATAACATTGAATGCCCACATTAGGAAAATAGAGAGGGCTCAAATAAACAACCTAATGATGAAACTTAGACTCCTAGAAAAACAAGAGCAAGAAAAACCCAAAGCTCGAACAAGAGAGGAAATTATAAAGATCCGAGCAGAAATCAATGCAATAGAAACTAAAAAAAAA
>NW_022900916.1:36536750-36537888 GCF_012274545.1 Fukomys damarensis | reverse complement strand
GAATAGCAAAAGCCATTTTAGGCAACAGACACATGGCAGCGGGTATAACAATTCCCAATTTGAAACTATACTACAAAGCCACTGTGATAAAACAGCACAGTACTGGCAAAGAAACAGGCCTGAGGATCAGTGGAACTGACTGGAAGACACAAAAACAAACCCAGATGCACTCAGCTACCTCATCTTTGACAAAGGAGCTGACCATCCTCAGTGGAGGAAAGATAGCCTCTTTAATAAATGGTGTTGGAAAAACTGGATGTCAACCTGCCACAGATTAAAACTAGAACCTTATCTTTCACCATGCACTAGATTAAAATCCAAATGGATTAAAGATCTAAATATTAAAACAGAAACATTATAATTGCTGGAAGGTAAGTTAGGCAGAACTCTAGAAGACATTGGCATAGGAAAAGACTTTATGAACAAATCCTCAGTAGCCGGGAACTAGCAGATAGAATCAATACCTGGGATCTCATCTTATTAAAAAGCTTATGTACTTCAAAAGAAACCATCAACAGAACTAAGAGACAACCTACAATGTGGGAAAAAATTTTCACCAGGTGTTCCTCAGACAAAGGACTATTATCAAGAATATATAAAGAACTCAAAACAATCGGCCCCCCAAATATAAAGACCCAATTAAAAAATGGGCATCCGAAATGAACAGACATTTCTCAGACAAAGAAGTCAAAGCAGCAAGTAAATATATGAAGAAATGCTCCACATCACTGGTCATTCGAGAGATGCAGATGAAAACAACACTGAAATTCCACCTCACCCCACAAAGAATGGCTGCTATCAAGAAATCACACAATAACAAATGTTGGCAGGGTCGTGGGGAGAAAGGAACCCTTATCCATTGTTGGTGGGAGTGCAGACTTGTACAACCACTATGGAAATCAATATGGAGATACCTCAAAGAGCTTGGACTGGAGGCTCCATTTGATCCAACCATCCCTCTGCTGGGTATCTTTCCAAAAGAACTAAAAGAATCATATCACTGAGAAGCATGTGCACGCATGTTTGTAGTGGCACAGTTTGTAATAGCTAGAACTTGGAAACAGCCTATTTGCCCATCAGTTGGAAACTGGATAAAGAAGATGTGGTTTTTCTATAAAATGGAATATTACTCTCAGCC
>NW_022900916.1:36527052-36536510 GCF_012274545.1 Fukomys damarensis | reverse complement strand
AAAGAAAAAAATGTGAGATAATGAAAAGATGAAAATAAAGTGTTTGTAGATGGGGAGGGGAGGAGGGGGTGAAGGGAGGGCAGGGACAAGGGGAAAAAAATGAGAACCAAGACCTGTCATGTAGAGGTACAAGATCCGAACAATGAATGTAACTGTACTGTATCCCTAAAATGTACCAGTAAACTCAATTAAAGCTGAAAAACAAACAAACAAACACCCATATCTTCTTTATCCAGTCTTCTGTTGATGGGCAGTTGGGCTGTTCCCAAGTTTTAGCTATTAGAAATTGTGCTATTATGAACATGGGTGCACATATGTCACTGTGGTATGATTCTTTTAATTCTTTAGGGAAGATACCCAACCAGGGAATAGCTGGGTCAAATGGGACTTCCAATCCTAGTTGTTTGAGGTATCTGCATACTGATGTCCACAGTGGTTGCACCAGTCTACACTCCCACCAGCAGTGGAGCAGGGTTCCTCTTTCCCCACAGCTCCTCCAGCATTTGTCATTGGCTGATTTTATGACAGGAGCCATTCTTTCTGGGGTCAGGTGGAATCTCAGTGTTTTTTGCATCTCTTGAATGACCAGTGATGTTGAACATTTTTTCATATGTTTATTTGCTATTTCTACTTCTTTGTTGGAGAAATGTCTGTTCATTTCAGATGTTCATCTTTGGATTGGGTCTTTAAATTTGGGAGGTATGACTGTTTTAAGTTATTTATATATTCTAGATAGTAGTCCTTTGCCTGAAGAACAGCTAGTGAAAATTTTTTCCCACATTGTGGGTTGTCACCTCACACTGTTGGTGCTTTGCTGTACAGAAGCTTTTTAATAAGAAGACATCCCACTTGTTGATTGTTTGTGGTAGTTCACATGCAACTGAAGTTTTGTTCATAAAATCTTTTCCTATGCCAATGTCTTCAAGAGTTCTACCTACTCTCTCTTCCAGCTGGTTTAGTTTTTCTGTTTTATTATTTAGATCTTTAATCCATTTTTATTTTCATTTACTGCATGGTGAGAGATAGAGGTCTAGTTTTAATCTTTGGTAATTTGAAACTCGCTCTTTTCCAGCAGCATTTATTAAAGAAGCTATCTTTCCTCCCATGAGGGTGTCTGGCTCCTTTGTCAAAGATGAGGTGGCTGAGTGTGTCTAGAGTTGTTCCTGCATCTTCTGATCTGTTCCACTGGTCCTCAAGTCTGTTCCTTTGCCAGTACCATGCTGTTTTTATCACAGCAGTTTTGTAGTACAGTTTCAAGTTGGTGATTGTGATACCCACTCCCTTGTCTTTGTTGCCTAGAATTGCTTTTGATATTCTAGGTCTCTTCTTGTTCCAAATGAATATTTGGATTGTTTTCTCAAGGTCTGTGAAGTATGCTGCTGGTATTTCAATTGAGAGTGCATTGAATCTATATAGCAGTTTTGGAAGAATGGCCATTTTTACTATGCTGGCTCTTCCTACCCAGGAGCAAGGCATGTTTCTTTCCATTTTCTGATATTCTCTTTAATCTCTTTTTTCAGAGTGTTGTAGTTTTCAGAGTAGAGGTCTTTGATTTCTTTTGTTAGGTGGATTCCTAGGTATTTCAATTTTTTGGATACTATTGTGAAAGAAATTATTTGCTCTCTTTCTCAGTGAGTCTGTTGTTCATGTACAAGAAAGCTATTGATTTTTGTGTGTTGATCTTATATCCAGCTACTTTGCTGAATTTGGTTATTAAGTCTAGAAGACTTTTGATGGAGTTCTTGGGGTCTTCTAGAGTATCATGTCATCTGCAAATAATGACAATTTGACTTCCTTTTATTCCTCATCTAATTGCTGTTTCTAATGTTTCCAAAACCATATTGAACAGGAGTGGTGATAGTGGACATCCCTGTTCTGATCCTGATTTTAGTGTGAAGGATTTCAGTTTTTGACCATTTAGCATGATGTTGGGTGTTGGTTTCTCATGGATGGCTTTTATCAGATTGAGTTAGAGACCGTCTATTCCAATTTTTTAAAGGGTTTTTTAAAATCATACATCTATGTTGGATTTTGTCAAATGCTTTCTCTGCATCTACTGAGATGATTATATGTTTTTTTCCTTGGGTCTATTAATATAGTGTATTACATTTATTGATTTATGTATGTGGAACCATGCTTGCATCCCAGAGATGAATCCCATTTGGTCAGGGTGTATGATCTTCTTGATGATCTTCTGCATTCTATTTGCAAGTATCTTATTAAGGATTTTTGCAACTATGCTCATTAGTGAGATTGGCCTAGAGTTCTGTTTTTCGGTTGGGTCCTTCTCTGCTTTGGGGATCAAGTTGATGCTTGCTTCCAGGAATGAATTTGGGAGTATTGCTTCCCTTTCAATTTTACTGAAGAGTAAGGCTGTTTTGTTTTTTTGTTTGTTTGGTTGGTTTTTTTTGTTTTTCTTTTTGGTTTTTTGAGACAGTGTCTCACTATGTAGTTCAGATTGCCCTGGAACTCACTGTGTATCCCAGGTTGGTCTTGAATTCACAGCGATCCTCCTGCCTCAGCCACCTGAGTGCTGGGATTATAGGCATGTGCCACCATGCCTGGCCAAAGGTAATAAGGGAAAAGAAAAAAATATGACAAAATGAAAAAATGAAAATAAAGTGTTTGTAAATGGGGAGGGGAGGAGGGGGTGAAGGGAGGGCATGGACAAGAGGAAAAAATGAGAACCAAGACCTGTCATGTAAAGGTACAAGATCCCAATAATGAATGTAATTGTACTGTATACCTTAAATGTATTAATAAACTCAATTAATTAAAAAAAGAAATCAATTTTATTGAAGAGTTTAAACAGTAGTGGCAATAGTTCCTCACTAAATGTCTTGTAGAATTCAGCAGTGAAGCCATCAGGATCCGGGCTTTTCTTACTTAGTTGGTAAGTTTTAAATTACATTTTCCATTTTATTGATTGATATTGGGTTGTTTAGAATTTTTAGGTCTTCTTTGTTCAACTTTGATATTCATATGTATCTAGGAATCTGCCCATTTCTTTTGTATTTTTTATCTTACTGGTGTATAGGTTCTCAAAGTAGGTGTTGATGTTCCTCTAGATTTCTGCTGGATTCATTGTAATTTCACCCTTTTCATTCCTAATTGCATGGATTTGGGCCTTTCTTTCCTCTTTTTGATAAGGTTGGCTAAGGGTTTGTCAATTTTGTTTATTCTTTTGAAGAACCAACTCTTGGTGTCATATTTTTTTTGTATTGTTCTCTTAGTCTCTGTGGCATTGATTTTGCAGCCTTATATTTGTAGTGATATGAGGAAGTTGTTCCACAGCCCATCCTATAGTTTTATAGTCTAAACTCTGTTAAGATCAGGAATTATATCTTTAGTATTGGTTAGGGGTAGAGGGAGAGAAAGACTAAGGAAAATAAGAAGGAAATAAAATCCCTAAGTATGAGATACCAACCCAATTATATAAGCAATTTATACTTAGCTAATTGCAGTTTCTTTATCAAGGATAATTCCAAATTACAATTCTCCTTACCTGGGTTATTAGATTCAGGCAAATTTATTTTTTATATCTCAGAGGCTTTAGGAGGCACAAACTCTCAGTTGCCCTGCAACTGTATGCATTATTTACAAAAGAATGTAAATGAATTTGTAAGCCTTGTTTCAGTTTTAAAATAGAAAAAGGTCTAAAATGATTAAGAGTCTTAATCAGGCAATTAAAATTGGATGAATGCCATCATTTTAGATCCAGGAGGATGAGAGTTTAGGTGAGAAAACATTTGCTTTCATGATGGAAACCTCCCTGTGAGTAAAAAGATCAAGAAAATTCTAAGGCATGGTGTTAATACTTTACAAACAGTATCAGTGTATGTATATACACATCTTTTGTTTTTATTGTGTTTTTCTATACCTACCTGTAAGGGTCTTTAAAGCAATTGTAACATTCTGATTTATTTATTTATTTATTTATTTATTTATTTATTTATTTATTTTTCAGCTTTAATTTAGTTTATTGGTACATTTTAGGGATACAGTACAGTTACATTCATTGCTGAGATCTTGCACCTCTACATGACAAGTCTTGATTCTCATTTTTTCCCCTTACCACTTTATTTTCATCTTTTCATTATCTCACATTTTTTTCTTTTCCCTTATTACCCTTCCCCTACCCATCCCACCTTCCCCACACCTTTAGCTCCTTTCTTCCCATTTCTAAATGTCAGTAATCTTATTAGGATCTTATGTATCATTGCAGATTATTCACACCAGGGTCTGATTTATTGATATATATAAAAAATTTAAGTTGTAATCAACATCTGGTGAATTCTTATTTTTGTATGTCCATTTGTTTTTTATTCATTGCTAAGTGAAAAATATTTAGCAGAATTTTGAATGTTTACAATATAAGACACTAGATTTGCCAGGATGATAAAATGGATATTAGATCAAATGCTGATAATAAAATGCATTCATTTCTCAGTAAGAGAACATCTTTCCTGCTTTGGGTTCTGCATAGTCTACTTTTCCATCTCCCTATATCAAACCATTTATGTGATTTTAGTATACAAAATGGAGAGGAGAGAACTCTGCAGAGGGAGACCAAGACCAGAGTCAGGGCCATCAATTTTTTCTCAGGATAAAATCATTTTTGTGGTTATGTTTCTCTCTGTTTCACCTTAACTCCATGATTCTTCTCCCCTTCCCTTCAGATAGCAAGTTCTTCAGTTTGTTTGGAACTCTACCAAGAAAAGGAGAATGGGGAGTGACCAAAAACACCAGACCATAATTATTCTTTCAAAGAAAATAATAATTTAATATTCATGCTAGAACTTCACCAGACATATGAGAATAAATTTACTTTTAATAAATTTCTTGCCTCTTTACATTTTCTTTACAAAGGTGAAAATAAGTACAGCAAAACAACTGTACTAGCCAACAACAAACCAAACCACTTCAGGTAGAAAAAATACCATCCAACATTAATAAATTCTTGTTTTTAACTCAGAAAGATCCTATGTACTCAAAATGAGTTAAAATTCAGATGAGAGAAAAATGTAAGAACTTTCATATTAGTAATAAAGAAGACAATTATTAATATATCTGAACTCCTCTCTGTTCAAGGTGTTTTATGTCTTATCTGAGCCTTCCCAGGGGTACCATGATGATTCCCATTTAGCAAATTGGGAGACTGAGCTGCAGAGGTGGTATATTGTTGCTCTTATTTACACAGATATAGACCTTTCATTGGTCAGGTTTACACAGAATAATTTCTTCTTTAAGTTTTTATATAACTGTTGCCTGAATCTGGCAATGGCAATATAACATTTTGGTTAAATGTGAATGAGAACTTGTTAAATGAAAACTTCATCATTATCAAGGTGCTCCATAAGTCACAAGGGTACTAAATTATAATGGCATTTAAAAAAAAGTCACTAAAGAATTAAAAGAGCTGACTTCTAGTAAGGCATCATTTTATTTAGGTAAGGATGGCCTCCAGCCCTTCAGATAGGAAACATCAGGCATCCTTCCTAGAACTTGCTGAGGTTCCAAATATTAGGAGAAAAATTATGGTCTAGGTTAATTTGAGATCTTGGCTTGTGGCCGAGCTGATATGACTTCTGACCTGAAAAAGTGCCAGGCTGAGATGGATGTTCTGCTATCCTTTCATAAAAGGAGTGTGTGAGAAGGTAAAGGGATGATGTGGATCAAAGCAAAACCACAGATTTTTAAAACGAGGCACCCGTGCCCTGGAGAAACTGAGTCCAGTACCAAGAAGGCCCTTAAAGAGGCTACGAGACACTGGAGGGAATCTGCTGAGATGGAAGCGGAGCCTGAGCACGGGCCACTGGGAGGGATGCAGGTGAGGGAAGTGTTCTCAGAGAGGCTGCCTCTCTCAGAGACGGGCAGTCTAAAGGCCCAAGGCACAGTGACGTTGAGGAGTACCACAATGCAGGTATAACTGGGATGTTTAACACCCAAGAGTTAGTTAGTTAGATCCCTAGGAATTGTGTATTCCTAGGACCATCCCCAGGAAACCTCAGACACAGAAAACAATTTATTACAGGCCTCTACCAGGTCCAAGGGAGAAGCTGAATGTGGGTGTGTCTCTGTGTTTTCAGAAAGGGGGAAAAAGGAAAGGGGAAGAGGAAGTGAGAGGGAGGAAAGAAAGTCTTGTTTTTAGCTTTTTGTCAATCTCCCTAGTGTAAATATTCCTATCCCAATAGATTTCTAACTACCAATACACCGTCTTGGGACAGAGTTGGGAAGACAATCTCTCAGGGGCCAGTTCAAGCCAACTGGTCTGCACTTAGGCGTCTTACTGGTTTTGATCCAAAAAGTAGAGATAACTATAGAGAGGTGACTTTGTGTGTCTCCTTCGTACTAACTATATATTCCCACAGAATCCAAACCTGGAGCTTGATATGCTTTAGTAATTTGGATGTTTCTACAAAACTTTCTATGAATGTTTTGAAATTCTTTGGCTGTTATATATCAGATAAAAGCTCTGGGCAGGATTTCAAATGTATCTGAAAATTACTTGTAAAGCTATTAAGAGGGTAACAAAATATAATTTAAATATAATTGTGCGGCTAAAATTTGTTAATTAAAATATGCTAATGACTTTTATGAGTGGTTCTTCTGGAATATAAGCAATGTTTTAATGCTGTGTAACTACATAAATTGTTCCAGTGACATTGCCAGAACAAAAGTTCTAAAAGTCTCTGATAATTCTTGTTATTAATTTGGTCATAACCACTGATATCACAAGAATTGATATGCATTACATTAAATGTTTAAAGACCCTTTAAAAAGTGGAGTTCTGCACTAAAACTACTTATCATAGGAGAGAAGTGACATACTGTTCCTCACAAAAGGAATTACATGAGAATCAAAGCTTTAAAATCCCACCCAACAAGTCTCATTCCTCACTACTTCAGCCCACATCTGGAGAATTAAACATCTGTGGGTCAAGCAGTAGAGCTCCCTTGTCATTGGTGTCACTGGTTGAGTTTGGCAGAAGGGAAGTAAGAGATTGGACAGCAAAAGAAAGATGAATCAAAGTATTCCTTCCCCTCTTCTTCCTTTGAAGTCATATCTTGGGCAGTAACCTGATCCTTCCATAAAATCTATTCCCATTGGGCCACCTCTTCTGCAGTGACACCATCTCCTCCCTTTATCTCTTCCTTGAAAGAGATGATAATGGCCCTGTGCTGTTGCTGATCTCTTGATCCCTGGGTTTATTATTTTCCCTTCATCCTGCCCACACCTCTAAAATCTTTTCTTGACTTAATCTCTTTATGCCAGTCATCTGGGGTGAAATCTTTCTTCTGCTGGGTCCTACCCTGGTATCTTTATATTGTACCTTTCATTTGTATTTTATATTATTTTAAATTAAATGCTAAGGCAGTGGTTATTCCATGTTTGAAGTTTCTCCCCCCACCCCCGGGAATATAGGTTTAAACCTTCATACAGTGTGAGAAGCAATAGTCAGACTAGACATTGCCTTGTGAGTTGTTCTAATGCATCCTGGGTGAATATTAATCCTTTCTGATACAATAATTCCAAGTATCGAGACTGAAATAAAAGGAAAAAACTCAAAGATCTAAAAATAAAATGCATTAGCTGCTTCTACAGACAAGGAAATGGCCTTCAATCATTTATTTTTTCTTTATTTTTCTGTCTGAAATGTTATCTTTTTTAACTGGAACTGACACTCCTAGTGCTTTTGATGAAACAATAATGTACCATAGGACAGGTCTTTGCCTTGCCCCTTGTTTTTTTCCATAAGATGTTCTGTCCCGGAAATGTAACTGTTTGGGCTATATGGTGTTCAGCCCAATTCAAACTATGTAATTGTTAGTATCTGATGTTTCTACCTAAGTCCCACCTCCCCCTTCTAGCTATGTCTACACCCTAAAAGGTTCCTCTCAACTTCCTTTCCCTAACTGTATATAAACTGACTCCATACTCAGAATTTGGAGTAGGCAAACTCTTCTGAGCCAGCCAGCTAATAAAAGGTTTTACTCCATCTCTTCAAGTAACGTTCCAATTCTCAAGTCTTCAAATTGCTGGAGCTGTAACAAAGAGCTGTAACACTTGGCTGTAACACTGAGCTGTTCTGCTTTGCCACAATACTTTCTCATTAAGATATGGAAATTTTATAAATGTAGGTACCAGAATCAGAAAACAGAGTCCTGGAACCCAAACTTTGCATGCATAAAGGTCACCTGCAGAACTTGTTGGGGTTCCATCCTCAGAGCTGCTGATTCAGTCAAGACTAGGGAGACAAGAGGACGTGAATCTTAGCAAGCTCTTCTGTGAGGCTGCGAATGGAGGAGCCGCCTTTGGGGACCACTTCAATAAAAAGCTTGGCACTCACCCAGATGGCTGCCTGTTCCCTGCAGATTCTTCTCCATCTTACATTTTATAACAGTACTTTTTGCTGCTTCTGAGAAAAAGATAATAAATCATCTGAGAAACATCTGTTTGTCCCAAACATAATTTGCCTTCCTCCAGACTGTGCTCACAATGTAAAGAATCCTGGGAAGAAAGTTGTGAAAATATCTTGGATCCTTTCCTAAATTTTCTAATGGGTTTAATCAGTATCCAAAATGAGTGACCTTATATAATATATATAAAACATACTACATATAATATGTATATTCAATATAATATATTCCTTATTCATATTAGGCTAACAAGATATAAATTCTTAGAAAATAACTGACCTATTTGCATTTACAAATGTATAATTGAATGGTTTGGTTTCTTACTAGAAATGGCCTATTTTCATTGTCAGAATGGGTTGGACAATAAGTCAAATAAATAAATTTTAATGTTTAACAACTTTTATATTACCACCCTCAAAGTGAGGAGAAATAGAGAAAATATAAAAGAAAAGACAAAGGAAAAGTGGCTAAGCTCTATTACAACACTAGGTGGACTTACAATAAGAAAAATACTAAAAAAAAAAACAAACCCCGAAAAATACTCATAAATCTGGAAACATTATCGGGGGGTATGGGAAAAGAAACTACCATTATTATATAAGTGGGTTTAATCTCATATTTCAATTACTCTTAGACATACTAGAAAATCTTTAAAAAGAAGAGTGAGAGAAAGAACTCATATGTCTTAACTAAACCATAAAGGCTTTAGAGCTCATTTTCTGTAAGTCAGCTCACAGCCAAATGACCAGCTTCTTAACTTGACCTGGATCACTGCCATATTGGGAAATGGATTGAGGTCCTTGTTAGGTGAAAACAGCTGAAAACCAGGACCATAACAAGCCTTTATTTTTTTAATTGAATTTATTGATACACTCTAGGTGGACAGTACAGTTACATTCATTACTGGGATCTTGTACCTTTACATGCCAGGTCTTGGTTCTCATTTTTTCTCCTTGTCCCCACCCTCCCTTCACCCCCTCCTCCCATCCCCACCTTCAAACACTTTAATTCCATTTTTACATTTTCTCATATTTTTTT
>NW_022900916.1:36525213-36526007 GCF_012274545.1 Fukomys damarensis | reverse complement strand
CCTTGTCCCCACCCTCCCTTCACCCCCTCCTCCCATCCCCACCTTCAAACACTTTAATTCCATTTTTACATTTTCTCATATTTTTTTCCTTTTCCCTTATTCCCCTTCCCCGATCCTTCTCACTGTCCCTACACCTTTGGTCCTTTTCTTCCTATTTCACATTGCTAATTGCCCCATTAGGATCTTGAGTACTATTTTAGTTTTTCACACCAGAGAAACTATTGGGTATTTGCATATATGTGACTTATGTATTTCACTTAGGAGCATATTCTCAAAATGAACCCATTTATCTATGAATGAATCTACTTTCTCATTCTTTATGGCTGAGTAGTATTCCATTTTATAGAAAAACCACATCTTCTTTATCCAGTTTCCAATTGATGGGCAGATGGGCTGTTTCCAAGTTTTAGCTATTACGTACTGTGCTGCTATGAACATGGGTGTGCATATATCACTGTGATATGATTCTTTCAATTCTTTTGGAAAGATAACCCAGCAGAGGGATGGCTGGGTCAAATGGAACCTCCAGTCCAAGTTTTTGAGGTATCTCCATATTGATTTCCATAGTGGTAGCACCAGTCTGCTCTCCCACCAACAATGGAGAAGGGTTCCTTTCTCTCCACAACCGCGCCAACATTTGTTGTTGTTGTGTGATTTCTTGATAGCAGCCATTCTTTGTGGGGTGAGGGGAAATCTCAGAGTTGTTTTCATCTGCATCTCTCGAATGACCAGTGATGTGGAGCATTTTTTCATATATTTACTTGCTGCTTTTGTTTTCTTTGTCTGTGAAAAAT
>NW_022900916.1:36501848-36525032 GCF_012274545.1 Fukomys damarensis | reverse complement strand
TGTCTGTTCATTTCAGATGCCCATTTTAGAATTGGGTCTTTATATTTGGGGGCGCTGGTTGTTTTGAGTTCTTTATATATTTTAGATAATAGTCCTTTGTCTGAGGAGCAGCTGGTAAAAAGTTTTTCCCACATTGTAGGTTGTCTCTTAGTTCTGTTGATGGTTTCTTTTGCAGTACAGAAGCTTTTTAATAAGATGAGATCCCAGTTGTTGATTCTTTCTGCTAGTTCCCATGCTACTGAGGATTTGTTCATAAAGTCTTTTCCTATGCCAATGTCTTCCAGAGTTCTGCCTAACTTATCTTCCAGCAAGGTTAGTGTTTCTTTTTTTATATTTAGGTCTTTAATCCACTTGGATTTTAATTTAGTGCATGGTGACAGATAAGGGTCCAGTTTTAATCTTTTGCAGGTTGAGATCCAGTTTTTCCAACACCATTTATTAAAGAGGCTATCTTTCCTCCAGTGCGGACAGTCAGCTCCTTTGTCAAAGATGAGGTAGCTGAGTGCACCTGGAGTTGTTTTTGTGTTTCCAATCTGTTCCACTGATCCTCAGGTCTGTTTCTTTGCCAGTACCATGCTGTTTTTATCACAGTGGCTTTGTAGTATAGTTTCAAATTGGGAATTGTTATACCCGCTGCCATGTGTCTGTTGCCTAAATTGGCTTTTGCTAATCTAGGTCTCTTATGGTTCCAAATTAATTTTTGGATTCTTTGTTCTAGTTCTGTGAAGTATTGTGTTGGGATTTCAATTGGTATTGCATTGAATCTGTATAGCAGTTTTGGTAGTATGGCCATTTTCACTATGTTGATTCTTTCTACCCAGGAGCAGGGGATAGCTTTCCATTTTCTTATATCCTCCTTGATCTCTTTTTTCAGAGTGCTGTAGTTTTCAGTGTAGAGATCTTTTGCTTCTTTTGTTAAATTGATTCCCAGATACTTCATTTTCTGGGGTGCTATTGTGAAAGGAATTGTTTCCCTAATTTCTTTCTCAGTGAGTCTGTTGTTTTTGTACAAGAAGGCTATTGATTTTTGGTTGTTGACCTTGTATCCAGCTATTCTGCTAAAACTGTCAATTAAATTGAGAAGTCTCTTGGTGGAGTTTTTTGGGTCTTAGATGTAGAGTATCATATCATCAGCAAATAATGACAGTTTAACTTCTCCCTTTCCTATTTTTATTGCTTTAATTTCTTTCTCTTGTCTGATTGCTATGGCTAATGTTTACAGAACTATATCGAAGAGGAGTGATGATAGTGGGCATCCTTGTCTTGTTCCTGATTTTAACGTAAAGGTTTTCAGTTTTGGGCCATTTAATATGACGTTGGCTGTTGGTTTTTCATAGATAGCCTTTATTAAGTTGAGATATAGACCATCTATTCCAATTTTTTGCAGTTTTTATCATGAATGGGTGTTGAATTTTGTCAAATGCTTTTTCTGCGTCTATGGAAAGGATCTTGTGGTTCTTGTCCTTGACTTTGTTAATATAGTGTATTATATTTATTGATTTATGTATGTTGAACCATCCTTGCATCCCTGGAATAAATCCGACTTGGTCAGGATGTATGATGTTCTTGATGATCCTCTGTATTCTGTTTGATAGTATCTTATTGAGGATTTTTGCATCTATATTCATTAAGGAGATTGGCCTGTAGTTCTCTTTTTTAGTTACATCTTTCCCAGGTTTGGGAATCAAAGAGATATTTGCTTCCAGGAATGAATTTGGAAGTATTGCTTCTCTTTCAATTTCATTGAAAAGTCTGAAGAGTAATGGCAGTAGATCTTCTCTAAATGTCTTGTAAAATTCAGCAGTGAATCCATCAGGGCCTGGGCTTTTCTTTGTTGGTAAGTTTTTAATTACATTTTCAATTTCACTTATTGTGATTGGGGTGTTTAAAATGTTTTTATCTTCTTTGTTCAACTTTGGTAATTCATAAGTATCTAGAAATCTGTCCATTTCTTCTGTGTTTTTCATTTTATTAGAGTATAGGTTCTCATAGCATGTATTAATGATCCTCTGAATTTCTGTGGGATCTGTTGTGACTTCGCCTTTTTCATTCCTGATTGCATGAATCTGAGCCTTTTCTTTCCTTTTTTTGATAAGGTTTGCTAAGGGTTTATCAATTTTATTTATTCTTTCAAAAAACCAACTCTTCGATTTATTTATTTTTTGTATTGTTTTCTTAGTTTCCATTGCATTGATTTCTGCTCTAATCTTTATAATTTCCTCTCTAGCTCGAGCTTTAGGTTTTTCCTGCTCTTGTTTTTCTAGGAGTCTAAGTTTCATCATTAGGTTGTTTATTTGAGCTTGCTCCATTTTCCTAATGTGGGCATTCAGTGCTATGAATTTTCCCCGTAGAACTGCTTTCATTGTGTCCCATAGATTCCTGTATGTTGTATTGGCATTTTTGTTTATTTGTAAAAACTGTCTGATTTCTTCTTTAATTTCCTCTCTGATCCATTGATTTTTCAGGAGAGTGTTATTTGATTTCCATGTGTTTGTGAAGTTCCTACAGTTTCTTATGCTATTGATCTCCAGCTTTACTGCACTGTGATCTGATAATATACAGGGAATAATTTCAATTCTTTTGCATTTATTCAAACCTGTTTTGTGAGCTAGAATGTGATCTATCTTGGAGAACGACCCATGTGCAGCTGAAAAGAATGTATATTCTGATTTTGTGGGGTGGAACGCTCTATGGACATCTAATAAGTCCATTCGTTCAAAAGCTTGGTTCAGTTCTAGTATTTCATTGTTGATTTTTTTGCCTATATGATCTGTCTATTTGTGATAGTGGGGTATTCAGATCCCCCACTACAATTGTGTTAGTGGTTGTTTGGTTTTTCATGTTACTTAATATTTGTTTTATATAGTTGGGGGCATTTATATTTGGTGCATATATGTTTATGATTGTCATTTCTTCCTATTGGATTGTTCCCTTTACAAGGATGTAGTGGCCTTCTTTGTCTCTCTTAATCAGTTTTGGTTTGAAGTTTGCTTTGTCTGTGAATAAGATTGCTATCCCTGCTTTTTTCTGGGCTCCTGTTGCATGGAGAATTGTTTTCGATCCTTTCACTTTCAGTCTATGGGCTTCTTTTTGCTGTAGGTGTGTTTCTTGGATACAACATATTGTTGGATTTTGCTTCTTAATCCATTCTGCCAACCTGTTTCTCTTGATTGGTGAATTGAGGCCATTGACATTGATAGTTATAACTGATATGTACTGATTTATTATTTTCATGTTATTGTCCTTTTGTTGACTCTTTTAACTTTTTCTCCTGTCTCCTTTTAGTTTTAGCCTTGGCTATTTGATTTACTCTGTTGGGCCTCCTGGTGTTGTGATCTTTGTTGTCTTTCTTTAGGATATTGTTTAAAATTCTTTGTAGTGCTGGTTTAGTATTCATGAAGTGTCTCAGGTGTTCTTTGTCATGGAAGTATCTTATTTCTCCATCCATTTTGAAAGAGAGTTTTGCAGGATACATCAGTCTTGGTTGTAGGTTGTTTTCTTTTAGGACTTGAAATATCTCACTCCAGGCTCTCCTTGACCTGAGGGTTTGTGCTGAAAAGTCTGCTGTGATACTGATTGGCTTTCCTTTGCATGTGATTTGTTTTTTTTCTCTTACTGCTTGTAGTATTTTGTTCTTCTGTTGGGTTTCTGGGATCTTGAATATTATGTCTAGGTGTAGATTTTTTTTGGTCATGACTAGTTGGTGTCCTATATGCCTCATTTTTCTGTATGTCTAATTCTTCCCCTCTCTTTGGGAAGTTTTCAGTTATTAATTCTTTTAACAGCTTTTTTAAGTAATTTGCATTTTCTCCTGGTACTTCATTGATACCTATCAGTCTTATGTTATTCTTCTTTGTGTCATCTAGGAATTGTTGGATTGATTTCTCATGCTCCCTTACTGTTTTTAAGAGACCTCCCTTTTCATGGTCACTTTCTGCTATCCTATCTTCTATATCTGAGATTCTATTCTCGCAATCTTTTATTCTGTTACGTATGCTTTCAATAGAGTTTTTAATCTCCTGGATATCCATTTGAATCTGTTTAATGGATTCCATTTCTTTCCTATGTTGGGTGTTCATTGTTTCCATTTCTTTCTTATGCTGGGCCTTCATGGCTTCTATTATGTTCCTAAGCTCATCTCTTTTTTTGTCAATTTCTGTTCTGGAGTCTTGAATCATGTCTTTCATTTTGCTCACCATCTTTATGGTTATCTGGGAAATAATTTTCTGTTTTGAATTTTTCTAGAGCTTGATTGATCAGTTTTTTTACTTCCTGTTCTGTGAGTTCTGATTGTCCTCGAGGTTCACTATCTGATTTTTCATCCTCCTTTGCCCTACTGTTTGCCATTGGTGGACTGGAAGTCTGTTTTTGTGGCTTGCTTAAGTGTTTTCTCATCTTTATTTTTGCTGTTGGGTTGCCCTTGATTCAATCTCTGGGTCATTAAATCTTCCTGATATCGTTGCATCCCAGTCTTTGATTCTCTAATGACTTATAGACATTCTCATTTTCATAATTGAGAAAACAGCTTATCAAATCAGTCCCTATCCTTTATCCCAATCAATACAATCAGGAACATAATAGGATCAGTCACCACCCTTTATAGACCTCAATGCCTCTGCAGAGTGCATCCAAGGACTGGCTCACTCAGGGGATCTAATAGCGGTGGGGGGGAGGGGCTCAGTGGCGCCGCACAGCTACCTTCCTGGCGCTGTGTCAGAGCCAACCAGTGGTGCCCATTGGAAACTGCACGGCTCCAGAGGAGGCCTGTAGTTCGGGCCGGCCTTGCAGCAGAGGCAGCTCTGAGTTCAAACCGGGCCAATGATGCAAAACTCAACAAGCCTTTATTATGAGGAGGGTCTGCTGGGCTGTCTCAGTACAAAGGAGAGAGAGCAATATGGCTGAGACACTTCTTATAGGACTGGGGTAGGGCTTATAGGAGCTGGGATGGGGTTGAGTGACATAGTGGCTAGGGACTGGGAGCTGGTGATACCACTAGGAGGGGCTTGTGTCATCACTAGTTAGGGCCACCTTATGGCGAGGGGAATCTAACATTCCAGGCTTTTGTTTTATGGTTATTGGGCAAAGGTCTCTTTTTCTGGAGCTGCTTCAAGCTGACAAAGGTGTGAAGGTTGGGGCTAAATCTGGATCTGGTGGGGGTAATGATAGGTGGGGGGCTTCTTCCCTCGGCCACTGTACCCCGCCATGATGAGTTCTGTGACTGTCTGGTTGGTAAATGCTTTCATGCATTCCTGCAAT
Organism: Fukomys damarensis; assembly: GCF_012274545.1. Lineage (NCBI taxonomy): Eukaryota > Metazoa > Chordata > Mammalia > Rodentia > Bathyergidae > Fukomys > Fukomys damarensis. The sequence goes on along the minus strand of NW_022900916.1, from coordinate 36,519,776 downwards.
AAATTTTTGAAAACAGCAAAACAGATATGGCCCTATGATGATTAAAAGCATATACAAGCCAGTGGGCCCAACAAGGAAAGTAGCCAAGGCATAATTTGGGAAGCCAGGAATATCTCTGGTCTATTCCCTGAGAATTCCATCATCTCTTTTGTTCTTTGATGTGCTGCTGTAATTCTTTAACCTTTGCTTGAACAATCCCTGACTGGTTAACAAAATAATAGCATTCTTCACCTAGCACCTGGCATGTTCCCCCTTGGGCCACTGTCAGCATGTCAAGGGCCCTTCTATTTTGTAACACAACTGCTGCTAGAGAATTATTTGATCTTGTACTGTATTTAAGAACTGGCTTATTTTATCCATGTCTTCTGAAATCTCTATGGACAGGGCCTGATAGAAATGTAAGGAGGTAGAAATGCCCACTATCCCCCATTGCCATCCCAGTGAGGACCCCCACTCCCATGAAGAAGGGGATTGGAAGGGGAGCTGCCCTTTTTCTGATTGTGTTCTGGGGGAGAACTTGTTTAGACATCTGGACTTCCATATAAATGGACGTCAGGGTGCTAAGGAAGGATATGTAACAGAAAACTTCAGACTGAGGCATCGGAATGCCTCTTGATTGTATATGAAGTACAGGTCTTTGGACAGGCAGATCGGATGCTCTTCTAAGATAAAGCAAGCAAGGCAAGTGTTTTTGTCCCGTGCATGTCAGGTTAGTGGTTTGTGTAGTGAATGGGAGACCCATAGCAAAGGATCCCAGAACTGTGGATAAATTGCCAGTATTTGAGACAGTCAGGTTAAGATCTAGGAGGACAGGAATTGGAATGAGCAACAGGGAGTAAATAGACATACATATCCAACAGTCTGAGATATTGACAGGGAGATAGTGGAGGGTGGTATTAAATAGGTATTGTAGCCTTTTTTGAGACTGGGTTATCTGGTTTATCACATGGAGATCTATCCCTTTATAGGGAGGTACAGGGATGGGCCTCAAAAGTCTATCACTAGTGCCTATTCATTGACTGCCTCTTTTGGTTATTCTTTTCTGCTGGGTGTTTAAGATCAAATTAAAGTGAGACCTGTGCTAATCAATATGAACCTCTTGCTATCTGTCGAGGTCAGTTAAGTCTCTTTAGGCATTATTTTGGAACTATGCATACAGCCTCTCAGCTTCCAGTGTCAGCTGATAGGATGGGTCCCGGCCTTCCTTGACCATGGTGCTTTTAGTGAAAGCGTGAGAGATTTTTTTTTTTGGTGACCCTCCTTTAGCACATGTTACATTTGTCCTCTCGTGTCCAGCAATCTCCCTGCTCAGGAGGTTGGGTGACTTACCAAAGATGTAAGGCATTGTAGAAAAGATTCCTTCATACCTTGTATCTTTGATGACCTTGGATGGACAGAGCCAAAATATTGGTGATCTTCTTAGCCCAGTTACCTTTTAGTTTTGGTCTCTGTCCTTTGGTGGTTGAACACCAAGAAGAGAAGTTCAGTGATATCAGTATTACAGTAGGAGCAGTGATCTTAACTATCATAACTTTATCTGGACAGCAAGTGCCCTGGAATCTAAAATATAGTTAGAGGACTGTTATCTTTATCAATCATGGTTGTTCTAGTAGTTGATTTCCTGTAGAATATTAACAGAAAAAACTTTGAATCAGGGGCCACACATAATAATAATATTTTAACATAACAATCGTGATGACATCATCTTTGCAACAAATTTAGATATGTATCTTAGTATAAAATAGCCATTGTTAAATGTATTTATTCCCCTCTAAAAACACATAAAAACAAAAAAATGGAAACTCTTAAGCTTCCTTTTGATAGGATGCCATCTAAGGAAATTATATGGGGCCTACAAATGTACCTGTAATCATGAGTAGATGGAGCAGAACAGAAGGGTGAATACCTGGATCAAAAGGTTATTGTCATAAACAATATGTTGGAAGACCTGTATAGTCAGAAAACATGAGTGTATTTTGTACACCAGAAAGTAGTAATAATAATTATTATAATTATATGAAACCTTATGTCCTATAGTGTAGCCTGGTACCAAAAGGATCTTTTTAAATCACTCCTTGTTTTTCCACAGAAAATATATTTTGAAGATGTCCATTTTAAACATATCACAATAACATTTAGAACTCAACCCTTTGATGATAGCCTATGTAAATTCACAACAATGTATTTAGCAAGGTATAACTCCTCATAAGACTATGAAGATTATTGGGGCTCCCATTAGTGAACAAAGGCCAGAATAAATTTTTCTGAGCAGCTGCTTCTTTATTCACCAACAGGAGTCTGTCCAAAACTGAAAGTTTATATTTAATTATCTTGACAGTTTTTTACTTAACCTGTAAAACCTGGTTGTAGAATTTATTTGTATCTTTGATGTCATTTTCTTAAAAAAAATATAATTGGACAAACATTTTCAAACAATTTGACAGACAGGCAAACATAAGACAATTTATGAAACTAGAGTACACTCAAATATATTTGGCAAATTGAATTATAACACCTCTTTTAATTAAGACTAGACAAAACTTTTGCAGATCAATTAACAGAGGTCTCTTGCAATTACAATCAGAAGGAGTAAAAGCACTTTATACCAGTAGCATAATCTTGTGCTATAGTTATTGTCAGAAGTCTGTAAGCAGAAAGTAGAGAGGTCAAGTTAATCCTATAATTACAATTTAAGAATTTGCAATGTAAAAGAAATGTTTCAAAAAATCAATTAAATATCTGGAAACCAAACACCAATCAAACATTATTTTAAATTGAAGATGAAAGGTACATTTGTCAATTAGCCAGAATTTATATAAATATATTTTTAAGATTTTTTTGCCTGGCAGGACATCGCATGCAGGTGATTTTAATATAGAGCAAGCAGTCTGTGGCCCTCACTGGGCTGTAACCTAGCATTTGGTCTTTAAGCTCCAATCTTAAGCATTTCATTTTCTTTGAATTATTTTAAAATCTTATATTTTATTTTTGAATATTTATGTAGAAAACAATAGGGCCTGATGGTATTTCTTGGTAATGTAGCCTGCCAAACAAGCTGCTGATATTTAAATAGGCAGGGCCAGGAGAGGGTTTTACTTTTTTTTTTTTTTTTGGCAGAGCTTTGCTTTCCTCTCTCTTCCCAGAAAGCTGGGGAAGGAAGAGCAAGCAGAGAGGTGGTTGTTAACTCTCTCTTCTGTTTGGGAGGAGCTGGAGGAACAGGGAGAGTTCCTTGTGTGGTGGAGACACAAGATGGAGGAGGTGAGCCTTTGAGGTGACAAGGAGGTGACAAAAGAGCTGGCCGGGTTATAGGGTGGGGGAGTGTGAGTGGTGAGTGATCAGCTGGATCGAAGGTGGGCTTTCGGAGGGGTGGAGGACAGCGTTTGGGCTAGAAGTACCTGAGAGGGCGAACAGGTTTGACACAGGGAGGGGCGAGAAAGAAGGCTTGTAGGTAGGGGATTTCTGACCGTTTGCCTTTGTGTTGACAAAAATTGCGTAAATCGTGCAGTATGTTAAAATTGAAAGTGACATTTTCAGGCCATTGAGATTTACTATCTAATTTGTACTGAGGTCAAGCTTGGTTGCAATAAGAAATGCGTCATTTTTGCTTAAAGTTGGGTCCCAACAGTCGACATTGTGCCAGGAGGCAGCCAAGAGGTATTGAGGGAGGGTGTTTGGATTGTTTTGTGCCCATTTTAGGGCAAGTGAAGGGGAGTTAGCTCCCTAGGAGGAGGGCAAAAGAGAGGAACGTCTTGGTCTGTTTCCATACTCCCTGAGCCAGTCCCCAGAAGGGGAGAATGAGAGGAGTCTGGCTGATGGGGCTTCCTGGGCCCAGTGGCCCAAAAGGGTCTCTCTAACCAAGTGCTTGGATTTCCGAGTAGTCCCCAGAGGGAGAGAACAAGAACGAAACAGAGGGCCCAAATAGAGGGAAGCTAACTACCTACTCAACCTGAAATTAGTGACCGGTGTGGATGTGAATCATCAGCAATGGCAAAAGTAGAAAGCCCTGAGGAGATCCTGGTTCAGCAGATGTGGCTCAGAGGAATCAGTGGAAAGGCCAATCGACCCGGCCTACAGGGCATCATCACTTACTTAATCGACCATCTTCTTCCCAGGCCTCGGCATCGGATATGTTAGGTAAAAAGAGCCGAAAATAAGAACCAGACAAGGACCGTAACAAACCTTCTTATAGGACTGGGGTGGGGCTTATGGGAGCTGGGGTGGAATTGAGTGATGCAGTGGCTGGGGATTAGGGGAGTTTGTGACACCACTAGGAGGGGCTTGTGTCATCACTACTGAGGGCCATCTTAGGGCGAGGGAAATCTAACAGTGCTAGATCTGGGTCTGTGTCCCAGACCAAGAGGATCAGGACATGCTTTTTAAATGATGTCCCAGTCAGACTGCCTGAGACTAGACTTGAGTTACTTTTTAAATATTGTATTCAATTGCCCTCCCCCACCCTAAATCTCGAGTTGCCATTGGTGGGTGGGAAGAAAATTCTATAGAGTTGAAACTTTGTATTATAGGCACAACAGTGGTACCCATGACAGGTATGGAAGAAGCCTTGGAGCTAATGGATCTTAGATTATTTTGGGGCAGTTAACTAGGGCATTTTTAACTAGAAACAGTGCTCTTTCAAATTTGAACTCTGACAGTTTGAGATAATGAGTTAGCTTGCTTTCAGTGCAGACAGTATGCTTGCTCTCTGTTGGGACATATCCTAGTTCTCTTCCTTGATATAATTATTAGAGAGTCCCCTTTCTATGCATATAAAAGCATCTGCTTTATGTTTAAAATAAAATTATTCTGGAAGTATGGGCTTCCCTCCCTAGCTGAGCAGAGTACTAATAAATGTGTGCCTAGGGGTTACCAGGGTCCTTCCTGTACATAAAATAAAAAGAGGAAAACTGATGTGGAAAGTTCCCTCTTACCTTGTATTTTATTTATATTTAAGCAAGGCAAGTTTTCAAAATTTATGTACCGAGTTTTAAGGCTGAGCTTGAATTGGTGTGTTCTGAATAAAGGCACAGTATCTAAAATTTGTCAAATCTGAACCTCTTAGCTTTGAGATCTGGAAATGTTTGCATGGTGTTTTTGACCCTCAGTTCACATTTGTATTATGTTGCTGAACTAAGTATGCAGAAAAATTGAATTATTCTGGTCTCTGGATTCTTCTCTAGCTCTTTGGAGTAAGTTCTAAATAATATATCTGCAGATCTGAGGACCATTGTTCTTCTGTTAAGTAAGTTCCAGGACAAATCTTCTAAAATCCTTCAGTTAGATGGTCAAGGAAAAGTTCTTTCCACCGCACATTTCAGATGGCAATGTCAAGATAAAGAGAAGCCTTTATGGAAGGCTTTGTCTGGTAGAAAGACTTGCCTGCTACAGGGTCCATTTGCATTTCTTTTCTAAAATGTATTAGTACAAGTTTGGAACACAAATGGCTGCATTTATCATGGGTATTTGGTATATGGATATGACACATACACAGCGTGGTTCTTTTTTATGTCCCTTCCCCCTTCCATCCATTTCCTGATAGGGTCCCATTTGCAAAAGATCTGCCTCCTGGTTTCCTTTTATCTTTTTTTTTTTTTTTTTTTTTTTTTTTTTTTTTTTTTTTTTTTTTTTTTTTTTTTTTTGTTTTTTCTTAAGATTTCTCAAATGTTAGAAACCATGAAGTATTTAAGCTTGTGTGTCTGATTTATTTCACTTAACATTATGGACTCAAGGTGCATCAAGGTGACTCAAATTTATTCTTTGTACCAAGTAGTACTCCATTATGTAGAGACACTGAATTTTCTTTATCATTTGTCTGTTGATGGACATATAGCCTGCTTTGAGGACTTAGCTATTATAAATTGTGCTGTTATAAATATAGGTATGCATGTGTCACTACAATATAACATTTTTAATTCTGTCAGGAAGATGCCTGATAGGGGAATAGCTGCATTGAATCGAATTTCCATTTTTAATTTTTGAGGCATTTCCTCTACCAATGTAGGAGTGAAAGTTCCCTTTTCACCACAGCTTTTCCAGCATTTGTTATTTGATTTCTTTTTTTTCTTTTTATTGAGTTTATTGGTACAATCTAGGTCTACAATACAGTTACATTCTTTACTGGGATCCTGTACCTTCACATGACAGGTCTTGGTTCTCATTTTTTCCCCTTGTCCTTGCCCTCCCTTCACCTGCTCCTCCCCTCCCCATTAACAAACTCTTTGTTTCCATTTTTTCATTTTCTCATATTTTTTCTTTTCCCTTATTTCCTTGCCCCTACCCTTCCCCCTTTCCCTACACCTTTAGCCCTTTTATTCCTATTTCACACTCTTAATTATCCCATTAGGATCTTGTGTACTATTATAGTTTTTCACACCAGAGAAACTATTTGGTATTTACACGTGTGATTTATTTATTTCACTTAGGAATATATCCTCAATATGTGTCCATTTTCCTATGAATGATTCTAATTTCTCATTCTTTATGGCTGAGTAGTATTCCATTTTATAGAAAAACCACGTTTTCTTTATCCATTTTCCAACAGATGGCAGATGGGCTATTTGTTATTTGATTTCTTGATGACAGCCATTTTGGGGGGTAAGATATAACCTGGATGTTGTTTTAATTTCCATTCCTTTAATGGCCAGTGTCAGGTAAAAAAGCCAAAAACCAAGACCAGACCAGAACCACTACAAGCCTTTATTGTAGGGACAATCTGCTGGGCCATCTCTGATCAAAGGAGAAAAAGCAATATGGCTGGGACAGGGACTGTCTTTTATAGGGGCTGGGCAGGGTTTACAGAAGCTGAGGTGGGGTTGAGTGAGGTAGTGGCTAGGGATTGGAAGAGCAAGTGACATTACTAGGAGGAGCTTGTGACATCACTAGTAGCTAGGAGGTAGCAGGTCTTAGGTTACTCTTTTGGTGGAAAAAGGGGAATGATGGGAAGAAGGCTGTCCTTTGGTGGGAGAAGCCGTATTTTTAGGTGAGAAGCAGGGCATTATTGGAAGAAGGCTGTTATGTAGCAATCATCTTAAGGCAAGGGAAATTTAACATCCAGCAATATTGATAATTTTCTCATATATTTGTGGGTCTTTTGCATTTCTTCTTTGAGAAGTGTTTTTTGGTTTTGTTTTCATTTCAGCTGCCCATTTTTGATAGGGTCTTGTTTGGGGGATCTAATTTTTTTGAGTTCTTTATATATTATAGATATTAGTCCTCTGTTGGGAATAGCTGTCAAAATTTTGTTTCTCATTCCTTTTAGGTACCAGGGATTGAACTCAAGAACTTGCATTTGTGAGGCAGATGCAATGCCACTGAGCTAAATCCCTGGCCCCATTTTGCTTCTTATTCTGTAGGTTACATCTTCATTCTGTTGGTTGCTTCCTTTGCTGTACAGAAGCTTTTGATATCATCCCATTTGTTGACTCAATTGGTATTATTTCATGTACAACTTCTTGAGAAAGTCTTTGCTTACCCTATGACTTCAAGAGTTTGGCTATTCTATCTTCCAGTATAAGAGTTTCTGTCATAGTGTTTAGATCTTTGATCCATTTTGATTTTAGTTTAATACATAGTAAGAGATACGTGTCTAGCTTCAAACTAGGTAGCTTGCGGATAGCCAGGTTTCTCAGCATCATTTGCTAAACAGACTACCTTTCCTCCAGCATATGATTTTGGCCTCAGTCAAAGATCTAGTGGCAGAATATGTCTGGGTTTTCTGTTTCATTGATCCACATGTCTATTTTTGTACCACTGCCATGCTGTTTTTATCACTGTAGTTGTAATTAACTTGGAATCTGAGATTGTGATGCCTCTTGCTCTCTCTCATTCTTGTTGCCCAGGTTGCTTTTGTTGTTGTTGTTGTTGTTATATTGAATGTCTTCTTGTTCCACCTGAATTTTAGGATTGTTTTTTCTAGTTCTTTGAGGAATGTTCTTGGTATTGTGTTAAATCTGTACATCAATTTTGGGAGTATGACCATTTTGACAATATTGGCTATGACTATCCAAGAACTAGGGATATTTCCATTTTCTGATATCCTTTTTATCTCCTTTTTCAGAGTCATATAGTTTTCATTGTAGAGGTCTTTCACTTGCTTGGTTAGGTTAATTCTTAAGTACTTAATTTTTTCTTTGTTTTGGTACTGGGGATGGAACTCTACCTTGCATTTTCAAGGCAGGTGTGCCGACACTGAGCTAAACTCCTGGGCCAGAATTTAATTTTTTTGATACTATTATGAATAGTACTGCTTCCTAATTTTCTTTTCTCAGTGAGTTCATTATTGGTGTACTGAAATGCCATTGATTTTTGGGTGTTGATTTTGTATCCTACTACATTGCTGAATTTGATTATTAATTTTAGCATTATTTTGGTGATACTTTTTAGATCTTCTATGGACTATGTCATCTGCAAATAATGATAATTTGATTTCTTCCTTCCTGATATATATCTATATTATTTCTTTCTCTTGCCTAATTATTCTGCTAATGTTTCACATATTACACAGAACAGGAATGGTAATGGTGGACATCTTTGTCTTGTTTCCAATTTTTTTTCTTCTTTTTGGGGTACTGGTTATTGAACTCAGGACCTTGCACTTGTGAGGCAGGTGGCAGAACCACTAAAGCTAAATCCCTGGCCCTGTCTTGTCTCTAATTTTAGAGAGATAATTTGCAACTTCTCCCCATTTGATATGTTGTTTATCATTGGCTTGTCATAAATGGCTTTTATCAGGTTGAGTAAGATATAACTACTTTTCTTCAGGTGTTTTTTATATCATGAATAGATGTTGCATTTTGCTATAAGCTTTTCCTGCATTTATTTATATGATCATGTGGATTTGTCCTTGCTTCTGTTTATGTCATGATTTATTTATTGATTTTCATATGTTTATCCTTGCTTTCTTAGGATGAAGCTTACTTGGTCACGATGTATGATCTTCTTGATGATTTGTCACATTCTAATTGCAATATCTTATCAAGGGTTTTTGCATCTATTTTCATTCTGGTGATTGGACTACAGTTTTTTAGTTGGGTCTTTTTCTGGTTTTGGTATCATAGTGATGCTGGCTTGCAGGAATGACATTGGGAATACTCCTTACCTTTCAATTTAATTAAAGAGTTGATGTCATGACCTCCTTGAGGGTCTTACAGAATTTAGCAGTGCATCAATCAAGTCCTGGGTTTTCTTAGTTCATAGTTTTTTTATTGCTCCCTCAATTTCATTGCTTGTATGAATTTTTCAGAATTTTTATGTCTTCTTGATTAAGTTTTGGTAATCCATATGTATCTACAAACATTTCCAAGCCGGGCATGGTGGTGCATGTCTGTAATCCCAGCACTTGGGAGGCTGAGGCAGGAGGTGCTGTGAGTTAGAGACCAGCCTGGGATACATAGTGAGTTCCAGGTCAGTCTCAACTACATAGTGAGACTGTCTTGAAAAACCTAAATAAATAAATAAATAAATAAATAGAAACATTTCCATTTATTCTGGTTTCTCCAATTTGTTAGGGTACAGTTTTTGGTGCCAGGGATCGAACGCAGGACCTTGAGTTTGTGAGGCAGGTGAGATGCCACTGAGCCAAATAAATCCCCGGCCCCCATATTGTACTTACTGATTATCTGGATTTGGTGGTGTTCATTTTGATTCCCTTTTTTATTTCTAGTTGCATTGATATGAGTCTTTTCTTGATAGGTTTGGCTAAGAGTTTATCTATTTTTGTTTATTTAAAGAATCAGCTCTTTGGTTCATTGATTCTTTGTTTTTTTGTCTCAATTTCATTAATTTCTGCTTTGATCTTTGTTGTGGAATGTCCTTATTTCTTTATCAATTTTGAGAGATAGGTTTGGAGGATTTATTCTACTGGATTGGAAGTTGTTTGCTTTTAGGATTTGAAACATTTCACTCCAAACTCTCTTATCCTTTAAAGTTTGTGTTGAGAAGTATTCTGTAATCCTGTGGGATTACCTTTATACATGATTTTTTGCTTTTGCCTGGCAGCCTATGAGATTCTTTTTGTTGGACATTTGGGATTTTTTATTTTGATGTGTTATAAATGGCTTTTCTTAATACTGTATTTTTAGTTGGCAATGTGGAAGGAGAAGGAATAAGAAGAGAAGGAGGAAAGGGACAAAGAAGGGGTACATTAGAAGAAGTAGATAGCTGAAATAGTGACAGGCTGAAAAAACTAGATAAGATGCTATGCTGGTTCCACATGAATTTTAGGATTATTTTTCTAGTTCTGTGAGAAATTCTGTAGGTATTTTTATTGAGATTGCATTAAATTTGTATATCAGCGTTAGAAGAATGGCCCTTTTAACAGTATTGGTTTTGGTTTTTCCAAGAACAGGGGACATCTTTCCATTTTCTGATGTCCTCTTTAATCTCCTTTTTCAGAGTACTACAGTTTTCATTGCAGAGGCCTTTCACTTCCCTGGTTAAGTTAATCACTAGGAATTTAATTTTTCTTGATGATAATTGTGTGCATGGTATTGCTTTTTGAATTTCTTGCTTGATGAGTTCATTATTGGGGTATAGGAACATTACTGATGTTTTTAGTGTTAACTTTGTATCTTGTTACACTATTGAATTTGGTTATTAATTCTAGGGGTCTTTGGGTCTTCTCTCTCTCTCTTTTTTTTTTTTTGGTCTTCTATCTAGATAGAGGATCATGTCATCTACAAAAAATAATAATTGACTTCTTCCTTTCCTTTACATATTCTTTGCATTTCTTCCTCTTGCCTGATTGCTCTGGCTATTGTGTCTAATACTGTAAAAAACAGGAGTGGTGATAGTGGGTATTGTTGTCTTGTTTCTGATTTTAGAGAGAGAGAAAGCATTTGAGTGAATAAATGAGTAAATAAAATTCATATTCAAAATTCATACATTACCAATGCATAAAATACAAAATATCCATTTCAAAATTCAAAACTTCGGTTCGGTGGCCTGCCTCGCAAGCGCAAGGACCCGAGTTCGATCCCTGGTACAAAAAAAAAAAAAAAAAAAAATTAAAAACTAGCCAAGTGGATTTATTTATTTGTGAATACCAAAACAATATAAGTTTGAATATATAAAATGCTCTATTCTTTTTTTCAGCTTTAATTGAGTTTATTGGTACATTTTAGGGATACAGTACAGTTACATTCATTGTTAGGATCCTGTACCTCTACATGACAGGTCTTGGTTAAAATGCTCTGTTCTACTAAGACTAAAGTCATTGGTTAGCATTTTTGTGAGAAGCAACTGATTTTATAAATATATTATTACCCTAATTTAATTTCTCAGTTTTCCCCCATTTAAAATGATGTTGGCAGTTGGTTTGTCATCAATGGCTTTTATCACATTTAGATAAGGTCTTTCTGTACCAATCTTCTTCAGGGTTTTTATCATGAATTGCTGTTGGATTTTTGTCAAATGCCTTTTCTGTGTCAATTGGGATGATCATGTGATTTTTGTCTTTGTTTCTGTTTATGTAATGTATTACATTTATTTATTTGCATATGTTTAACATCCTTGCATGCCTGGGACGAAGCCTACATGATCGTGATGTATGATCTTTTTGATGATTTGTTGCATTCTGTTTGCTAGTATCTTGTTGGGAAATTTTGTGTCTATGTTCAAGAGATTGGCCTGTAAAAAAAAAATTAGATAAGATATAAGACTCTGTTGGAAGTCTTTTATCACTGCAGTAAAGCCTTAGCGTTTGTGGTTTTAAGAAGATATTTGTGGGGGCAGGAATAAGATACAGGGGGAGAGAGATGTAATTCAAGATTGAAGAAAACCGAGTTTGTCAGACTCTATTGATATATTTATGATTAATTTTATTTGAATCCTCTAAGCAAAGTTCAGTTAGGGGTTACCCATGTGTGTGTGTGTGTGTGTGTGTGTGTGTGTGTGTGTGACATGAAAGGTGAACAAGAGATGAGAGAAGACAAGGGGATAATAAGGAAGAGCCAAAAGAATAAAACAGTAAGGACAGAAGATCAATAAGATAAAAAAGAAAAGAAAGGAAGAGGGGTAGAGAGAGAGAGAGAGAGAGAGAGAACAAAAACCCCAAACCAATAAACAAAAATCCAGTGAGAATGCAGGACAGACACTGCAGCAAGAGTGTAAGGCAATCCCCATATGGCTACTGTGGTATCAAGCCTGAGTGTTTGTTCACACAGTCCTTTCCTGCTTTAGTTCAGTCTGTTTGCAGGCAGCCACACCAATGTCTCACCTGTCTGTAGGTCTAATAGGCTGTTTTCCATCCTGCCTAAGAGTGGTGAGGGTGTTGCTTTCTTTGAGCCCTCCTGTTTGCTGCAAGTTGTGTTATGAGTATGGTTAACTGCAATCTTTTGTATCTGTTCCATGATCCAGTCACAACAATTACTTGGGATGAGGAAAATGTGAAATAATTTTCCTGACACTAAGCTCTCCTCCACCTTCTGCCAGTGTCCCATGGCTTTCACGTCCCTTGGATCTGGGCACAATTCTGTATTCTTGCCTCAGATTTTGTGCCTCTTATGTCTCCAGAAGCTCTCTGCTCCAGCCAACTTCTTGTATTCCTTTGTTCTCAGATCCTGAACTGATCAGAATCTGATGTGGTCCTTTCCCTGCAGGTGATGGTGGTCACTCTTCAGGACTACCTGTTAACTCAGGTTTTTCTGATCTTAAAGGAAATGACCAACAGATCAATCTCACTCCCTTCCCCATATCTTCAGGGATGTGATACTTGGGTCCCTGCCAGCAGACACAGAAATGTCCTGCCATTCTTGGTGTCTAGCCTCTCTCTGCCTGGGGGTAGAGGGTTTCCTTTGCTGGCAAGAGTGCACTGGAGAGGATGCTGCTGAGATGCAGTTTTCCCTGGCCTTTGGAAGGTTGATGGGGTATGGGGACTGGTATATAAAGAGCTCATCCCAAGATTCTGGCCTCTATAGCATTAGCTCCTTCCCTGAGGCTATTAGAGCTGCTCTCAGAAAGAAAAATATAATAGCTTATTATCATCGTTACAGAGACAATATTGTCTCTGGTGTTTCGTTGCCTGCTGGAGCTCCACAGGCCAGCCCTGAAGGTGAGTACATAGGTGTGTGACTACATTTTAACTCATTCTATTTTCAGCTTCTTTGAGTCCCTGTGTTGGACCTATCTCACTTTACCACACCCACTGGGGAGGATAGTGTGACTGTGGATGTAATCAGTTTGCCAGGCTGTCACTAAACAGCTGTGCTGCTTCTTTGTTCATTTTGGTTCTTTCCCAAGATGCCATGCATGCTGGGTCTGGGGTATGGGTGGGGTACCATGATCCAAGAGTGGAGTGGTTTCTCCTCTCCCATCTTCTAAACACTGGATATTAGTTCCACTGTATTATCTTTTTAATTATTCTTCCTATCGTATTTTATCTTTCACCTTCACCTTAGGGCAACTGCTTTTCTTCTGTGCTGAGTTGGAGGTACTCACTATTGTTGTTGCCCCCACTTGGCCAGCATGGAGCTCCCAATTTGAACTTCAGAATCCATTTTTAAAAATCGTAGCCGGATGTGGTGGCACATGCCTGTGGTTCTAGTACTCAGGAGGCTGAGGCGGGAGGATCACTGTGAGTTCAAGGCCAGCCTGAGCTACATGGTGAGACCCTGTCTCAAAAAAAAAAAAAAAATCATATTCTTCTTTTTAGTTACTTACTAATTCTGGTAACTTCTAGAAAGCATGTTTGCTGAACCTTGGTACTGGATATAAGAAGAAACTTACTGAAGTGACATATGCCATATAAGTATTAGGAATTATTATTTATGTCCAGAAGCCATGTTTTAATTTGTCATTTAAATACATAATTGTGACTTTAAGAGATTATTCTTAGGTAGTTACTTAATAATTATTATAGTTACAATTCATTAATAATTAGTCCAATATACTCTTAGTGTAATGCTAAATGCGATACCTCTAAGTACTCAGTTTACAAACAGAAATGAGATTGAGGAAACTTTAAATGGGGCTTGAAAAACAGATACTGTAGACTCCTGAAGAGTAACTCTTATGTCATTTTAATATTTGATTCCCTCAGCAGATAGTGCAATAAATGAGTACTTTGCAGGGTTGGTCATATATGTTTTGATTATTAAAGTTTAAAAGTAACTTAATAAGAAATTTCTGTTTAGGGGAATTCCTCTGTCTGTATAATAAAATGCATTTTAAACTAACCTAAGAAACTCCCATTACTTAAAATACATTGTGTAAGAAAGGTAGGTGAATGCTCAGGAAGTTGAAGTGGGGGTTGCTGGACCAGGCTGTCCTTTGCTGCGGTCTCCCATGAAGCAAGCAGGGCACTGTGTCCTGTAAGTAGCTGACATACAGAGTAAGGTCTACAAGGCTTTCTGAGATAATGAGATAAAGCTGGGCTAAATAGCTTAAGAGCCTCTCTGACCACTGTTTAACACCAAGAAGGGGCTGAGAAAGTGAAGATAAGAAAGGAAATGAGCAGGCCTGCCTATCAAGAACAATCATCGTGGCAGAGTAACGGACCTGTAGGTTGGAAGTGTGAGCTCGCTCTCCCTCTCTCTCCAGCCTGTGGAAGTATGGATCATGGGAGTTCCACAGAGGGACTAGATAAATAGACAAAAATATTTGAAGAAATAATATTAAAAATTGCCCACATTTCAATATTTTAAAAAATCCTGCAGATCCAACCTTGCATAAACACAGATATAGCTACACTTAAATAGATCACAGTCAAGACAAAGAGTAAATCATGAAAACAGTAAGAGAAAAATAACTCATACCACGGAAATAACAATGTGACTGAGAGCTGATTCTTCATTAATGACAGAAATCAGTAGGCAATGGGGTGGCACATCCAAAGTGCTCACAGTAGAAGACTAGCAAGCAATAATTCTAAAACCAAAAAAGACTACCCTTCAAAAATGAAAGTGAAATAAAATTAAATAATTCCCAGACAAGCAGAGCCTGAGAGAATTGGTATCAGACTTGCTTTTGCAGGAAAATTTTCTTTCAAGCTAAAAGAAATGAAGTCAGGCAGAAATCTAAATTCACAAGAAAGAATAAAGAACTCCAAAAGTGGTAAATTTGTTGACAAATATAAATAATTGTGTCAGTTTTTCCTTTTCAGGCTGGGCTTATAGCTCAGAGATAGAGAAATAGCTTAGCATATACAAAACCCTGGGCTCAATCCCTAGTGTAACAATTTTTTCTTCTCTATTTAGAAGAAACAAAATTGTTTAAAGCAAAAATTATAATAACATTATTGGGTTTAAAACATGTAGCTGTAATAGCACATAGAGATGTGTGATTGCTAAATATGATGTGTAATTTTTACATTTATTCCAGCAAAAGACATATTGCCATTAATCCCCTTGAAAATATTTTGAACAGATATATCTCATTGTTTTTGCCACTCTGTGAAGCAGTTCTGGAAGTCCTCTCTCATAAATATCCGTAAGTGCTCTGTTGTGGCTGCCTCCACGTACTGAATTGATGAAAAAGATTTACTTTTCATGGTCATTTTGACATCTGGGAAGAGCCAGAAGTCACAGGGCCAGATATGGTGATGAAGACATATAAACTTCCTATTTTCATTATTACATATACTGCTGCATGAAAATTATTTGCACGTATTTATGGAAGTATATTTAGGTCATATATATATATATATATATATATATACACACATTTTTTTTTTTGTACCTGGGATCGAACTCAGGACCTTGTGCTTTCAAGGCAGGTGGCAGAACCATTGAACTAAATCCCCAGCCCAATAATATTTTTGTGAACTTCCCTTTCCAATGGATGGCACTTGGCAGTGGCATTTATCATATTTTTTATCACACTTTATAAAGACATTCACAAAGAAGAATTTCAGAACTGCTTCGGGAAGTGGCAGTAGTGATGGGGTAAAGCAAAGGAGAGTATGTTGAGGAAGATGAATGGCAATGTGTCATTTAGGATAATACAATTTTTAAAATTCATTTTAAGTTGTGATCACCTCATATATGCATGTTATAAATTGTGTCAATATAAATATATGGATATGAAACAGATATATGAATGACACCTACAGATGTGCATATTAAAGAAAGAGAAGTAAATGGAGCTATACTGTAGTGAAGTTTCTGAGTTACAACAGAATTACATGAGCTTTAGCAGGAATAAATTAAGAAACCACTAAGAAGACAATTTTTAAAATATAGTAAAATACAAATGGAGGAATTTAAATACCTTGTTACAAGTTTTGTTTAACACAAGAGAAGGTAGTAAAGGTGGAACGGAATAAGAAAGATGTTTTACACAAAACAACATATAAATTCCAAAACAGGAATAATTATATTGCATGTGGACGAATTAAACATTTTAATCAAAAACTAGAAATTGTAAGATAGGAAAAAAAAAAGAAAAATCAATTTATGTATTGACTAAAAATCCACACTTCAAATTTAAAAGATACAAGTGGGCTGCAAGTAAAATATTGGGAAAAGATATGCCATATGCAAAGAATAAACACAAGAGTTGAAATAGGTATATTTATATCATACAGAATGGACTTTAACCTTGCAAGCACAAGGACCCGAGTTCGATCCCTGGTACCAAAAAAACCAGAATGGACTTTAAGATGTAAAATATTGCTAGAGACCAAATAAGACACTATGAGAATGATATAATAATTATAAAAGTATATGTGGACTGACTGACCTGATCTTAAAAGAGGACAATACCCAAGGAAAGAAGGTAATCCTAGATGCTTGGGAGCTCCAGGGAAGTACAACAGATCAGGTCAGCAGTGCTAGCCTCAAGAACACCCTATAGCTACTATAAACTGCAAAAACAGTGTGAGGTTTCACTCTTGCAGTGACACCGTCATGGCAGGATAAAAGTTGGGGGAGAAATCCAGTGCATCGCCCACCATATTTGAGACGGTTTAACACATTCCTGTTGGCTCGAAGAACCAGTGGTATATTCATGATTATACTGGTGGTACAGGCAGTCTTGTAGCACCCAATGGGACTATCCTGTGTTGCCCAGTGGACAGCCATGCATGTGCCTCTGGTGGTTCAGAGCCATCTGACAGTGAGATACACAAATTATAACTCTATCATGACCCATTTTGAGAAAGGGTTGCTTGTTTAAGACGGAGCCACAGAACAACTACAAAAAAGCCTTACTTCAGGATTCAGAGGGCCTTGGCCTCTGTGATGAGAAGCTGGGTTCAACTCGTATGGTCTTTAGAGGTGGCTGGATCTGAAAGTGCTGGCATTAAATCTAGAGGTCTGCTTGAACTCACACACCACTACCTACATCTGGTACAGAGATCAGTGTGGTCTGTTTGCTTTCCCCATCTACCAGTGTAAGCAAGGATGCACCACATTTTGGACATTTGCCACAGCTTGGGTATAAAGACAAAGGGGCACCTGCTAGGGGGCAACACCTCAAAAATCCAGAGGTCATAGAACTAAGTGAAGAAAATGGTGACTTATTGGATTCCAGGACTCCAGATCTTGGAATGAAACAACTATTCAGAAATACACAGGAAATTTTTTTCTTCATTGGTTTTGGGTATTGGGGTAGTTTTTTGATTTGTTTGTTTGTTTGTTTTTTGGTACTGGGGACCTTGTGCTTGCAAGGCAGGCAGACATTCCTTTCTTCTTTTTTTTTCTTCTTTCTTTTTCTTTATATTGCTCTCTTTTTTCTTTTTCTTGTTTATTCTTTTCTGTTTACCTCTAATTCTAATAATTTTCTTTTTCTTTATTCCTTAATATGTTCCTTTATCTCATTTTTTCTTTATGTTCCATTGCTTAATTTTTTTAAATTTTTATTGAGGTTATTGGTACAATCTAGGTATACAGTACAATTACATTCATCATTGGGATTCTGTACCTTTACATAATAGGTCTTGATTCTCATTTTTCCCCTTGTCCCTGCCCTCCCTTCACTCCCTCCTCTCCTCTCCCC
>NW_022900916.1:36501083-36501385 GCF_012274545.1 Fukomys damarensis | reverse complement strand
GGCATTCAGCACATTCCATTAAAAAAAAAAAAACAAAGAAAAGAATAATATGCAGACAACAGCAAAGTTCTGTTGCTGTTGTGGTACCTGGCACCATTTTTTCTATTAGCCTCTTAATCATCATCTGGAAAGAGAACATTCCAGAGTAATATCATTAAATGTTGCTCTGATAAAGCATGGTCCCTACTATGTATCATAAAGCAGGTACTAGATATTTTACATTCATAGAGGTATGATACCGTACCGTCCTACATCAATAATACTAGATTCAGTTTTGGTTTGAAATTTACTTTGTCTGCAAA
>NW_022900916.1:36496200-36499559 GCF_012274545.1 Fukomys damarensis | reverse complement strand
CCCTTTCTTTAAAGATGTTCAAAGTTGGGAACTCAGAAAAATACCCTTGATGACCACCTCTGTCTTTGCAGAGTGGGTCCAAAGACTGGCACGGTCAGGAGGTCTGAGAGTGCGGGGGGGGGTTATGGGGGTTCAGGGGCGCCCGCGAAAAGCTACCTTCCCGGTGCTTGAGGGATGTCTGCTGAGTCGGGAGCAGGTGTGGTTCTCCTTCCCGCGGTGGATCGGGGCCGGCCTACCTGCCTGGCACTTGAGCAGTGGCTGCTGGGTCGGGAGCAGGCGTGGTTCTCCTTCCCACTGTTTAATTTTTTAAATTTGACTTTTTTATTCTTCCATCCCCCACTTCCTTTGTCTTTACTAGTATAACCACTAAGCTTTATTACTCTTTAGACAGTTAACTCTTTGCTACTACTGCTAAATATTTTCCTGTTGTTAGGGTATATTATCACATTTAGTACGTATTTACTGTATTCGGTATCTCATTTATCTTAGTGTTTACATTATAATTATAGATCTATTTTCTGTGGCTAAGCACAGTATCTTATTGGCTTCTATGGTATATGAATATGCAGTTTCTCTTTGATGCTCTTATTGATACCAATTTTGTTATTGCCAGGGTAGCATAGTTGTTGCTATTAATTGTTTTTCTCTTTGTACGAATATCTGGATTGGTCTTGTGTCATCATCAATACCGTGGTCCATTACCAGAGAACTGGGTGCTGGGCTAATTATACTGCATTCTCTCCTCACAAATTAACAGATTTGTTTGGGTCTTGGGACAGTGGCAAAGGCCTATAGTTAGCCGCACACCGAATGCATCACTGAAAAGCAGACACTAACTAAAGAGGTCGCCATACTAGCAACAAAATCTTCCCAGAATAAACATCATCAAACATACTGAAACAGAACATAAGAGAAGTCAACAAAGTGCCTCTAAAACTTCCAACCCCTGCAAAGCTGATCTGTGGAGCATCAAGAGGGAGGAAATCAAAAGCTGCACAGGTGAATTTTGAAGGGATAAAATAAGACATTAAAATAAAAGATCAATGAGGTGCTCACTCACCTCAAAGAAGGTTTAAATAATCGGATAATGAATTTATTAAAAGAAAGATCTACAGTTTTATAGAAGAAACTAATAAAAACCTAGCTAAGCTAAGAAACATGAATTTAGAAAAAAAATTATAGTACCTGAAGAGATACCAAACAGAAATCCAGGAGACTAAAATTTCTCTTGAAAGTGTGGGAAGCAAGAATGACACACGTAAGACAGTATGTCAGATCTAAAAGGTCTAAGTCTTATAACCAACTGCTCAAAGGAACTGTAAAAACAAGAGAACATGAAAGATGGATCTAATAGCTACTAGATGATGCAAAGAAGACTAAGGTAGATTAATTTGGATTAGTGAAAAATCAGAAGGCTGCATAAACAGCAATAAAAACCCTGTTTACAAAAATAATAGAAAACTTTCCAAACATAGGGATTGAATTTAACATAAAGATAAGGGAGCCATACAGAATCTCATATAGCAATGATGAGAAAAGAAGTTCTGCATGATACCTCATGGAGGATCAAACATTCTGGTAACCCCATACAAGGACAGAACCTTAAAAGCTGCTAGAAAACACCAAATCACTTATAAAGGTAAACCCATTAAAAATACAGCAGACTTCCCAACATAAACCTGAAAGGCCAGAAGAGCTTGGAGTAAAGTGTTTCAAGCTCTGAAGGAAAATTTCCTCAACTCAGGTTGATATCCTATGAAACTGTCTTTCAAAATTGATGGAGAAATAAGATACTTTCATGATAAAGAGCACCCAAATTAATTCATGACCACCAAACCAGCCCTCCAAAAATTCTCAAGGATACCTTAGAAAGAGATACTTAAACTAACAATGACATAAATTCTAATAGAATGAATACACTAAGCAGGCTAAGAAATTAAGTAGGAGGGAAAGATTGGGAATAACAAAAGGAAAATAAAGAAATGACAGGAATAAGCTATTACCTATCAGTAATGACTCTATGTGAATGACCTCAGTTATCCAATCAAAACACACAATGGCAGAATTGATCAAGAACCAAAAACCCTACAGTATGTTGTATACAAGAAACACAACCCAAAAAGAAACTCATAGGCTAAAAAAAATCAAAAGATGGAAAACTATTCCATGCAATAGAAATTTGCAAAAAAAGGAGGTGTGGCTATCTTATATTTAGACACAGTAGATCCAAGCCAAAACTGGTCAAAAGAGGGAAAGAAAATCACTGCATATTGGTTAAGGGAACAGTTCAACAGGGAGAGGTAACAGTTATAAACATATGCACCAAACAATGGTACACCTGATTTCATAAAACAAGTACTACTGAACATAAATGATCAAATAAACAAACACAATTATAGTGTTGGATGTTTATATTTTCCTATCACACAGAGATCAACTAGACAAAAAAACCAACAAGGAAATATCAAAGTGGAACAAAACCTTCAAAATGGATTTAATAGGGGATTTAGCTCAGTGGTTCTGCCACCTGCCTCACAAGCACAAGGTCCCGAGTTCGATCCCTGGTACCACAAAAAAACAAAAAAACAAAAAAAGGACTTAATGGATATCTACATAGTGTTTTACCCAGTAATAACAGAATACATATTCTTGGAACTTTCTCAAAAATAGAGCCATACTAGACAATAGAGCACACGTAAGTAAATGTAAAATAATTGAAATTGTACCATGCATATTATTAGATCATAGTAGAATAAAATCAGAAATCAATGATGAAAGACAAATTATGCAAATGCATAGAAACTAAACAACAGTCTTAACAATGAGTTATAGAAGAAATCAAGGAAAAAATAAGACAGTTTCTAGAACTAAATGATAATGCCAGTACAACATACCAGAACTTGTGGGACACAATGCAAGCAGTCCAAAGAGAGAAATTTATAGCTGTTTATGCCCATATCACAAAAGCAGAGTGAGCCCAAATAAATAACTTGATGGTGTACTTGAAAGTCCTAGAAAAACAAGAACGAATTCAGAGTTACTATAAGGAAGGAAATTATAAAGAACAGAGCAGAAATCAATAAAATTCAGACCAAAAAAAAAAAAGACAAAAAAACCCAGTTAAAAAGCAGTCTTCTGGAACACGCATTTGCAAAATAACAGTTTGAAGTTTCTGCCTAGCTATTTCTCCTTTTTACTTCTTGGCATAATGGGAGATAATGAACAAAACCTTTGAAACCCAGCTCCATCCAACCTCTGTTTCACTTTATTTCAAGAATGGCTTCCATTTCCAGAAGGGGGCACTGTGGTCCAAGTTAGTGTCATTGCCACACTGGGACCTGCTTCCTTTTTTTTTTTTT
>NW_022900916.1:36491547-36495982 GCF_012274545.1 Fukomys damarensis | reverse complement strand
TTTTTTTTTTTGGTATCTTCTGAATGAGGAACTGCAGGATAAATTCAGGATTAGGGATGTGTTGGAAGATTTGCTCATTTGTTTATTTATTTATTTGGTGGGAACTGAACAATTCCATCATCAAACACACACAAGTCTGATTTTCTTAGAGGAAAAGGAAACAGCTGAGGTTTCTGCTCAGTAACTAGAGAAACATGCTCTCAAGAAGTGTCCACATAGTAAAGAATGAGAGACAAAAAACTCAGTGAAGGAAAAGCAGTCTTCAGGAACACACATTTATGCATAGGTATTTTCCTGAATCTCAGAAAGAGTAGACATCTAGCAAGGTGTTCCAATCTCATATTTTCTGTAAAACTTGCAAAAGTGTGATATTTATTTTAACCACAGTCAGTGAGAGTTGCTATTTCTTCAATTTTCCCTTGGTCACTTGCTTGCTCAGGTTGAACATTACAGGACAGCCTGGGACATGCCTTGGATTTGGCAAAAGTGAAGCTGAGATGGATTTAGTTTGGGATTAGTATTTATGTAGTATGCTGTTACTTCTGTAGAGTTGCTTCTAGGTGACCTTGAGTGGATGGCTTCCAAGAATATAGCTTAATCACCCAGGGAGCCAACTCCACCCTACATTATGACATGAAGGTGTGGGCTGATGGGCTTGTTCTGATAGCACTGTGTGTCAGGGAACAAAATTATGTTGATAGTGCAGTAAAAAGCTTTGAAATGTGGAAAAGGAGAAGCTGGACCACAGGGAATTCTTATGTCTTTTTGGACATGTAAAAGTACAAGCTCAGGATCTGATTTTCATAGGTGCCTAGTCAAAATAAGAATATTCTTTTATTCAGAATATACTCAATCAGGTA
Source organism: Fukomys damarensis (assembly GCF_012274545.1). Classification (NCBI taxonomy): domain Eukaryota; kingdom Metazoa; phylum Chordata; class Mammalia; order Rodentia; family Bathyergidae; genus Fukomys; species Fukomys damarensis. The sequence continues at coordinate 36,495,122 of NW_022900916.1, read as the reverse complement.
GCATGTCCAATTATAAGTACATCATACATTTTTATGAGTGTCACATGAGAGAACATTTCCAGGGCATGAATCTGTAGCACAACCACAAATGATAATTTCTGCAGATTAAGTTGTACCTTTTATGCATCCCAACAACCATTAAAAAATATGCTAGAAGAGTGAATTGTATTTTATAGAAAGTGAGCTACAAATTTACTGATAAATAGGTAATCAAAGAGCAGGGAGCCAAAATAATGTGAGGAAGAGATTTGTCAGGCAGTAAATTGATAAGACTATTGGTCTGTATTTGTGATGATTGTGTTTCTTGGCTTTTTAAAATACTGTAATTTGATATGGTTGCTTTATCACCTTAAATAATAATCCAAGTCATGCTTAAATTCTATTTGTAAAGTTATATTTCTGTCTTTATAATATGCCTCCCAGATTACACACATTTTGGCCTCTGCAGGAGCTGGATATGCTGCTGATTATAGACACCTCTCTGATAAATACAACAGAAATAAAATATATTTGATAATTAGCTTTATTTAATAATCAAATTTTATTTCTGAATTTAAGGTTTAGGTCCATTAATTTCCCTTTTAAACTCAGTTTTAGTCAGGTCTAGTTTACCTACAGTAATATGCAGAGATGTATACATTTAAATGACTTGACAAATGTATAAACCTATAGAACACACAAATGAAAATACAAAACTCTTTAATTATGCTCCAAAATACTCTTACATCGCCTTCTAGTAAATTTTCATCCAACTCAGTTGGAGGATTTTTATCTGATTTTTTTTCTTGCCTGTTTGTGAATCTCGTATGAGTGAAATTGTACAGGCCACTACTCCTTTTTGTCTAACTTCTTCGCTTGGTACATGGATAATTTTACGTATCAAGTCGTGTGGGATAAGGGATCCCTGGATAGCTGATAAAACGTGATTTCTGGGCATGTCTGTGAGAGTATTTCTGGAAGAGATTAGCATTTAAATTGATAGACTGAGTAAAGAAGACCCACATTCACCAATGTGGGAAGGCATCATCCCATCTGTTGAGGGCTCAGATAGACCAGAAAGGCAGAAGAAGGGTGAACCTCTCTGTCTTCTTAAGCCAGAATATACATTTTCTCATCTCTTTGGAACTCTCTATTCTCCAGCAGTCTGTCCAGCAGCAACACCCGCTATCCCTGGGCGAGGTTCCCAGGCTTTTGAATTCAGACTCAATTATACCACCAGCTTTCCTGAGTCTCCAGCTTGCAGACGACAGTGAATCTTCTTGGCTTCTGTAATTCACGCGAGCCATTTCTCGTAAGTCTCTTTTCCTCTCTCTCTCCATACCTCCTATTGGTTGATTCTGTTTCTCTAAACAACCCTAATGCCTTATGTTTTTGAGGTTCACCCATGCTGTTGTGTAGATTGTTAATCCATTCCTTCTTATTGATGAGTCTTATATCACAGTTTCTCCATCTTCATTTTAAACATTTGAGTTCTTTTTCAGGTTTAGGCTATTATGAATAAACATATTACAAATATTTGTGTTTAAGTCTTTTTGTGAAAATAGATTTCCATTTCTCTTAGAGATGTACTTAAGAGTAGGCATGCTGGGTCCTATGGCAGGCAGATATTTAGCTTCATAAGAAACTATTACAATTTTGTTTCAAAGAGGTTGTGCCATTATTTCTTAACAGAGACTAGTGAGAGTTCCACTTATTTCCTATGCTTACCTTATATTCTAGTAGGTATGAAGTGGTGTCTCGTTTCCTTAATTAATAATGTTAAGTGTCTTTTTTGTGTGTACAGACTATTTCTGTACTTTCTTTTATTAAATATTGTTCTAAACAAGTTATCTATTTTATTTGGATTATCTTTTTTAATTATAGAAGTTCTTTATAAAGTCTAGAGACATCTATCTATCTATCAATCATACATTTTCATCCAGTCTGCTCTATTTTCAATTCTAAAACAAAAAGAAAGAAAAAACAAACCATCTGGTATTTTGGAATAGCATTGGAATTACCAAAGAGCTACAAAACTAGTAGAGTTCCTATAAACCTTTCACCTGACTTCCTCTTACATTTTCCACAAATTTGGAGTTCTTCTGCTTATCTTATTATTAATGAGTTCTAATTTAATCCAGCTCTGGTCAGAGTACATGAGTACCATGATCAAGTTAATTAACATATCCATCATCTCACATACTAATGTTGTATGTGATGCGAATGTTTAAGATCTACTGTATCAGCAAAGTTAAAATATACAATAGAGTATAGTTTATTCACTGCATTGTTCAGTAGATCTCCAGAGCTTTATTCGTTCTGCATAATTGAAACTGTATTTTTTAATCTTCTCCATTTCCCATGCCCCTCAGCCCCTGGCAACCACCATTTTACTCTCTGCTGTTATAAGCTTAACATTTTTTTCTTCTTTATTAGTACATGTTTGTGGTACATAATGAATATATTCACTGTAGGTAGTTGGTAAATGTACATGACACATTTAATTCTTTTTATATCCTCTTGTCTTCCCCCTTAAACATCCCTTGGCCCCCTTTCCTTTTGCAGAAGTTCTATCTCCCTGTTTCCTATTGTCTTTCATTGTGTTCTTTAATTTACTTATACTTTGGGTTTCTCATATAAAAGAAACTATATGATATTTAAGCTTGTGTGTCTTATTTATTTCCCTTAACATTATAGCCTCAAGGGGCATCCAATTTCCTACAAATGTCTCAAATCTATCCTTATGACAAAGTAGTATTCTACTGTATAAATACCACACTTTCTTTTTAAAATGTTTTTATTTTATCACTGCATATTTGCAGTTTATGCAGTTTATGATCGTTTTAGGGAATGATTACACGTACATGCTGCAGCTTGTTTCTTCCTTTTTCATTTTTTCCCCTTCCTCCCCCACTCCCTCCTCCTCCAATTCTCTCATCCCATTTTTCATTCTTGGTGATACTAATCTTAACTAATATGACCTACCGTGTTTATGTTAATTGATGTTACTGGGTTCCTGTACATGGCATATCTTTAGGGGTGACTGTGAGGGAGCTAAATATGGGAAATTTTAAAATTTGGAAGAGTTTACATGTTTGGGAAAAGAATAAAGGAATATGTTATTATTATTGTCTTGGGGTTTGAGGCTAAGACACTGGGGAGCTGAGACAGAAAACCTAGACACTTATTGAATCCAAGCCAAAAAAAGAATAAATACACAAGAGTAACAACCTAATAAGCACAGGAAACCATAAAAGAATATCACATAGCCCCATAGTATTAAATAAATCAAGAAACATACAAAAACTTAAACCTATAAGATGTCCAATGGGAACACAGATTAAAAATTCCAATGAGACATTGCACATGTGATTCCCAAGTAGCTTCTTGGCCAGCTCACACCCCCACGCTCCCCTGATCCCTCCGCCACAATCCTGAAGCTAACTCAGACTCAGGACCTCTTTCTGCCATGTTGCAGCATTCTTGCAGACACGGATCCAGTCTGAGTTCTCAGGAACTATTGCTGTCCCTCTCCCTGGGTGTGATGGTGGATTTGACAGACACTTTCACTGGCAAAAAAAAAAAAAAAAAAAAAA
>NW_022900916.1:36474148-36491310 GCF_012274545.1 Fukomys damarensis | reverse complement strand
AAAAAAAAAAAAAAAAAAAAATGTCTACCAAGTCAGGATTATTCCCATGCAATCAAATCAGCTATAGCAGCAACAGGCTAATTCTTTATAATGATATCTATCAAGTCTAGTTAAGAAATAACATATCTAGGGCTGGGGATTTAGCGCAGTGGTGCTTCCTCCTGCCTGGCAAGCAGAAGGTCTTGAGTTCGATCCCTAGTACCAAAAACAAACCAAACCAAAACAAAACAAAAAACATACCATGAGACCCAAAACAGGGTCTTCCTTTAGCCTAGAGAAGAAATTCAAGGTTAGAGTGTCAACCCTGTAGCAGCCCAAGCGTTGTGCATACGTGATGGCCATGTCTCCTCTCGTGGTGAAAAACAGCACCCAGCAGTAATTTTATTGAAAGCCCAGGGGATTGGGAACTGGGTAAAGCAGTTACCAGAGGACTCTGTGGTACAGGAAGAAGGAAATGGGGGAGGGTGCCACGGGCCCTTATGATGGCAAGGGTATATTCTACACTGAGAAGGGAATGAAAAGGAAAACTGGGTGCAAAACTGGTAGGGAGACATGGCTGTGGGAAACGATTCTATGACTCATATAGGTATTAGAGAAAAAGTTAGACAAAGGAAAAGGAGGAGAGGAAAGAAAAGAAAAATGGAGGATGAATGAGCCAGGAGAAAGAAGTCAGGTGAAGAGATATGGAGGTATATTAAGGGACAAGGGAGAATTCCCTTACCTTCTACAAACTATATGGGGAGAAAGAAGGCAAGAGGGAAAGAATCCCACATACACAGGCATGCTCATTAAAAAAAGGGTGAAATGTTGGAGTAAAGATGTGGGGGAAAATATATAGAAGGAGGAAAGCAGCAAAGAATAAGAATAAAGATGAAAAAGGTAAAAATAAATGAAAAAAATTACAATTAAATGAAATATAATAAAAGAAAATTTTCTACTTTGGATGCATGGTTCTGTTTTTCTCTCATTGAGTTTATTGGTACATTGTAGGTCTACAGTACAGTTACATTCATCATTGGGCTCCTGTACCTTTACATGATAGGTTTTGGTTCTCATTTTTCCCCCTTGTCCCTGCCCTCCCTTCATCCCCCCCTATTTACAAACACTTCATTTCCATTTTTTCATTTTCTCCTATTTTTTTCTTTTCCCTTATTACCTCTCCCCTACCCTTCCCACTTTTCCTACACCTTTAGCCCTTTTCTTCCTATTTCACATTGTCCATTATATCATTAGGATCTTATGTACTGTTATAGTTTTTCACACCAGAGGGATGCATGATTCTTTTCCTCGGCCTAGGTTTAAGGAGCTCAGCTCAAGGCAGAACTTGTCATTTTCATGCTGGAAGTCCGAGGTGGCAGTCAGCGTCCAGAACAGCGCTGGGTGTAGAGATCTGCTTACAGTGAGAACACGGTTCCAGTGTGAGCTTCCGGTCTTGTGTAGCTCAGGCTGAACCTGACCTTTGACCGCAGGAGCCTGGTCTGTGAACCCCAGCCCCTGCCACTTAGTGGTCTCCTCTCAGTGTGCTCTCCAACTGTTGGTATCCCTTGAGTCCTTCATTCGTCCTGTCTGGGAACCTGGCAGCGTGAAGCAGCCAAGGGGCTGCTCAGGGACTCGGGTTCAAACGCTCAGGCCTTCCCTACAATGGCAACCTTGCCCGTTCTTGCTCTGTGGGTGGTTGTAACTGCTGACACTTATACTGAGGTCACTCACCACTGTTGATTGTGGAAGGCCGCTCCGGAAGCCTTGTCCCACATTTTCTTTGCTGGTTCCAGCTACAGGGGATTCTGACTCAGTTCTGACATAGTTGTCCAGCTCTCGGTGGGCAAACATGTTGTTAGTTTCACTTTGTCTCCCAGTTGGTGGCTAGCCAGTCAGTGTTGGCTGTGTTGTGCAGTCCCTTCTCTAGAATGTGATCTATTTCTTCTGCATCATTTAACCCTATTTTCTTCTCTTCTGTCGGTTTGCTTGTGGTTCCCAGGTAACCTCCACTCACTTGAGTTCCTCTTGAAGTTACTGTTTTCCAGACTCTGGACCCTTTGTCATGGAGAAGCTGAATTGCTGGCATTTACTACTCCACCATTTTGGGCTGCCCCAATACTATATTTTCTCTATCCATTCATCTATTGATAAACCTATCAATTGGCAATGGAAATGGACACTTCTCAGAAGACGTACAAATGGCCGGTAAATACATGGGAAAAGTTCAAAATCACTGGCCATTAGAGAAATGCAAATTAAAACAGTACTGAGATTCCATCTTACTCCAGAAAGAATGGCTGTCATCAAGGAATCAAATCATAGCAAATGCTGGCCTGGCTGCCATGCAAAAAGAACCCTTCTGCATTGTTCATGGGAATGTAAACTAGTACAAGTGCCATACAAATCAGTATGACAGTTCCTCCAAAAACAAAAAAATAGAAGTTCCATTGATGCAGCTGTTCTTCTAGGAATCTTCTGAAAGAGTTACATGGGTATCCGTGTTTATCGCAGCACCACTCATAATAGCTAAATTTTGGAAGTGAGCTCAACTTTTTTTTTAACATTCCAAATATAAGTGAGATTGATCATGCAGTATTTGTTTTTCTGTGTCTTGCTATTTCACTCAGCATAATAGCTTCCATATTCATCCTGTGGCACATAGGATTTCTTTCTTTTTATGGCCGGATAATAGTTCACCATATATCCTATTTTCTTTATTCATTTATCCATCAGTGTACAATTAGGTTGAATCCATATTTTTGCTATTGTGACCAATGCTGCAGTGTACATGGGAATATTGAAATCTCTTTGAGATTAATTTCATTTCTTTTGGATAAATGCCCAGAAGTGGGATTTCTGGATCATATGGTAGTTGTAATGTCTTCCCTTTAATTTATAATTTTGTTTGCTTTCTCTTTCTTTGTAGTACATCTGACATTTTGCCACCAGGACTCCCTGGGGTGGCCAAAACAAAGGTGGTAGAGTCCATAGCAAAGACGAGTGTTCATTTTCCTCTTTTGTCCCACACAAAGTGTATTTCTCTCAGTGTCGCTGTGCAGAGGGGAGAGATGATCTGGGTAATATGAGACTGTTCTTCCTGCCCCTGTAAGTGCATTTTTTTTATTGAGTTTATTGGTACATTTAGGGATACAGTACAGTTACATTCATTCTTGGGATCATGTACCTTTACATGGCAAGTCTTGATTCTCATTTTTTTCTCCTTACCTCTGCCCTCCCTTCACCCCCTCCTCCCCTCCCCATCTACAAACACTTTATTTTCATCTTTTCATTCTCTCACATTTTTTTCTTTTCCCTTTTTGTTCTTCCCCTATGTATCACACCTTCCCTACACCTTTAGCTCCTTTCCTCCCATTTCTAAATGTCAGTAATCTTATTAGAATCTTATGCATTGTTGCAGAATATTCACACCAGGGAAACTATTTGGTATTTACACATGTGGGACTTATTTATTTCACTTAGGAGTATATCTTCAATATGTATCCATTTTCCTATGAATGAATCTATTCTCTCGCTCTTTATGGCTGAGTAATATTCCATTTTATAGAAAAACCACAACTTCTTTATCCAGTTTCCAACGGATGGGCAAATAGGTTGTTTCCAAGATTTAGCTATTACAAACTGTGCCGCTATAAACATGGGTGCACATACTTCTCTGTGATATGATTCTTTTAGTTCTCTTGGAAAGATACCCAACAGAGGGATGGCTGGGTCAAATGGAACCTCCAGTCCAAGCTCTTTGAGGTATCTCCATATTGATTTCCATAGTGGTTGCACTAGTCTGCACTCCCACCAACAATGGAGGAGGGTTCCTTTCTCCCCACAACCCCGCCAACATTTGTTATTGTGTGATTTCTTGATAGCAGCCATTCTTTGTGGGGTGAGGTGGAATCTCAGTGTTGTTTTCATCTGCATCTCTCGAATGACCAGTGATGTGGAACATTTTTTCATATATTTTCTTGCTGCTTTCACTTCTTTGTATGAGAAATGTCTGTTCATTTCGGATGCCCATTTTTGGATCGGGTCTTTATATTTGGGGGGACTGATTGTTTTGAGTTCTTTATATATCCTTGATAATAGTCCTTTGTCTGAGGTACAGCTGGTAAAAATTTTTTCCCACATTGTAGATTGTCTCTTAGTTCTGCTAATGGTTTCTTTTGAAGTACAGAAGCTTTTTAGTAAGATGAGATCCCAGTTGTTGATTCTTTCTGCTAGTTCCCGTGCTACTGAGGATTTGTTCATAAAGTCTTTTCCTATACCAATGTCTTCCAGAGTTCTGCCTAACTTACTTTCCAGCAAGTTTAATGTTTCTGTTTTAATATTTAGATCTTTAATCCATTTGGATTTTAATTTAGTGCATGGCGAAAGATAAGGGTCTAATTTTAATCTGTGACAGGTTGATATCCAGTTTTTCCAACACCATTTATTAAAGAGGCTATCTTTCCTCCACTGAGGATGGTGAGCTCCTTTGTCGAAGATGAGGTAGCTGAGTACATCTGCATTTGTTTTTGTGTCTTCCAGTCTGTTCCATTGATCCTCAGGCCTATTTCTTTGCCAGTACCATGCTGATTTTATCACAGTGGCTTTGTAGTATAGTTTCAAATTGGGAATTGTTACACCTGGTGCCATGTGACTGTTGCCTATAATGGCTTTTGCTATTCTAGGTCTCTTGTGGTTCCAAATGAATTTTTGGATTCTTTTTTCTAGTTCTGTGAAATATAGTGTTGGAATTTCAATTGGCATTGCATTGAATGTATATAGCAGTTTCGGTAGTATGGCCATTTTCACTATGTTGATTCTTCCTACCCAGGAGCAGGGGATATCTTTCCATTTTTTTATATCCTCTTCGATTTCTTTTTTCAGAGTGCTGTAGTTTTCAGTGTAGAGATCTTTTGTTTCTTTTGTTAGATTGATTCCTAGATACTTCATTTTTTTGGATGCTATTGTAAAAGGAATTTTTTCCCTTATTTCTCTTTCTGTCTGTCTGTTATTTGTGTATAGAAAGGCTATTGATTTTTGGGTATTCACCTTGTATCCAGATACTTTACTGAATCTGTCAATTAAGTCTAGAAGTTTTTTGGTGGAGTTTTTTGGATCTTCAATGTAGAGTATCATATCATCAGCAAATAATGATAGTTTAACTTCTTCCTTTCCTATCTTTATTGCTTTAATTTCTTTCTCTTGTCTAATTGCTGTGGCTAATGTTTCCAGAACTATATTGAAGAGAAGTGGCGATAGTGGGCATCCTTGTCTTGTTCCTGATTTTAACATGAAGGTTTTCAGTTTTTGGCCATTCAATATGATGTTGGCTGATGGTTTTTCATAAATAGCCTTTATTAAATTGAGGTATAGACCATCTATTCCAATTTTTTGCAGGGTTTTTATCATGAATGGGTGTTGAATTTTATCAAATGCTTTTTCTGCATCTATTGAGAGGATCATATGGTTTTTGTCCTTGACTTTGTTAATATAATGTATTACATTCACTGACTTTCGTATGTTGAACCACCCTTGCATCTCTGGAATAAATCCGACTTGGTCATGATGGATGATCTTCTTAATAATCCTCTGTATTCTGTTTGCTAGTATCTTATTAAGGATTTTTGCATCTATATTCATTAAGGAGATTGGTCTGTAGTTCTCCTTTTTGGTTGTATCTTTCTCTGGTTTGGGAATCAGAGTGATACTTGCTTCCAGGAATGAATTTGGAAGTATAGCTTCTCTTTCAATTTCATTGAAAAGTTTGAAGAGTAATGGTAGTAGTTCTTCTCTAAATGTCTTGTAAAATTCAGCAGTGAATCCATCAGGGCCTGGGCTTTTCTTTGTTGGTAAGTTTTTAATTACATTTTCAATTTCACTGATTGTGATTGGGGTGTTTAAAATGTTTTTATCTTCTTCGTTCAACTTTGGTAATTCATAAGTATCTAGAAATCTGTCCATTTCTTCTGTGTTTTCCATTTTATTAGAGTACAGGTTCTCAAAGTAGGTGTTCATGATCCTCTGGATTTCTTTCGGATCTGTTGTGACTTCGCCTTTTTCATTCCTAATTGCATGGATCTGAGCCTTTTCTTTCCTTTTTTTGATAAGATTAGCTAAGGGTTTGTCAATTTTATTTATTCTTTCAAAAAACCAGCTCTTTGTTTCATTTATTTTTTGTATCGTTTTCTTAATTTCAATTGCATTGATTTCTGCTCGGATCTTTATAATTTCCTCTCTTGTTCGAGCTTTGGGTTTTTCTTGCTCTTGTTTTTCTAGGAGTCTAAGTTTCATCGTTAAGTTGTTTATTTGAGCCCGCTCTGTTTTCCTAGTGTGGGCATTCAATGTTATGAATTTTCCACGTAGAACTGCTTTCATTGTGTCCCAAAGATTCCTGTATGTTGTATTGGCATTCTCATTTATTTGTAAAAACTGTCTAATTTCTTCTTTAATTTCCTCTGTAATCCATTGATTGTTTAGGAGAGTGTTGTTCAGTTTCCATGTGCTTGTGAAGTTTCTATAGTTTCTTGTGCTATTGATGTCTAGTTTGATTGCACTATGATCTGATAATAAACAGGGGATGACTTCAATTTTTTTGCATTTATTTAGACCTGTTTTGTGAGCCAGTATGTGGTCTATTTTGGAGAATGATCCATGTGCAGCCGAAAAGAATGTATATTCTGGTTTTTGGGGGTGGAATACTCTATAAACATCTATTAAGTCCATGTGTTCCAAAGCTTGGTTCAGTTCTATTATTTCATTGTTGATTTTCTGCCTAGTAGATCTGTCAATTTGTGATAGTGGGGTATTTAAATCCCCCACTACAATTGTATTAGTGCTTATTTGGTTTTTCATGTTACTTAATATTTGTTTTATATAGTTGGGGGCATTTATATTTGGTGCATATATGTTTATGATTGTCAGCTCTTCCTCTTGAATTGTTCCCTTTACAAGGATGTAGTGTCCTTCTTTGTCTCTCTTAATGAGTTTTGGTTTGAAATTTACTTTATCTGAGAATAAGATTGCTACCCCTGCTTTTTTCTGGACTCCTGACGCATGGAGAATTGTTTTCCATCCTTTCACTTTCAGTCTATGGACTTCCTTTTGCACTAGGTGTGTTTCTTGTATACAACATATTGTTGGATTTTGCTTCTTAATCCATTCTGCCAATCTGTTTCTCTTGATTGGTGAATTGAGGCCATTAACATTGATGGTTACAACTGATATATTTTGACTTATTCTTGTCATGTTTTTGTCCATTTGTTGACTCTTTTTACTTTTTCTCCCATCTCCTTTTAGTTTCTTGCCTTGCCTATTTGATTTGGTCTGTTGGGCCTCATGTTATTGTGAATTTCGTTGTCCTTTTCTAGGATATTGTTTAGAATTCCTTGCAGTGCTGGTTTGGTGTTCATGAAATTTCTCAGGTGCTCTTTGTCGTGGAAGTATTTTATTTCCCCATCTATTTTGAAAGAGAGTTTTGCAGGATACAAAAGTCTAGGTTGGAGATTCTTTTCTTTTAGGACTTGGAATACCTCACTCCAGGCTCTCCTTGACCTAAGGGTTTGTGTTGAAAAGTCTGCTGTGATTCTAATGGGCTTCCCTTTGCATGTGATTTGTTTCTTTTCTCTTACTGCTTGTAGTATTTTGTTTTTCTGTTGGATTTCTGGAATCTTGATTATTATATGTCTAGGTGTAGATTTTTTTTGATCGTGGCTAGTTGGGGTTCTATATGCCTCACTTATCTGTATGTCTAATTCTTCCCTTCTGTTTGGGAAGTTTTCTGTCATTAATTCTGTGAAGAGCTTTTTTATATCATTTGTGTTTTCTCCTGTTTTTTCATGAATTCCTATCAGTCTTATGTTATTTTTCTTTGTATCGTCTAGGAGTTGTTGGATTGATTTCTCATGATCCCTTACTGTTTTTAATAGACCTCTTTTTTCACGGTCACTGACTGCTATCCTATCTTCTATATCTGAAATTCTATCTTCGCAATCTTTTATTCTGTTTCGTACACTTTCAATAGAGTTTTTAATCTCCTGGATATCTGTTTGAATCTGTTTTATGGATTCCATTTCTTTCCTCTGTTGGGCATTCATTGTTTCCATGTCTTTCTTATGCTGAGTCTTCATGGCTTCTATCACAGTCTTGAGCTCATCTATTTTTTTCTCAGTTTCTGCTCTAGAGTCTCGAATCATGACTTCTATTTTGCTCATCATCTCTCTGGCTAGCTGGGAAATTATTTCTGATTTGAATTTTTCTAGAGCCTGATTGATCAATTTTGTTACCTCCTGTGCTATGGGTCCAGGGAGTCCTGTTGGTTCACTATCAGACTTTTCATCCTCATTTGTCCTACTATTTGCTATTGGTGAACTGGATATTTGTTTTTGTGTCTTGCTTAAGTGTTTTCTCATTTTTATTTTTATTGTTGGGTTGTCCTTCTTTAATTTCTGGGTATTACTTAAATCTTCCTAATATAGTTGCGTTTTAGCTTTTGAGTTTCTAATGACTCATAGACATTCTCGTTTTCATAATATCAGAGAAAACAACTCTTTAAATCAATCACCACTCTTTGTCCCAATTGATACATTCAGCAGCCCAATAGGATCAGGCACAGCTTGCCAACTGACCACTTATGGTAGTCATTAATGTATCACCTTTAACTCATGTGAATTAGATTAATTTCAAGAAGCAGCTCATAGTATGTTTGCAGTGAATATTCTTTTCAATATGGCATCTTTACCATTTAGGATGGGGGGTTCGACTTAGAACAAGAGGATTAGATAAGTGAAAGAATTAGAGCAGGTTTGAAGTGAATCCAGAGGTTGTAGAATTACCTTACTATCTTTACAAAGCTATTAAGTTCAGGGGGGATAGAGAGAGTGCAGGAATAAGGACAGGAATATATCCCCTTAACAGTAACAGGCGCTTGCCTTCCCTTGAAGGTACAGAGCCATGAGTGAGGTAAAATGACTGGAGAAAAGAACATAAAGAGAAACCCGTCCTAAAAACAAAAAATAAAAAAAGAAGTCTGAGTTCTTCAGGAACTGGAATAAAAAGGGAGATGAGGGACACTATGGTGGAGCAAGAGACTGAGTTGGAGAGAGAGGACAGAAAAAAGAAAGAAATTTTAGGGTGGAATGAGGAAAAAAGAGAAAAGAGAGAGGGAAAGAAAAAGAATTTGAAGGTCCTCTTTCAGGCTATCTCTGATCTCATATTATACCACATGCACAGTCATATGCGGAACCCAATCCCCTGGTCTTAGCTAGCCAATGGCTGTTCCTCACGACTGAGACTGAACACAATCTACAAGGCCTAACTTTAGTTTCCTTACCCTCAGGGTTGAACTCCACTCAGTTCTATTACAGGTTTCCCCTGCCCTTTCTTTAAAGATGTTCAAAGTTGGGAGCTCAGAAAACTACCCTTCATGGGAACCTATGCCTATGCAGGGTTGGTCTAAGGACTGGCCCGATCAGGAGTTTTGAGAACTGGGGGGTTGTCGTGTGGGTGTTTCAAGGGCGCCCGCGCGGCTACCTTCCTTCCTGGTCTGTTGTCACTCAGGCCGGGAGCTCGCGCGCACGCCGCCGAGTGATCGCAGGCAGGCTTGCAGACAGGCAGCTGAAGAAACCCCCTCCGGGGTCTTTGGGGCCTTCCTGGTCTGTTGTCGCGCAGGCCGGGAGCTCGCACGCATGCCGCCGGGTGATCGCAGGCAGGCAGGCAGGCAGCGCATTTTTCTTATTTCTGTGCTCCACACAGATGCTCTGTTCCGTCGCCTGGATTCCTTAGCTCTTGTGAAGGTATTTTTGAGTGTAGACTGGTGTTCAAATGCAAGGGGGCACATGTTGAACAGCCCTGTTCCCCCACCTCGCTGCTGTCGTTTCAAGTCTTTAGCATTTGTGCTTCATTAGCTTAGAGTTCGTTGAGCTTATTGAAAATATAATGCTTTCCACCAGACTTGGAGAGGTTAGGGCATTACTCCTCCTCTTCTCATTCTCATTATGATGAGATTGGTGCAGTTAATAATGGTGAGCTCTGTTCATTACTCGTTCTTTTTTTCTCTCTGTTCTTTAGACGACATAATGTTTATAAGTGAATCTACAAAATTGTTGACTGTTCCCTTTGCTGGCAGAAATCTAATGTGTTTTTACATGAGAGAGAGAGAAAGAAGGGAAGCATGCAAGCAAATCCACTTATAAGGCCAATAACCCTACCACAGAACTCCCACATTTATGATTTCACTTATTTTTTAAATTTTTATTAGTATATGTTTGCGATGTATAATAAACATACTCACCATAGGAAATTGGTACACATACAAATGGCACCTTGATCCATTTTACTTCCCCTTCCCCTGCTCATGTCTTCCCTTTCCCCAGATCCTCTTCCCATTTTCAGTCTATACCTGCTTCATGTCACCCATCCTTTATCTTGCTCTTTGAATTGATAATTTGCACCTTTTTCTTACTTTTCTCATTGCTGAGACACAATCCCCAACACCCACAATTTAAAGCAGCAAAGGTTTAATTTATCTCACAGTTTGTAGAGGTTTCAGGCCATAGCCAGCTGGCTCCAAGGCAGGGCAGCTCAGCAGAGGAGAAAAGCTTATGGCAGGGCAGCAGGGAGGGAGAGAGATAGACTTCCAGCCATAGTCCTCCACCTCCTCCAGGTAGGGCTTCATCTCCCACGGTCACAGACTAATCCCACTGATGAGTATCACAACCCTGTGTTCTAATCACCTCCCCCCAAATCCCACCTAGGAGCACATGAGGCTCAGGGGGAAGCTCTAGATATAGCCATAACACTTTGGTTTTTCATATAAGAAAAACCATGTGATATTTAACCTTCGGTGTCAGATTTACTTTACTTAGCATTATGGACTCAAAGAATATCTATTTTCCTACAAATGACTCAAATGTATCATTCTTTATGTCTGAGTAGTACTCCATTGTGTATGACCTCATCTAAATCTAATTATCTTCTAAAGGCCCCATCTCCAAATACCACCACACTAGGAATTCAGGCTTCGACATGAATTTTTTTTAGGGGCACATAGCTAGTTTCAGATAGAAAGATAGCTAGTTTCAGTGACTTTTTTTACAAGGCTGTAAGGCAGAAAAGCAGAATTACCTGGCCGGCTCTTAAGGTGGGGCTCTGAACCAGGAAAAATATTTATGTACATTTATATATGTATGTGCATATATGGGATTTTAAATATATTAATCATGCTGATTAGATTTTCTGTAATCTTCATTTTTTTTGTTCACTTGACCTATGTTCTGTGTTCAGCTAAAAGTAATGTCTCCATATGTTGATGGAGTTCTGCGTATTTCTCTTTTTATGTGCATAGTTTCTTGATTTGTAAAAGTAGTTGCTATGTTACCTATATCATATATTCATAAGTGAAACATTATCAATGTGAATTGTGACTATAAGCATTGTCAATTATTTTACTGCTCATTTAAGGCTTTTTGTTCACATTTGGTATGTCTTGATCTCATCTTTCTTACTGCTTTGTCTCTGCTGTATCGGTACATCCCTCTATTTTCAATTTATTTTTTTGCTGATAGTACGTGTTTGTAGTAGTGCTCCTTGTGGGGAAGCAGCACAGGTCCATAGCACATCTTGATTCTTTTTTCATCCCCTTCTCCCTTCCTTCCCCCTCCCTCCATTTATCAGTCCCCTTCCTTTTGAGAAAAGATCTATCTTCGTTTTTCCTAGTGTCTATTATTTTGCTCTTTATATTTTGGTTTTCTTATATAACAAAAACTGTGATAGTTAAGCTTGTGCGTCTGATTTATTTCATTTAACATTACGGTCTCAAGGTGCATCAACTTCTCACAAATGACTCAAATTTGTGCTTCTTTATGCTAGAATAGTATGCTATGATGTAAAAATGCCCTGCATCCTTTATCCATTCTTTGTTTGATGGGCATATAAGTTCTTCCAAGATTTAGCTCCCAAGGAAGTGAAAGACCTCTGGGTTTTTAATTTGATGTAATTCTGTTTGTTGATTCTTGCTATTATTTCTTATGCCCTTGTTTAGGAAGTCCTTGCCTACACATAAGACTTCAAATGTTTTGCCTATTTTATCTTCCAGTAGGTTCAGCATGTCTAGCATGTTTAGATCTTAGAGATATTTTTATTTTAGTTTAGTACACAGTAAGAGATCTAGGTCTAGCTTTAATCTGCAAAGAGATACATAGCTTTCCAAGCACCATTTGTTGAATAGACTATCTTTCCTTCAACTTTTTTTTATCCCTTTGTCAAAGATCAAATACTGAATATGTCTGGGGATCTTACTGTATTCATTATCCCGTTGCATTGGTTAACATGTTCGCTTTTGTGCCAGTATCATCCCATTTTTATCACTGCTGCTTTGTAGTATAGATTGAAGTCAGGTATTTTGTCTCCTGCTTTGCTCTCATTGCCCAAGATTGCTTTTGCTGTTCTGGGTCTCTTCCGGTTTCATATGAATTTTAGGATTATTTTCTCTAGATCTGTGAAGAATGCTGTTGATATTTTACTTGGGATCATACTGAATGTGTAGAACGGTTCAGGAGTATGGCTATTTTGACAATACTGTGTTGGCTCTGCCTACCCAGATATAGGGGATATCTTTTCATTTTCTGATTCCTCTTCAATCTCTCTTTTCAGGATACTGCAGTTTTCATTGTAGAGGTCTTTCACTTCCTTGGTTAGGTTGGTCACTAGGTGTTTTAATTTTTCTTGATATCACTGAGGATGGTATTGTTTTCATAATTTCTTTCTCATTGAGTTTATTATTGGTGTACACAAATGCTAATCCTTTTTGTGTGTTGATTTTGTATCCTTTCACACTACTAAATTTTGTGATTAACATATTCACAATGGGGCGATAGTTTGTGTATTTTGCTACCAGGTGGCTCTGATTTGAATTTGATTGTTCCTGCTGGCTTAACCCAGCAGTGGTACACACATGACTGTCCCATCGGACAGTTTGTACCACTTCTCAGAGGAACTTTGATTACAGTAATGCAAAGAAAGTCATTGATTTATTAAACTATATGTCATCATACTCCAGTTCCTTAAGGAAAACCTTAAAATGGTATAAAAAATGATAATACAGCTAACTTATGGCACAGCAGTTGTAAATGCATATTATATACATCAGCAATGGTGTATTTGTAAGATTCTCATATTAAAATTTAGAGAATTAATTATTGATAACTATTCACATGCAGATATGATGATTCAGGATGCAGAGTAGATAAGAGATAGAGAAGATTTAAAAGAGAGAAAATAAGGCCGGGGATTTAGCTCAGTAGTGCTGCTGCCTGCCTCCCAAGCACAAGGTCCAGAGTTTGATCCCCAGTACCAAAAAACAAAACAAAACATAACTATTCACAAATATAAATTTCTTTTAATTTAATAACGTTAATTTGTTGGTTATTGTAATAAATTTTAATTGTATGAGTAGTATTAATATTTATATTTGAGCAGTTATTCAAATTCAAGCAACTAACTATATTCTGTCCATTTATAGACTTTTCAGTAATTTTATTAGTAAAAATACCAGTAAAAATGATAGATCCATTTGTTCCATCAGTGTCATAAGCCACCCAATGGGACAGTCATGTATATACCACTGGTGGTTCAAGCTGGCAGGAATGTTAATTTTAAGAATTTTGTTGGAGTTCCTTTAATCTTCTATGTAGAGTATCATGTCATGTGTAAATAATAATTTGAGTTCTTCCTTTCCTATATGTGCAAGCTCTCTTGGCCCTTCAGATATATGTTGAGACATCTGCCATAATTCAGAAGGGTTTACCTTTATAAGTGGTAGTCCATTGCTGTTCTCCAACAGCTTTTAAGATTCTGTTCTTGTGTTGGACTTCAGAAATTTTCAGTATGTGAGATGCGTTTTTTTCTGATCATAGGTAATTAGGATTTTGCCTCACTTATCTGTATATTAAATTCTTTCCTCATACTTGGAAAGTTTTCTATTATTTATGTAAATGTGCAATTTTTAGTGCAATTTTTGCTGTCTTCTGATTTTTCACTAATTGTAATTAATCTCAGATTAGTCTTCTTTGCATTATCTAACAGCTGTTGAAGCCACTTTCCATGTTCTCTTACTATTTTTAGTGTATGTCAAGTAAGTGTTCACTGACATCACCCTTGTTTTCTGGCTTTAATATTCTATCCTTACATTGGTCATTTTTGCTGCCCATACTTTCAATAGAATTTTTAATTCCTAGATTTCTTTTAAAAATTTTTATTGGTACATTTTAGGTATGCAATATAATGACATTCATCATTGGAAAATTGTACCTTTACATAATCTATATTGGTTCTTAATTTTTCCCCATTCCCCTGCCCTCCCTTCAACCCCTCCACCCCTCACTATTTACAAAGACTTTGTTCCCATGTTTTCATTTTCTCATATTCTATTCCCTTCTTGCCTTTCCCCTACCCTTTCCACTTCCCACTTCCCCTTTGCCCTTTTCTTTTTATTTCACTTTATCTATTATACCTTTTACTCCTTATTTACACTTCCAGTTTCTCACAACAGAGAAACTATCTGGTATTTACACGTGTCCTATTTATTTAACTTAAGAGTATTGCCTCAATGAACATCCATTTGCTATGAATGTCTCTAATTTCTCATTCTTTATGGCTGAATAGTATTCCATTTGATTATTTATTTATTTATTTATTTAGGTACTGGGGATTGAACTCAGGATCTTGTGCTTGTGAAGCAGGCAGCAGAACCACTGAGCTAAATCCCCTGCAGTATTCCATTTTATTTAAAAAAACACATTTTTTAATCCAATTTCCTGTTGATGGGCAGTTGGGCTGCTTCCAAGTTACAAACCATGGTGCTATGAATATGGGTGCACATACATCGCTGTGGTATGATTCTTTTTATTATTTTGGAAAGATACCCAGCCGGGGAATAGCTGGGTCAAATGGGACTTCCAATCCTAGTTCTTTGAGGTATGGCCATGCTGATGTCCATAGTAGTTGCACCAGTCTATGCTCCCATCAGCAGTGGAGCAGGATTCCTCTTTCCCCATAACTCCACCAGCATTTGTTATTGCTTCATTTCTTGATAGCAGCCATTCTTTTTGGGGTGAGGTGGAATCTCAGTGTTGTTTCCATTTGCATCTCTTGAATGACCAGTGATGTTGAACATGTTTCCATATGTTTATTTGCTTTTTATATTTTGAGAAATGTCTGTTCATTTCAGATGCCCATCTTTGGATTGGGTCTTTAAATTTGGGAGGTATGATTTTTTAAAATTCTTTATATATTATAAATAGTAGTCCTTTGTTTGAGGAACAGCTGGCGAAAAATTTTTCCCACATTGTGGGTTGTCTCCTCACACTGTTGGTGGTTTCTCTTGCTGTGCAGAAGCTTTTAAATAAGAAATCCCACTGTTTTTTGATTGTGCTAGTTCATGCGCAACTGAGATTTTTTTCATAAAATCTTTTCTTACACCAATATCTTCAAGAGTTCTACCTACCCTCTCTTCCAGCTGGTTTAGTGTTTCTGTTTTAATATTTAGATCTTTAATCCATTTTGATTTTAGTTTACTGCATGGTGAGAGATAGAGGTCTAATTTCAATCTTTGGTGAGTTGAAACTCACTCTTTTCCAGCAGCATTTATTAAAGAAGCTATCTTTCCTCTGGAGAGGGTGTCTGGCTCCTTTGTCAAAGATGAGGTGGCTGAGTGTGTCTGGAATTGGTTCTGCATCTTCTAATCTGTTCCACTGGTCCTCAGGTCTGTTCCTTTGCCGGTACCATGCTGTTTTTAATCATAGTAGCTTTGTAGTACAGTTACAAGTTGGGGATTTTGATACCCCCTATCTTGCTTGTCTTTGTTGCCTAGAATTGCTTTTGCTATTCTAGGTTTCTTCTTTTTTTTTCTTTTTCATTTTATTGAGTTTATTGGTACAATCTAGGTATACAGTACAGTTACATTCATCATTGGACTCCTGTACCTTTACATAATAGGTATTGATTCTCATTTTTTCCCCTTGTCCCTGCCCTCCCTTCACCCCCTCCTCCCCTTCCCATTTACAAACACTTTATTTCCATTTTTTCAGTTTCTCATATTTTTTTCTCTCCCTTACCTTTCCCCCACCCATCCCACTTTCCCTACACCTTTAGCCCTTTACTTCCTATTTCACATTATTAATTATCTCATTAGGATCCTGTGTACTATTATAGTTTTTCACACCAAAGAAACTATTCTGTATTTCAGTTAAAGAGATCCCTGTATGAACATTAAAAATAGGGAATCCTAAAATAAAACTAAAAAGGAAAGTAAAAGAGAAAAGGCAATGATATAACATTAAAATGATCCTTAATTCTGGAGATGAAAATGGTCCCTGAACATATTTAAATTGCTTCTTGCTCTTGTAGTCTTATCTTATTCTTTTTTTCATTATTTAGAGAATACTTTATTAGTTTCTGTAATCAAACCCACATAGATATGACCTTACATATTTAGAACAATGTGTTACCCCTGTACACATGGAAAAAAATAAAAATAAAAAAATTAACATTTCTAGACCAATATGGCTGTCCATTTCTCTACAATGCCAACTCAACACACTAAATTGGGATAACTTTTTCCAAAGTTGACAGCACCATTAAAGTTTCCCAAAATTCAATTTATATACATATATATATAAATGCATATATATATGTATATATATATATTTATATGTATATAAAAAGACTAATAATAGTGCTATGTTTTGCATTGATAGCAACAACAGCTTTTCCAGGTTCTGCAGTCATCTAAACAAAATTATAGACATTCAGCACACTCCATTAAAAACAAACAAACAAACAAAAAAAAAAAACAAAGAAAGAATAATATGCAGACAACAGCAAAGTTCTGTTGCTGTTGTGGTACCTGGCACCATTTTTTTTATTAGCATCTTAATCATCATCTGGAAAGAGAACATTCTAGAGTAATATCATTAAATAGAGCTCTGATAAAGCAGTCAGTACTATGTATCATAAAGCAGGTACAAGATATTTTACTCACAGAGGTATGATGCAGTACGATCCTACATCAATAATACTAGAATCAGTTTTGGTTTGAAATTTGCTTTGTCTGCAAATAAGATTGCTACCCCTGTTTTTTTCTGGGCTCCTGTCACATGGAGAATTGTTTTCCATCCTTTCACCTTTCACTT
>NW_022900916.1:36444287-36473426 GCF_012274545.1 Fukomys damarensis | reverse complement strand
TGACTGCAATCTTATCTTCTATATCTGAGAGTCTATCTTCACATTCTTTTATTCTGTTGCGTACACTTTCAATAGAGTGTTTAATCTCCTGGATATCTGTTTGAATCTGTTTTATGGATTCCATTTCTTTCCTATGTTGGGTGTTGATTTTTTCCATTTCTTTCTTATGCTGGGCCTTCATGACTTTTGTCATGGTCCTGAGCTCATCTATTGTTTTGTCAGTTTCTGCTCTAGAGTCTCAAATCACGACTTCCATTTTGCTCACTATCTCTATGGTTATCTGGGAAATTATTTCTGTTTTGAATTTTTCTAGAGCCTGATTGATCTGTTTTGTTACTTCCTGTGCTTTGAGTTCAGGGTTTCCTGATGGTTCACTATTGGCCTTTTCATCCTCATTTGCCCTACTGTTTGCCATTGGTGAACTGGAAGCCTGTCTTTGTGTCTTGCTTAAGTGTTTTCTCATTTTTATTTTTGTTCTCGGACTGTCCTTGGTTTAATTTCTGGGTTATCACCCAGATCTTCCTGATATAGTTGCATCCTAGCTTCTGTGTCTCTAACGACTGACAGACATTCTCATCTTCATAACATCAGAGAAAACAGCTCATCAAATTAACCGCAATGCTTTATCCCAACTGATACAATCAGCAACACATTAAGATCAAGCACCACTTGGACACTGACCACCTGTGGTAGTCACTAGTCTATCACCCTTAAATCATTTAAATTAAATTAAAATCAAGAAGCAGCCCAGAACATGTCTGCTGTGAACAAAATTTCAATATAGTGTATTTACCATTTAATGGCTCAGACAGAGTGAGGATGCAAGAACCCTGGTCTCAGTTAGCTGATGGCTGAACCCCATGACGCTGACTGACCTCGGGCTACAAGGCCCAGATTGAGTTCCCCAATCTTCTGAATGGTTGAACTCCACACCGTTCTACTACAGGTTTCCCATGCCCTTTCTTTAAAAATGTTCAAAGTTGGGAACTCAGAAAAATACCCTTGATGACCACCTCTGCCTCTGCAGAGTGGGTCCAAAGACTGGCACAGTCAGGAGGTCTGAGAGTGCGCTGGAGGGGGTGTAAGGGGAGTTATGGGGGTTTAGGGGTACCAGCGTGGCTACTTTCCTGGCGCTGGAACAATGGTGGCTGGGGTGGGAGAAGGCCTCTAGGTCTCTTCTTGTTCCAAATAAATTTTTGGGTTTTCTCAAGGTCTGTGAAGTATGCTGCTGGTATTTCAATTGAGAGTGCATTGAATCTATATAGCAGTTTTGGAAGAATGGCCATTTTTACTGTGTTGGTTCTTCCTACCCAGGAGCAAGGCATGTCTTTCCATTTTCTGATATTCTCTTTAATCTCTTTTTTCAGAGTGTTGTAGTTTTCAGAGTAGAGGTCTTTGATTCCTTTTGTTAGGTGGATTCCTAGGTATTTCAATTTTTTGGATGCTACTGTGAAAGAAATTGTTTGCTCTATTTCTTTCTCCGTGAGTCTGTTGTTCATGTATAGGAAAGCTATTGATTTTTGTGTGTTGATCTTGTATCCAGCTACTTTGATGAATTTGGTTATTAAGTCTAGAAGACTTTTGGTGGTGTTCTATATAGAGTATCATGTCATCTGCACATATTGACAATTTAACTTCTTTGTTTCCTATCTTTATTCCTCTTATTTCTTTCTCTTGTCTAATTGCTATTGCTAATCTTTCTAAAACTATATTGAACAGGACTGGTGATAGTAGACATCCTTGTCTTGATACTGATTTTAGTGTGAAGGATTTCAGTTTTTAAGCATTTAGTATGATATTGGCTGTTGATTTTTCATAGATGGCTTTATCAGGTTGAGGTCGATTCTATTCCATTTTTTTGTAGGGTTTACATCAGGAATGCATGTTGTGTTTTGTCAAATGCTTTTTCTGTGTCTATTGAGATGATCATAAGGCTTTTTTCCTTGGCTTTATTAATATAGTGTATTACATTTATTGATTTATATATGTTGAACCATCCTTACATTTCTGGGATGAATCCTACCTGGTCAGGATGTATGATCTCCTTCATTCCATTTGACAGTATCTTATTGAGCATTTTTGCATCTATGTTCATTAGTGAGATTGGCCTATAGTTCTCTTTTTTGGTTGGGTCCTTCTCCGCTTTTGGGATCAAGATGATGCTTGCTTCCAGAAATGAATTTGGGAGTAATGCTTCCCTTTCAATTTCATTGAAGAGTTTAAACAGTAGTGGCAGTAGTTCCTCTTTAAATGTCTTGTAGAATTCAGCAGTGAAGCCATCAGGGCCTGGGCTTTTCTTGGTTGGTAAATTCTTTTTTCCCCCCCAACAGGGCTCGAACTGGGAACCTTGTACTTTGCAAAGCAGGCGGCAGAACCACCAAGCTAAATCCCTAGCTGGTAAGTTTTTAATTGTGTTTTCAATTTTGTTGATTGGTATTGAGTTGTTTAGAATTTTTATGTCTTTGTTCATCTTTGATAATTCCTCCATATCTAGGAATCTGTCCATTTCTTCTCTGTTTTCCATCTTATTGGCGTATAGATTCTCAAAGTAGGTATTGATCCTCTGGATTTCTGCTGGATCCATTGTAATTTCACCCTTTTCATTCCTATTTGCATATATTTGGGCATTTTCTTTCCTTTTTTTGATACGGCTGGCTAAGGGATTGTCAATTTAATTTATTCTTTTGAAGAACCAACTCTTGGCTTCATTGATTTTTTTTTGTATTGTTCTGTTAGTCTCCAGTGCATTGATTTCTGCCCTGATCTTTATAATCTCCTGCCTTGTATGAGCTTTGGGTTTGTTCTGCTCTTCTTTTGCTAAAGGTTGACGTTTAGCACCAGGTTGCTTAATTGAGCTCACTCTGTTTTCCTAATATGAGTATTCACTGCTA
The DNA here is from genome assembly GCF_012274545.1 of Fukomys damarensis. Lineage (NCBI taxonomy): Eukaryota > Metazoa > Chordata > Mammalia > Rodentia > Bathyergidae > Fukomys > Fukomys damarensis. The sequence continues at coordinate 36,470,535 of NW_022900916.1, read as the reverse complement.
TGAATTTCCCTCCTAACACTGCTTTCATTGTGTCCCATAGATTCTGATATGTTGTATTGACATTGTCATTTAACTGTAGAAACTGTGTGATTTCTTCTTTAATTTTCTCTGTGACTAATTGGTTATTCAGAAATGTGTTGTTCAATTTCCATGTGTTTATCAAATTCTTGCATTTTCTTTGCCATTGATCTCCAATTTTATCACACTATGGTCTGATAATATACAGGGGATAGCTTCAATTCCTTTGCACTTAAAATGTTCTATGAGCAAGTATGTGTTCTACTTTGGAGAACAACCCAGATGCAGCTAAAAAGAATGTGTATTCTTATTTGGTGGGGTGGAACACTCTGTAAACATCTTTTAAGTTCATTTGTTCAAGAGTTTGAGTTCTAATATTTTGTTGTTTATTTTTTTGTCCAGTTGATCTATCTATTTGTGACAATGGGGGTATTGAGGTCCCCCACTACTATTGTATTAGTGCTTATTTGATTGTTCATGTCCATTAGCATTTGTTTTATATATTTGGGAACACCAGTTTTTGGTGCATATATATTTATGATTCTCATCTCTTCCTCTTGGATTCTTTCCTTTACAAGAACGTAGTTTTCTTCTTTGTCTCCTTTAATCAGTGTTGGTTTGAAATCCATTTGATCTGCAAAGAGGATAGCTACTCCTGCTTTTTTTCAGGTTCCTGTTACATGGAGTATTGTTTTCATCCTTTACCTTTCAGTCTGTGAGTTTCTTTTTGAATTGTGTTTCTTTTTTTTAATTAATTTTATTGGTACATTTAAGGTATACAATATAATGACATTCATTGTTGGAAATTTGTACCTTTACATAATTAATCTTGATTCTTATTTTTTCCCTTTTCCCCATTCCCCTGCCCTCTAAGTATGTTTTTTCTATGCAGCATATTGTTGCATCTTGCTTCTTGACCCATGCTGCCTGTGTGTTGCTTTTGATTTGTGAATTGAGAACATTTACTTTGATGATTATAACTGATATGTATTGATATCCTTGTTAGGACTTTTAGTTTTTGTTGGATTATCCCCCTTTGTGTTTAATTTCTTGTCATGTCTGATGGATTCAATCTGCTGGGCTTCCTGGGGTTGTGATCCTCATTGTCTTTTCCTAGGATATTATTTAAAATTTTTTGGAGTGATGGTTTGGTATTCATGAAGTTCCTCAGGTGCCTTTGTCATAAAAGTATCTTATTTCTCCATCAATTTTGAAAGATAGTTTTGTAGGGTACATCAATCTGGGTTGGAGGTTGTTTTCATTTAGGGCAAGCTCTTCTTGCCTTGAGGGTTGGTGTTGAGAAGTCTATGATTCTGATGGGCTTTCCTTTGTGTATGATTTGTTTCTTTTCTCTAACTGCTTGTAGAATTTTGTTCTTCTTTTGGGTTTCTGGAATCATAACTATTATATGCCTATGTGTAGATTTTTTTTTTAATCAAGGGAGTCTTATGTGCCCCTCTTATCTGTATGTCAAGTTCTTTCCCCCTACTTGGGAAGTTTTCTACCATTACTTTTCTGAAGTTTTTTTGTTTGTTTGTTTGTTTTTTGTTTTTTTTTTTAATGTCTGCACTCTCCTGTTTCTTCATTGACTCCGACCAGTCATGTTATTTTTTGCATCATCTAGCAGTGCTGGATTGATTTCTTATGGTCCTTACTATTTTTAAGAACTTTTTATTTTCCTGGCCACTAATTGCAATCCTATCTTCTATATCTGAAATTCTGTCCTCACATTGGCTCTTTCTGCTGAATTCCTGGATTTCTGTTTGGTACCTTTTCATGGACTATATGTTTTTGGTAAACTGGTCATTCACGATTTGTATTGTTTTGTTTAGCTCAGCTGTTTTTTTGTGTCTTCTGTAAACTTGCTGATTATTTTGTTTTTTAAGTCCAATGTCTGTTTAGTTATATCTTCTTTGAGCTCAGTGAGCACTTTCCTGATGTTTTTTAATCTTTTATTTTATCATTTCAAATTATCTACCTGTGGCTTTTGATTTCCTCCCCTGTGATATCTTATGGATCGCTTTGGAGTGGGGCTGGGTGTTTTGGGAAGCATTTCATTGCCTTGTTTTCTCATGGGGTATGTGTGTGTGTGTACTGCAGTCAATTATAGTGAAAAGACTTTTTGCTAGTACGGAGACTTTTTTAGTGTCTGCACTCCAAGTGTGGGCTAATTCTAGCCCTTTACCCTCTATTATAAGATCCAACCACATCCATTAATTTAGGAGGAGAGGGTGTAGTATAATTGGTCAAGCACCCAGTTCTTTGGGAATGGACCACAGTGTTATTTATTACACAGAGACAATCTAGATATTGGCATACAGAGAAAACCAATTACAATTGGCCCCTTGACTTATGAACTTGATTGGTTCCTGAGGGCTGGACACAACTCAGTTGGTTGTAGATCAGTATAGCTGAGATCTGGATGTTTACCTGGGTACATGCTATAGATAACAAGAGGCAGATGAATCTTCCATTAACCTAATTAACCCAAGATGTTCATATGTGAGGCCGGTTGTAACTTGAGGGTCCACTGTAATAGTAATAACTAGGGCACCCTGGCAATAGCAATAAAATAAGCAACAATAATAGAGTCAAAGACAAACTGGATATTGATATACCACAAGAGCCACTGATGTCCTGTCCTTAGCCATTAAGAAGAGATCTATAATTGTAGTATAAATACTAAGACAAGCCAAGTATTAACATACAGTATTGTAGGAACCAGCTCTATGAGCTCATATCTGACCAAGGGGAGAGGAGGATGATAAAGAGACAGAAATAGGTTAAATCTGGGGGGGCCAGAAGGCTCACATCTCCCTTCCACATACAGCCCCAAAAGGCTGGCACACTTTGGCTTTATTCACTCTGACACAGGCACGGCAATTAAGAGTTCCACAGGATTCATCTGTCTCCCACCTTTCATGGTACTTCTCCAGGTAAACAACTTAACAGCAGGTGTTTTTACTTTTTCCTACAGCGTGTTAGCACACTTGCATGCCCTCTTTCTTCTCAGTGCTCACTGAGGAGGCCAATTAGGCCTCATTTTTCCCATCTGATCTCCACACAGTATATATCTACTAAATGCAAAAATTGTATCTCCACTAACCTCAAAAAAATCCTAAGTAATTGCATAGAATTAACCATCTAAAGATTAATAAAGTTTAATGAGGGGGTGAAGGGAGGGCAGAGACAAGGGGAAAAAATGAGAACCAAGACCTGTCATGTACAGGTACAAGATCCCAATAATGAATGTAACTGTACTGTATACCTAAAATGTACCAATAAACTCAATGAAGAAAAATAAATAAATAAAGTTTAATGATTATGGCAGTAAAGGTAAAGGGAGTGGGGAATGGGAGGATGACAAGTGTAAAGTTTGAAAAATTAAGGAATGGAAGATGAGAAGGAGAGAAAAATGAGATAAAGAATCCTACTAAGAAGTAAAAGGAAATTAGTAAAATTAAAGTAACAGAAAAAATAGGTAAGAAAAAGAAAAATGAAGAAACAGCAAAATAAAGGTGAAAAAATATAAGAAGAAAGGAAAAATAATCTCACACCCTAAAACATCAATGAAGCTGGGGTGGGGGGAACTTCCTACATGGTCTCAAATGTTTGAGTGATTTCTTTCTGGGATCTGCAGTCTTGAAATTCTGCAAGTCACTGTTTTCTTCACAAAGCTCTGTGTTCTGTGGGTTTCTGAGGTGCTTCTTTCCCTACACCCCAGACCCTCACCGCCATCTAAGCTTAGGTGTGTCTTTGCTCGTGTTGGGGAATGCTAACAGATCAGTGATCTCTGTGCTGGAGGTAGGAGGTAGGATGGGTGTTCAAGCAGATCGCTGGACCTAGTGCCAGCATTTTCAGATCCTACCACCTCTGAAAGCCACACACACTGGGAATTTCTTCTCACCATGGAGGGTGGGGGCCCCGTGTCCTTTCTGTGCTGAGTTTAAACTTCTTAGGGAGTCTATGTCTAGTTTGTGCTCTCTCCATGCTCTCTTGTGGCTGTCTCCCACCCAACTGCTGTGTGTAGAAACTCAAGTGTAGTGGTTCTGTGGCTCAGTCTTAAACAATTAACTCCTTTCCAAAGCGGCTCATGATTAAACACTTCAAAATATGGCAAGTACTGCACTGGATTTCTTCTCCAACTTCACCCTGCCATGTGGAAGGAAGCCACTTTTGACTAAAACATCCTCCTGTTTTGGCAGTTTACAGTAGCTGTGGGCTTTTCCTGGGGCTAGTATTACTGATCAGTCAATTGTTTCTTGCTGGTGCTGCTAATCCTTCAGGCTTACTTTCTCTCCCAGGGTATAGGCCTTGCCCATGATCTGGGCAGTTCTTAGGTTGGTCAATATCTCTGCTGTCCCATACCTAGGGGAAAGAAAATAGCATAGGCTGAGTTGCCCAGTAGTCATGGCATGAAATCTATAGTTGTGGAGTTGGGCAGGGGCAAATGCCTCAAAAAAATATTTCAAAAATCAAATTATTGGAGAGCATACAGGCTTGACCAGCTGCAGCTGGCGAGTTATCCAGACTCAGACCTCACCCAGGAGAGTGATTGGCTGGTAGCCATCTTGGAGAGGGTTCAACTGAGCTTCAGACTCAGAACAGCTGTGGGTGGACTCCATCTAGTGGCTTCCAGTGCCTCAGTGTGGGAACTGAGTTCAACTCAGCAGGAGATCAGGAAGTGGAGTTCAAGCCAGTAGGAGATACATAGACTGTTATAGGTTCAAGCAATCTGGTTCCACCTCATAGCCGGAAACCAGCCTGGACTTCAGAGGAACTAACCACTGCCATTTGAGTTGCCCCCCATATTCCTGCATCAGCAGTGGAGGGTCATGTGCCACACCTACTTTTAGCCATTCTGAATCACTGGGATTTAGGAGTATATTTTGAATACAACACAGAGTTGAGTTTTACCTTGAGAGTCAATCTGAAAGTCTTTTTAAGAGGTTTTTATTTATAGATATAGAAATGACTGACATATTTGGTTCAATAAGTATTTTAATGTTAATTTGTTGTGCATTTTATTTAATATGTAGTCTTTGTCTACATATTTTATTTTGCTCTTTAAAACTTTGTTTTGGTTGTTTATAAAATTTTGAAAATATGCTACTGTGGTTTTCATCCGGTCTTCTTTGGACTGGGCCACCTTATAGGAGTAAGATTAGTATATGTTCATAGCTTATTCCCAAATAAGGCCATATTCTGAGGCATTGGGGGGTCTCATTAATCTTGGGGGTTAGAATTTAATACATAACAGACCCCACATTTATATCTGCAGTGCTTGCCTAAAGCTCTCTCCTTTGATCCTGCGAGTTAATAAGATTTTTAATTTATATTTATTTATTTGACTTTTTTTTGCAGTGCTGGGGGTTGAACCCAGGGTTTTATGCATGCTAGACAAGCACTCTGCTACTGCGCTATACCCCCAATTCCAAGCTAGTAAGATTGTGGTTTTCTAGCCATGTCTAGTCAGCTCCACAGGGAAGGACTGCAAGTTGTCCACAGACTAAAGCCATCAACATTGAAAAGTTATACAGTACTCCCCTTTCATTTCTGCCTCCTTTTGGTGGTTCTCTGGAGCCTTCAAGTATTTTAAAACATATTTTGAGGGGGATTTATAATTTTTATTTGCAGGAAAACCAGTCCAAAAAAGCTTATCCACCATTACTGCAAGATTCTTATTTCATATCTTCCTGGGGTTTCTGTTCATTTGCTGTTTTCTGGTTTTTGTCACTTTATATTCTAAGTTTTCACCTTTATGATTCTGTTGTATGTTTTCCCCCTATACTGAAACATGTTTCTTTGAGGTTGGTAGTGTGTTATCAGTTTCTTCCTGTTTCATTTTGTGGGAGAAATTTTTTAACAGCAGAAATGTTTTAAGTTTTACTTTATGACTGGTTGCATGATGCCTGCCATTTACAATTTATATGGCAATATCCTTTTTTTTTTTTCTCATAGACCAGCAATAACAGGCAAGAGAAAGGATTTTAGATGGCTTATTGTATTTCACAGTTCAAGAGCACCCTTTTCTGTTGATTTCAGAGAATTGTAGCTTCGTTAATATTGTACCATTTGGGGGGTAGGCCTGTCTTATGATTTTGTTCTACTAGTACATTAATTTAAAAATATACTAAAAAAGACACTGAACTTCCTCAGATGATAATGTTCTATTTTTTGATCTGCGTGTTAGTGGCAAAGGTGTGTCTGTTCCATGAGAACTCAGTGAGCCATACACTTAATATGTGCGTATATTGTTATATGCTTATTACACTTTAGTAAAAAGGTAAATATACACTTAAATCCATAATCAGTATGGACTAATGATTCAAACAGTACTATATTTAAGGAAAAATTCCAACTTTATAACCTACCATTTTTTTCCATTTGTTACTCTAAAAGTTATACTTTGTACCTATGCCTAAAAAGTATGATTGTTTTCAAATAATTTGATGCTTACTGCCAGTCTTTCCAAACCATGTCTTTATCATCCATGAATTCTTTTATCTTGACTGACCTTCCAGGTGCATAAATTATAGGAGCACCCCTCCAGAGTTTTACCATAAAAACCTGGCATATCTAAGAATGTCACTTCATAGAAGAAAAAAAAGTCAGATCATAAACATTTTCCTTCAAAATTAGTGCTCTCATATTTTCTAATATTGCATATGGTAATAGATTATGGAGCCAACCTCATTTTTAAAAAATTCCATTGTGTAATTTTTGCTTATATAAAGCATGGTTTACTTTTTAACATTGATCTTATGTCCTTACATTTATTAATTCTAATAAGTTTATCTGTTAATTCTTTTGAATTTTCCACACAATTGAATTATGAAAGACATTTTAATTCTATCCACTACTTTCTGTAGGACTCTGTTCCCCTGCATTCTGTAAATGTCAGATATTCTAAAGGGAGGAATCAGGTAAATGTGAATTTTATCTCATTGTGTTTTTCTTCCCCCAGGTATCAGCCCCTCAAACCCTGCCTTAGTTCCATGTTCTCTCTGTATTTTAAACATGAATTATACATCTTTTGAAGTTGTTTTCAATGGGAGAATTGTTTGTAAGCTATTTCATCTGGAATAGAAAATCACCCTGAGTTTTTCTTCTGTTAAGTTTCTTTATTAAAAAGGGGGTAAAAAAAACTTAACAAAAAGACATCCCCATCCAAAGAACAGGTTTTTGATTGATCACAGAAAAGAATTTCAGGATGCATTGGTAAGAGGCATAGAAAGGTTTTATTAGGCAGAATTAAATAAGTACACCATCAAAGACAATAGAGATAGGAACAGGGAGAGGAGACCTATGGTCTGCGGTTGGAGATGTACTGTATATGAGTTCTTGGAAGTATCCTATAGATGGGTTACCTAAGATGTTTTGTCTACAAATATTCTTTGAATCCTTTAATTTGTTTATCTGAAGGTCAGGTTTCTACTCTTTACCTTATCAACCAATATACTTTATGGACTTTTATAGTACCCTTAAGGGATTTTGGGTGTGATGGGCTGAAAGAAAAGAAACAATACTCAGGAGCACCTACAGTCTTCAGGAGTAAAGCTGTAGAAAACAAACATGTTTCTAGATTTTTTTTTGTTTTTCATTTTTTCTATCCCTCCTATCTTCTTCACCAGTTTCCACAAACTTGGGTAATCTTCCTTTGTGCTCCAGCTTTGTTTCTAATCTCTTTCTTTTCTATTTCTGTTTTTTACCCCTAACTCCTTTTAATTTTTCTCCCCTGATGGTAAAATCACCATATTGAGGGAATATTTACTGTATATAACTTTCTGGTCTGTTTTAGATTTTTGTTAGGTAACTGCACTATTTGTTCCTATGGTTAAAGGTGGCAAATTAATAGTTACCACACTCTGTCATTTTCTAGGCTATATTTCATGCTACTGTTATTACTAATTGTACTACTTTAGCCAAGGTGACATAATTGTTCAATTCATTTCTTTATATGCCAAGACTGAGATCACCTTAGGATCACAAACAATACTATAGGTGAGTGCCAAGGAACACGGGCTAGGCCAAATAGGCAGCAACTTCTTACCCCCAGAAAAGAGATAGGATCTTTCAGCAGACTCAAAACCCAAAAGCCAGCTATACCTAGAGAAGTCTGTAAGAAGTAGTCATTTCCTAAAGGTTCTCAATGCTAGCAATAAAGCTATCTACCATAAGCAATTTACAATCATCAACTCAGAAATTAAACTAAAAAGAAAGAAAGAAAGAAAGAAAAAGAAAACAAGAAGACCAGAAGCAAGATGTAACATCAGACTTCCAGCTTGCCAAAGTTAAACTCAAGGGGCAATGAGGTGGAACAATTTGAAAGCCACCAACCTAGACTCTCTAAACTGGACAGTGGAAGTAACAAAGCAGGTAAATGAGGCTCTAGAAAAAAATCAAATCAGAAATAATTTCTCAGTTAACTACGGAGATGAGGACCATAATAAAGGACATGCTTAGTGAATCTAGAGTATATACAGATTTTTTAATTAGAGAAAATTAGAAAATGGTTGAAACAATGAATACCCAACATAGAAAAGAAATGGAATCCATGAAACGGATTCAAATAGTTATCCATGACATTAAAAATTCTATTGAAAGTATTTGTTGTAGAATGAACCAATGTGAGGATAGAATATCAGCTATAGAAAACAGCATTGCAGTTAGCAATCATGAAAAGAAAGATTTCTTAAAAATAGCAAGGGACTTCTTGATAGCAGCCATTCTTTGTGGGGTGAGGTGGAATCTCAGTGTTGTTTTCATCTGCATTTCTCAAATGACCAGTGAAGTGGAACATTTTTTCATATATTTACTTGCTACTTTTACTTCTTTGTTTGAGAAATGTCCATTTCAGATGCCCATTTTTGAATCGGGTGTTTATATTTGAGGGGGCTGATTGTTTTGAGTACTTTATATATTCTAGATAAGAGCCCTTTGTTTGAGGAACAGCTAGTAAAATTTTTTCCCACATTGTAGGTTGTCTTTTAGTTCTGTTGATGGTTTCTTTTGTTGTGCAGAAGCTTTTTAATAAGATGAGATCCCAGTTGTTGATTGTTTCTGCTAGTTCCCATGCTACTGAAGATTTGTTCATAAAATCTTTTCCTTTGCCAGTGTCTCAAGAGTTCTGCCTAATTTATCTTCTAGAAAGTTTAGTGTTTCTTTTTTAATATTTAGATCTTTAATCCACTTCAATTTTAGTTTAGTGCATGGTGAAAGATAAGGGTCTAGTTTTAATCTTTGGCTAGATGAAATCCAGTTTTTCCAACACCATTTATTAAAGAGACTATCTTGCCTCCAGTGAGGATGGTCAGCTCCTTTGTCAAAGATGAGGTAGCTGAGTACATCTGGAGTTGTTTTTGTGTGTTCCAGTCTGTTCTGCTGATCCTCAGGTCTATTTCTTTGCTAGTACCATGCTGTTTTTATCACAGTGGCTTTGTAGTATAGTTTCAAATTGGGAATTGTTATACCCACTGCCATGTCTCTGTTGCCTAGGATGGCTTTTGCTATTCTAGGTTTCTTCTGGTTCCAGATGAATGTTTGGATTCTTTTTTCTAGTTGTGTGAAATATAGTGTTGTAATTTCCATTGCATTGCATTGAATCTGTATAGTAGTTTTGCTAGTATGGCCATTTTCACTATGTTGGTGGGGTTGTGGGGTTTTCCACTGTTGGTGGGAGTGCAGACTGGTGCAACCACTATGGAAATCAATATGGAGATACCTCAAAGAGCTGGGACTAGAGGTTCCATTTGACCCAGCCATCCCTCTGCTAGGTATCTTTACAAAAGAATTAAAAGAATCATATCACAGTGATATATGCACACCCCTGTTTATAGCAGCACAATTTGTAATAGCTAAAACCTGGAAACAGCCCATTTGCCCATCAGTTGGAGACTGGATAAAGAAGATGTGGTTTTTCTATAAAATGGAATACTACTCAGCCATAAATAATGAGAAATTAGATTCATTCGTAGGAAAATGGATGCATATTGAGGATATACTCCTAAGTGAAATAAATGAGTCACACATGTGTAAATACCAAATAGTTTCTCTGATGTGAAAAACTATAAAAGTACATAAGAACCTAATGAGATAATTGACAATGTGAAATAGGAAGAAAAGGGCTAAAGGTGTAGGGAAAGTGGGAAGGGTAGGGGAAAGGTAATAAGGGAAACAAAAAATAGGAGAAAATGAAAAAATGGAAATGAAGTGTTTATAAATGGGGAGGGGAGGACGGGGTGAAGGGAGGGCAGGGACAAGGGGAAAAAATGAGAACCAAGAACTGTCATGTAAAGGTACAAGATCCCAATGATGAATGTAACTGTACTGTATACCTAGAATGTACCAATAAACTCAATGAGGAAAAAAAATTTTTAATAAAAAATAAATAGCAAGGGACTACAAAAAAAAATCAGTCCAACAGCTGCTAGATGATGCAAAGAAGAATAAGACTGATCAGAGTCAATGAAAAAGTGAGAAATAGTGAAAATGACAAAAAACTTGTTCACAGAAGTAATAGCAGAAAACTTCCTAAGCGTGAAAAGAAAATTTTATATACAGATAAATTAGGCATATTAACCATGATCAAAAAGCAAGCAAGCAACAAACAAACAAATTACATAAAGGAATACAATATTCAAGATTCCAGAAATTCAGCACAAGAACAGAATATTAAAAGCTATTAGAGAAAAGAAGCAAGTCACCCATTACGGAAAGCCCATCAGAATCATCGCAGGCTTCTTAACACACCCTTATGTCAAGGAGAGCTTGGAGTGATGTATTTCAAGCCCTAAAAGAAAACAACTCCCAACCCAGACTGATGTACCCCACAAAGCTACCTTTCAAAATTGATGGAGAAATAAAATACTTCCATGACAAAGAATACCTGAAAAATTCATGATCACCAAGCCAGCACTCCACAGTGTTCTGAATGACATTCTAGAAAGAGAAAACAAAGACTACAACTCCATGAATCCACTAAACAAGGCGAGTAATTAAACAAAAGGGAAAGAAAGAGAACAAAGAACAGGAAAATAATGTAAAAAGGATGTCAATACATATCAGTTATAACCATCAATGTGAATGGTCTCAATTTGCCAATCAAAAAATAGATTGGCAGAATGGATCGGAAAACAAGAGCCAACAATATGCTGCATAAAAAAAACATTTAACTCAAAAAGAAATTCATAGTTTGAAAGTCAAAGGATGAAAAACAATACTCCATGTGACAAGAATCTGGAAAAAAAGGGGATAGCTATTCTATTTGAAGACAAAGTGTATTTCAAACCAAGATTGATCAAGGGAGACATCAGAGGTCATTACATCTTTATTAAGGGAATTATTTTATTATCTTTATTAAGGGAATTCAAGAGGAAGAGATAACAATTATAAATATATATGCACCAAATACCAGTGCACCCAATTATATAAAATGCCAACAAATATGAAAACTCAAATAGCACTAATACAACTGTAATGGGGTTGTCAATGCCCCATTGTTGCAAATAGATAAACTAGACAAAAAATCAGCAGTGAAATATTAGAACTGAACCAACTTTTGAACAATGGATTTAGTAGATGTCTATAGAGTGTTCTACCTCCCAACATCAGAATACAGATTCTTCTCAGCTGCACATGGGATGTTCTCCAAAGTAAACTATACACTAACTCAGTGAAATTATCCCATGTGTATTATCAGACCATAATATAATAAAATTGGAGATCAATGGCAAAAGAAACCATAAGAACTTCATAAATACATGGAAATTAAATAATGCCCTCATGAACAACCAGTGGGTCACATGAAATTAAAGAAGAAATTAGACAGTTTCCACAATTAATAATGTGAATACACCATACCAGACTTGATGGGACACAATGAAAGCAGTCCTACAAGTGAAATCTACATCAGTAAATTCCCATATCAGAGAAACAGAGCAAGCTCAAATAACCTAATATTGAACCTTAAGATTTGAGAAAAAGAAGAGCAGGTCAAGCCCAAAGCTCACATAAATGAGGAAATTATAAAGAGCAGAGCAGAAACTAATGCAGTTGGGACTAAGAAAACAATACAATGAATCAAAGAGTTGTTTTTTGAAAGATTAAATAATATTGACAAAAACTTAACTAACAGAAAGACTCAAATCCATGCAATTAGGCATTAAAAAAGTGAAATCACAGCAGATACTGCAGAAATCGAAATCATCAATACCTACTTTGAGACCCTGTATTCTAATAAGATGGAAAACTCAGAAGTGGACTAATTTCTATATACATATGAATTACCAAAGCTGAATCAAGAAGATATAAAAACTCTAAATAACCCAATATCAGTCAATGAAACTGAAGATGTAATTAAAAACCTGCCAATAAAAAAAAAAAGCCCAGTCCCTGATGGATTCACTGCTGAATCTATAAGAGATTCAGAGAAGATCTAATGCCTCTACTCCTCAAACTCTTTAATGAAACTGAAAGGGAAGCAATATTCTCATACTCATTCCTGGAAGCAAGCATTACTCTGATACAAAACTAAAGAAGGAGCCAACACAAAAGAGAACTAAAGGCCAATCTTCCTAATGAACATAGATGCAGAAATCTTCAGTAAGACACTGGCAAACAGAATACAGCGGATCATCAAGTTTATATACCATTACCAAGTAGGACTCATCCCAGGGATGCAGGTATGGTTCAATATATGAAAATCAATGAAAAACCCCATGATCATCTCAGTAGATTCAGAAAAAGTATTTGACAAAGTCCAACACCTATTCATAATTTTTTAATGACAGAAATTGGAATAGATAGCCCTTATCTCAATCTGATAAAATCCATCTATGACAAACTAACAGTCAACATCATAACCTGAAATCTTTCACTCTAAACTCAGGAACAAGACAAGGATTCCACTATCACCACTTATTCAATATAGTTCTGTAAACATTAGCCAGAGCAATTAGACAAGAGAGAAAAAAGGAATAAAGATAGGAAAGGAAGAAGTTAAACTCTCACTATTTGCAGATAATACTCTACATAGAAGACCCTCCAAAACTCTACCAAAAGACTTCTAAAGACTTTAACAACCAAATTCAGTAGCATAGCTGGATACAAAGTCAACACTCAAACATCATTAGTATTCCTGTACACAAATAACAAACAATGAGAGAGAAATTAAGAAAACCACATCCTTCACAATAGCATCCAAAAATATAAAATACTTAGGAATCAATCTAAAAAGGAAGTAAAAGACCTTTACATTGTTTTGTTTTGAGATAGGGTCTCCCTATGTATTTCAGGCTGACCTTGAACTCACTATGTAGCCCAGGCTAGCCTCAAACTCAGTGATTCTCCTGCCTCAGCCTCCTGAGTATTGGGATTATAGGCATGCGCCATCACACCTGGCATAAGACCTTTACATTGAAAACTACAGTAATCTGAAAAAGGAGATTGAAAGAGTATCAGAAAATAGAAATATATCCCTGTTCTTAGGTAGAAAACAGCAATATAGTGATAAATGGCCATACTCCCCAAATTTTATATAGATTTCATGTAATTCCAGTCCAAATATCAATGACATACCTCACAGAATTAGAGTAAACAATCCTTAAATTCATTGGAACCAGAAGAGACCTAGAATAGCAAAAGCAATTCTGGGCAACAAAGGAAAGGCACAGTACGTCATAATCCCTGATTTGAAATTATACTACAAAGCTACTGTGAATACTGACATGATACTGGCAAAAACAAACCAGACACAAGGATCAATGGAACAGACTATAAGATGCAGAAACAACCTCAAACACACTTGACAAAGGGAATAAACACCTTCACTGGAAGAAAGATAGCCTCTTTAATAAATATTCTGGAAAAACTGACTTTCTACATGATGAAAATTAAAACTAGACCCATATCTCTCACCATGCACTAAACTAAAATAAAAATGGATTAAATGTCTAAATATTAAAGCAGAAACACTAAATCTTCTAGAAAATAGAATAGGTAGAACTCTTGAAGACAATGGTGTTGGAAAAGACTTCATGAACAAAACCCCAATCACACAAGAAATATCACAAAGAATGAACAATTGGGATCATTTTATTAAAAGATTTCACACAGCAAAAAGAGACACCAAGGGAGTGAAGAGGGAACCCACAGAGTAGGTAAAAACATTTGCCAGCTGTTCTTCTGACAAAGGACTAATAGCTAGAATCTTTAAAGAACTCAGAAAAATCAGACACCCCAAATCCAAAAATGAACATCTGAAATGAATAGACACCTCTTAGATAAAGAGGTAGAAATAACAAATAAATATATTAAAAAGTGGTCAACATCACTGGTCATTTGAGAGATGCAGATTAAAACAACACTGAGATTCTGTCTCCAGAAAGAATGACTGTTATTAAGAAATCAACCAATAATGAATGCTAGCAGGGTTGTGGGGAAAAAGAAATCCTTCTCCACTGTTGGTGGGAGTGTAGACTGGTGCAACCACTGTGGAAATCTATGTGGAGATTCCTCAAGAAACTAACACTAGAGGTTCCATTTGACCCAGATATTCCTCTTCTTGGTATCTTCCCAAAAGAAATAAAAGCAATCTACCATAGCAATATATGCACACCCATACTTATAGTAGCACAACTTATAATAGCTAAATCTTAGAAACAACTCAAATGCCCATCAACCAGTAAGGAGATAAAGATGTGGTTTTATTCTACAATGGAGTACTACTCTGCCATAAAAAAGGATAAACGAGATATTTCTAGGTAAATGGATGTACCTTAAGACCATATTCTTAAGTGAAATAAATTGGACACACATGTTTAAATATCATGTGGTTTTTCTGGTGTGAGAAACTGAAAAGGTAAATAAGGACCAAAATATATACTAGATATTATGAAATAGGAAGAAAATATTCAAATGCTAATGGGAACTGGGGAAAGAGGGGGAAAGGAAGTGAGGGAGAAAAAAAGAGAAGGAAAAAATGCAAACAAAGCTTTTGTAAATAAGGAGGGGAGGAGGGGTTGAAGGAAGTGGAGGGAAATAGGAAAAAAGGAAGAATCAAGACATCTCATATAGAGGTGCAAATTCCCTGTGATGAATGTTATTATGTATATCTACAATGTACTAATAAAATTAATTTTAGAAATATAATGTTGCAATGAAAAAGTTTCTTTTCCCCTCCCATGTGTACAAGATTCATCTCTTTAACCTTTATGTCTTCATGTTAACCAAGACTTTCATACCGCTTGACTGCTTCCCATTAAGTTGTTACTTCATAGGAATCCTTTCAACATACAGTTCCGCTCCTCTAACAGCTGTGGCAGTTGTTCTGTCATAGCAAACTGCATGGCTTAAAACATTGCGGGCTTCTTTCTTGCTCATTGTGCCTGTTACAGATTGGAGGACCACAGTCCTGATGTCTTTGCTCCACTCAGGCAGGTGGAGCAGTGCTGTCCAGGGCAGTGACCATCACCATGCCAGAGGAAACAGCAGCTCTGAAGGGCCCTGTGACAGTAACTGATATTTGACCTGGGAAACACACGTTATGCTCACAAGTCACTGGCCAGAATTGATGACCTAGCCCTGCCCAACCACAAAGCACCAGAAAGGTCAGTACCAGCAGGTTTCCAGAAGGCAAACAGTTCAGATGGTCATCACACTCCTTACAATAAGAGGGCAAGAAGTAGACAGACCCTGGTGGGGGCAGGGAGAGTTCCAATATACTGATACCACTGCACACAGAACCAATCAGAAAAGTGCTGGTTTGGATGAATCAGAAACTTACTATTTTCAATCCTGGATTTGAATCTGGTACTGTTCACAGGACCAATCAGAAGATATTTTTTTCAACTCCTAATTTGCATGTGAGCATAGCCAATCAAATATCACTATTTCTGATCTTTCATTTACATGTCAAAACAAGCCAAACAAGTTTCTTAGTAGGAGTCTATACATGGGACTATGCCAGGTTCAATAGGATGACTGTCCCAATAACCTGGTAATTGTGGATATAAAGATCCCTTTTACTTATCCTTGGATCCTCTGTGACCCTTCTTCCTGGCTGGCCCACTGTCAGTCTACAGGGTTTACAATCCTTTTTTCTGCCTTCTATAAATGTATCCTTCCACTGCCTTCGCTGTGTCCTGTCCAATTCTTTGTACACCATGGACCTGGAAAGAAGCCCACAGGACTTTCCATCCTGGCACAGCAGCATTTTGTTTATACACTGTTTCTCTAGTTTGAGGATCATAAATCTGTGTTGTCATCAGTTTAACGAGTAAAATAATTTCAAAATCTCAAGCCTCTCTTTAGTGTGCTCTTTCATCTCCAAGGAGCCAGCCACCATCTTCATGTTTAAAAATAACCACTACAGTTTGGATCTGTGGTGTCCCCAAAGGTCCATGTGGTAAAGACTTAGTCTTCAGGGAGGTGCTGCTGGGGAGTAGTGGAGACTTTAAGAAGTGGAGCCCAGTGGGAAGTCTTGGGGTCACTGGGACACATTGTTGAAAGAGAATGTGGCACCCTGGTTCGTTTTTCTTGCTCTTTTGCTTCCTGGCCATGAAATGTGCAGTTTTGCTCTGGAACGTGTTCCTGCTATGATGCACTGCCATGCCATGGGGCCAAAAGCAATGGGTTATAGAACCAGAACTAGACCCTCCCAAATGAGAATCAAATCTTTTCTAACTTGACCGTCTCAGGTGTTTACTACCTGAGTAGTAATAGTAATGATAGTAGTAGTAATTACCCAAGAAAAGGAAAAGCTGACAAGCACTCATAGCCATTGTTTGTTTATGGTTTCACCACCCAAGCCTGCACACTTATTTTGTCCCATCCATTTTTGGATTCATATAAATAACTGTGTGAATTTTGATTTGCTTCTCTCCATACATGAAATGTTGGTATTATTTATCTATATCAGCAATGGTAAACATTTTAGAGATCAAGGGCTCAAACTGCAACCCAAAACCCATTTATTTATTGCAAAGTACCAACACTACAAATAGATCTGACTACTGAGGTTTTAGTTCAGAAGAAACAACTTTTATCTGTTTCTCAGCTGCTGGGACCACTTGGCTTGTGAGCTGAGAGAGAGAAATCTGTGTGCCCACTGCAGCATGCATGCTTGGGTTCACACCCACGGATCTGTGAGTGTAGCTATTATTTAAATGCACTTTCTTGTTGGGGGTATGTCTGTGTTTACAGTTTCAGTTCCTAATGAATAATGTTTGTATGAGTTTAGTACATATCTTGTGAGAGTTAAGTTGCTGAGTTATAGGTTGTGTGCATGTTCATCTTTACTAGATAATGTGAGATTGTTCTCCAAAGTGGTTGTAACCTGTATTTCCAATAGTATCAATTTCAGCTGTTTTATGTCTACAACACTTGGTGTTATGCTTAGTTATTGCTGGTCTGGTGGGTGTGAGAGTCTTATTTGTTTTTGCTTTGATAACAAATGAGATTGACTACCTTTACCTTTTTTTTTACTTCTTTAGCTAGGATGATCAGTTTAGACTTGTTTTCCCAGCATAATTAAAATGATCCCCTTCTGTTTTCTAACATGTCTTGCTCAGACAATTATGTAGTACACTATTCTTAGTGGAGTTCCTCCATAACATGGAAATTTCCTTTTTTGCTCTTTTAAGATTAAGGATGATACTAGTACACTCACATAGCTCTGAGGAATGAACAAAAATTTGGGATAGGCACAGAGAATTGAGTGAAAAATAAATGACAGGAAACCAAACTTATTAACTGTGATTACTCAGTGTGACTCAGGGTGACCATCTCCCAAATAATGTGTGATGGAATTTTCTAATGGGCTCAAGCAGATGGGCTGGAGCAATGTAATTCCAGTGTCAAAGTGAAAGAATTTGTTTGCTTCTTCCTCAGAAATGACTCAAGTTGAAATCATTATGTGAAAGCTGGTTACAGTGTCTACTGCAGCCACTCACTTCCCCTTCAATCCATAATTATTCTGTTAAGAATTCAAAAGTGAAACCATACAGGACTTTTCTTACCTTGAGATTACCTTGTGAAGTTCCTTACTCTATTTTAAAGACTCAGTTGTTACTACACTGTTAAGCCATTTCCATATTATACTTAACCCTTCACTTCCCCTTGAAATGGAAAATCAAATACATAACTCATTATCATTTATGTTGAAGGTTAATTTGCACTTGTTAAAACACTTTATAATGGTTCTGATCTTTTTCCTCTTTGTCCCAGTTGTCTAAATGATGTAGGTGAGGTCTCTTTAGGCACACTGGCATCCAGTCCTTAAAGGAGGAGATTTCCAAGATTCTGGCTTAGCAGGAAAGCATGTTTCCTTCCTAAGAAAAGTGAATGGGGTTGAGTCTACACATGCTTCCTGGGGACTAAATACCAAATTATTTTTTGCTCAATCTTCTACAGTCATTTCCAATATGCAATATTTCTACTTTTCAAGTGCCTTTTACTTCTAGTCTCACTTGAATAAAATTTCTCCAAACGATTACAAATTTTTTCCCTAACAGCTGGAGGAATTTTCTTCTAAATCTCCCCCAAAACTGAATAAATACACAAAAAATCCCACCTTCAGAAAAAGATCAAGTGGGAAGCATTAGTTCTTCTTCTATAGCTCTAAGTAAGTAGTAGACAGGGGTTAATAATTCATGTCTGGCTAACATAAGGAAGAGTGTTTTTTGAAATGGATACTATGGCTCACCAGATCAGATTTTGTGGGGTGGGAAAGCGCTTCCAGTACTTAATTCTCACTGCTCCCTGTGGTGATTAGGGTGGAGTTTCAGTGTGATTGGCTTGGAGATTTTCCTGGGGAATTGGTGGAGCATACCTCTAGGTGTGTCTGGGTGGGTCTTGGAGGTGTGGTCATAGGTCTAGTTTGTCCCCCAATCCCTTCCTTTTTAACACTGTTCCCTGCTTTGCTTCCTGCCTACCATGAACTAAGCAGATTTGCTCCTCACATCCTTCTACCATAATATTTCTGCCTTGGAGCTAGCCATCCATGGATAGAATCCTCTTAAAACGTGAACCAAATTAAAGCTTTTCTCCTTTAAGTTGTGGGTGTCAGGAATTGTATCTCAGCTCTAATCCTGTATTAGAGCTAAAACAGAAAATTGTTACCTGAATAATGGGGTTATTTCTATGACTGTATCTGACCATGTGAATTAGAAGCCTTTAAAACTGGTTTATAGAAGGAGTTTGGATTTAGAGATGAAGGCTGTGGAAGCCTTTGAATGCTATTAACAGCACTTGGTTGGTGATTCTGGTTCAAGCTCAAAAGACCAAAATGATGATAGGAATGCAGACAGTAAAGGTCAGGCTCTGGAGGTTTCAGTTGGGAACAAGAACTCCATTGGCCGTTGGACTAGAGGCCGTGTATGTTAACTCTGGCAGAATATTTGTGTATATTTTGTCAATATCCTGAGTCTCTGTAGGAGACTGAGATTAAGGATGGTGGACTAGTTGATGGAGGAAATTTCAAGACAGCCAAACATTCAGGTTGTAGCATGGATACTGCTGGCTAATTTAGCTAGATTTATAGTGAGAATTAGGGGCAAATGGTAGAGCAGGAAAATTTGAAAAACTTACATTTTGGCCTAGAAAGAACCATGTGTGAAGCTGGGGCCAAAAGAAGTATGGCTGTCTAAGAGATTAGCGCCTTAAAAATAATCCAAGTAATAAGACTACAAGAGCAAGAAGCAATTTAAATATGTTAAGGGACCATTTTCATCTTCAGAATTAAGGATTATTTTAATCTTACATCATTGCCTTTTCTCTTTTACTTTCCTTTTTAGTTTTATTTTAGGATTCCCTATTTTTAATGTTCATACAGAGATTTCTTTAACTGAAATGCAGAATAGTTTCTCTGGTGTGAGAAACTATAATAGTACACAGGATCCTAATGAGATAATTAATAATGTGAAATAGGAAGTAAAAGGCTAAAGGTGTAGGGAAAGTGGGAAGGGTGGGGGAAAGGTAATAAGGGAGAGGAAAAAAATATGAGAAATTGAAAAAATGGAAATAAAGTGTTTGTAAATGGGGAGGGGAGGACGGGGTGAAGGGAGGGCAGGGACAAGGGGAAAAAATGAGAATCAAGACCTGTCATGTAAAGGTACAGGATTCCAATAATGAATGTAACTGTATTGTATACCTAGATTGTACCAATAAACTCAATAAAAAGAAAAAAATAATAATCCAAGTGCCTTGAGAAGAAAGATGCCTTGAGAGCACCTCAGATGTCTTAGTACACTCTCATCGCTGAGACGCAGTATTCAACACCCACAGCTCTAAGGAGGAAAGGTTTATTTTGGTTCACAGTTTGTAGAGGTATCAGCCCATAGTTGGCTTGCTCCAAGGCAAGGCAGCACTGCAGAAGAGAAAGAGCTCATGGCATAGTCGGGGGAAGCAGAGAAAGATTAAAGGATGGAGAGAGAGGCCACACCCCTGTGACCTACCTTCTCTGACCAGATTCTACCTCCTAACAGCAAGTCAACTATAAACTCATCAGTAGGCTAATCCACTTATGAGTATCATGCCCCCATCCCCAAAGCCTCAGCTATGAGTGCATGAGGCTTGGTGGAGACATCTAGATATAAACTAACATCAGGAATTAGCAAGACCATAACCATCTCAGGATTAAGGATGCAAAAGTATAAACCTTTCATTTGAGAAGAGTGTCTTTTCCCCCTGATTATCAAGGTCCTCCTAGGGAATTGGTTCTTGGGATTCATCTAACTGTGTTCAGATATCCAGATACTCAGAGGGTGATGCAGCCAGCATCCAAAGGGGCTCAGCTAGTGTTTGAGCTGGCAGCCAAGCTTGGCATTGCCTGTGTGGTGCTGGTTTTATTAGTATGCAGAATGCAAAAGTTGTGGATCAGGAAGACTTCCACTCAAATTTCAAAGGAAGTCCTGATAGGCCAGGCAAGAAGTTCCTAAAGAGCCATTTGTGAAGCTGTTTGAATGAAGCCAAAGGTACAGTGGAGAGCTAAGCCCTCTGGAACTTCCATTTTACCACTGTGTTGCCCAGATGCTGGATATGGAGCTATAAAATTAATGTTTGCCCTGCTGGGTTATGGACGTGGTTTGGTCTGATTCTTTTCTATCCCCTAAGTTTTCCTTTTTGGAATGGGAATATTTGTCCTGTGCCATTATAGTTTAAGATTATATAATTTTAAAAAATTTTTACAGAGGTTCACAACTAAGAGTTTGCCTTGAATCTCAGAAGAGACTGGACTTGGAATTTTTAAAAAGCTTAGTACTGAAAGAAAAAAAATCCTGGTACTGTTTAGAGTTGGAGAAGGGAAGTTTGTGTTTTGTTTGTACACAGGATAATGTATAGTATGTTAGGTGGAAGTATAAATTTTTTATTGTTTTTATGTGGGGATTAAGTGTGGTTTAAAGAGTTGTGTTTGGGCTACAATTTGACAAAGGTTGGGATGTGGCAGTTAGGGCGGAGTATCAAGTTGGGTGGCTTTGGGATCTGCCTCAGGGACTGGTGGAATACACATTTGGACGAATCTGTGTGGCTCCTGGAGGTGTGGCCATGGTGTCTGGCTGGGCCCTCATCCTTTCCTGCCCATCACCCTGTCTTTGCCCTGTTCTGCTTCCTGGCCACCATGAACTAAGCAGCTTTGCTCCTTCCCACCCTGATACTTTTGTCTTGGAGCCAGCTGACCCTGGATGGAATCCCCTTAAAATGTGAGCCAAATTAAAGCTCTTCTCCTTTCAGTTATGGATATCAGTTATTGTGTCTCAGCAGGGGGAGCGCTTGCTAACCCAGCCCTCCTCGCTCTTCAAACTCTGACAGCACCCATAATATGGAGCACTCAGTAGTAAGAGAATATTGAATTCACCTATTTGGAGCCCCGCTTCCCCAAACTATGTCGACAGACTCATACATTAGAACATCACAAAGCCCTCAGGACTGTGTTGTCTAGTATGGCACTCAATAGCCATAGGCGGCTAACTGAATTTTAATTAAGAGTAAATAAAATGTAAAAGTCACTTGCTGAGTCATACGAACAATGTTTTAAGTGCTCAGTAGCTACATCTGGCTACCACGCCAGATAGTTCAGATACACAATATTTCTATTACAGCAGAAAGTCCTTTTGGACAGTACTGCTTCTTAGAGTGTTGTGGGGTGCAAGACTCCCCAAGTTATTCTGGTGTCTAATCTTGTGTGTTGCCACGTAACTGTTTCACAGACCAACCTTTCACTGGATTGACCCCAGGCATTGAGTCTTCATCACAAAGCTCCCATTGTTTATCTCCACATTTTCCCACCTGCCCAGGAAGCCTCTTAAAAGTTAAGAGAGTCACAGGTGTATTAGGACGAAAAACATCTGGCAGTGACTTTTACAGCAAGGAGAAAGAATGCCAGTCTCATGAGTGCAATCTCTATAGTTCTGTTAGCTTTATTTAGCTCTCCATCCCCCAAGTCCCACAGTGGCCTTCTGCCAGCTTGGCTCACACACTGTCCCTGGGTACAGGTGAAAGTGAAGATCATTCCTCTCCTCCCTACTCCTCCCTGCCCTGCCCTCCAGGCACTCCATACTCCTTGACATTTCATAGATTCACTGGATTTCCTTTTTCCTCCTGGACAAACCCTCCACATCTGTAGCCCCCTATTTTTGGACTAGAAGATGTTAATATACTTAACAGGGCAGAAAGAAAACTTGCCATTTCTGAAGAAAGCAGGAAAGCAGCAGATATATAGTGTAGAACAAGATGAGGCAGGACTGAAAGGCAAGAGCAGGATGCTCAGAACAAAGACAGTTGAAAATTATAACCATGATTGTTCATTCCCTTGGAATTTACTGGCTGTTAGCACACTGTGGGTGTAAGTTGTAAGGCTTTGGATGGATGATCTCTCCCCTCTTTTCCTGCTCTGATTATTCTTCTGTAGAACTCAGTGTCTTCATTAAAACATAAGAAAGAACTGCATGTCAAAGAATTTGCTTGTATGCAAGTATTTGATCAGCTCTTCCATCCACAAATCCAGAAATAAGTCAATATGTATTTTACATAAAACAAGTGCAGGGCCAGGGATTTAGCTCAGTAGTTCCACTGCCTGCCTCGCAAGCACAAGGACCTGAGTTTCATCCCCAGTACCAACAAACAAAGAACAAAACAAGTGCAACAGTAGTATATGAAATATCAGTCCTTAGTCACTGCAAAATTCTAGCACAATCACTTTCATACTTTACATATAGACATAATATATATATAGTGAATGTTTAAAATTTTAAAAGGAGTATTACAGTAAATGACATATTGCCATTTATACCTCTCAAAATTCTCTTTGAACACACTGATCCTATTGTTTTGTCATTTTCTGAAGCAGTTATCGAAGTGCTCTTTGATGAGTGCCTTGAGGTATGATAAAAATACAGTGAATGCTGCCCCTAAGAGCCACCCAGTGGAATGAAGCTAGTAAAATCATTGCCATGTACCCTCATTGACCATATTTGCCAGATTTGGCACCGTGGTACTTCTGGCTCTTCCCTCAAAGTCAAAATGACCATGAATGGTAAATATTTTGAATGGATTCACAACACGGAGGCAGCCAGAAGAGTACAACTTACAAAAGAGAGCTTTCAAGATGACTTCAGAAAGTGACAAGAATAATGGGATGTGTGTTTGAAGCAAGAGGGTGTGTCTTGGGGACTAATGGCAATGTGTCATTTATTGTAATAAATTTTTAAAAATGAAAACATTCGCCTTGGTTTTGATCACACCTTTTGTTTGTATGTATAGTGTATGTGTGGCGAGAGGGAGAGAGAGAGCGCGTGTGTGCAAGAGCAAGATCTTTTCAGAATTGGCTGACGTGATTGTGGGGATTGGCAAGCTGGAGCTGGCTGGCAGACTAAAAGTTCTGCCAAAAGTTGATGCTCTGATGTTGAATCTGAAGGTTATCTTGAAACAGAATTCTTCCTTTTCAGGGTCCTCAGTCTTTTTGTTGTTGTTGTTAGTCCAATTATTTGAGTGAAGCTCAGCCACATTTTTGGAATGTAATCTGTTTTACTCAAACTGTTGATTTAAATATCAATCATGTCTAGAAGTAGCAAAATCTAGAATACTATTTAGCCAAACAACTGAGCACCACAGCTCAGCCAGTTATCCATAAAATTAACCAAGCTATCACCAAACATCTCATTCACATGGCAGATGACTTTGCTAGGGCTACCATAACAAAGACCACAGACTGGGTGTTTTAATCTATAGAAACTTATTCTCTCACCATTCTGGAGACCAAAAGTCTGAGATCAAGGTGTCAGCAGAGCAGGTTTTTTCCTGAGGTTTCATTACATGGCTTACAGATCAGTGTGTTCACTTTCTGTTCTCAGTGTTTTCCTCTGTGATGTCTGTTCTACTCTCCTTATGAGGACATAAATCGTGTTGGATTAGAATCCATGCTCATGATCTCACTTGAACTTAATTTCTTCTTTAATGATCCCATCTTGAAATGCAGTCATATTCTAAGGTACTGGGGTTTAAAACTTCAACATTTGAATTTTTAACAGGGAAATAATTTGGCCAGTAACAGTGGGGAGGGGACCAAGTAATTTAGTGGGGGAGGTGGCTACATCGAAGTGCCAAGTTTGGTGTGAACATTTGCAAATGATCTGGTATAGGATTGGACGTGTGCTTTGAGGGAAGGATAACTTTCCCCATAGTAAGCTTTAAGGTCGCCTTCACTTGGAAAGATGTTCATTTGCCCTTCTATTAGGTTGAAAGAAACTTACTGGAACAGAAACAATTTGTACCCTAAAATGCAGGGGCTGACATGGCTTCACGTGGCTGTCATCTGCAGATGTTGGCATCTTCTGTCCTCTTAATCATAAAAGCTGCTGGTGAGGGAAGCCATAAGCAGGTGGCTGCATTCTCTTCACATGGCTGTTGGGTTTTTTTCTTCGGTTTATGGGTTTGCTGCCTGGTTTTAATTCTTGGACTGATGTCCCCTTCTAGTTACACCTACTGACTTATTTCTAACTGCAAAAGGTAGTACTTTAGCTTATTGCAGAAATTTAGAAAATGTATAAAACTACACACAAATAAATGCCAGAGCAATTTCACTGTATTTTCAGGTTGTTTAATAAATTAATATATTTCTTCCTTTCTTCTAGGCATACATACATTTTTTCAATAATATTGGGATAACACTAAATATGTTTAGTATTTGTTTCTATAATTATATTGTGATGAACATTCCTGTTTATTATTTGAAAATATTTAAATGGTTTTGTAGTGTATTTATCCTTATCTATGCAAGTATCCATTCATTTCACACATTTTTTAGTGCTTTCAATGTTCTCTATCTGCAAGGTCCTGGAGAAACCCTGATTTAAAAAAAAATAGATAAGGAGGCTGCTTTCCTGGAGATGTTTCCATTTATAGATCTCTGAACTTTAACCATAGCTTTATATCATCTAATCTCTTACACTACATCAACTCCAAGGACATGTGCTTTCCTCCAGTGTAGTATCATCTGACCATGAATGACATGCATGGTTTAAAGGACTTTTTCTTTTCTTTCTTTTCTCATTGAGTTTATTGGCACTTTTTAGGTATACAGTACAGTTACATTCATCACTGGGCTCTTGCACCTTTACATGACAGGTCTTGGTTCCCATCTTTTCCCCTTATCCGTGCCCTTCCTTCACCCCCTCCTCCCTTCCCTATTAAAGGACTTTTTTTTTCTTTATTTATTCATTTATTTTTGGTACCGGGTATTGAACTTGGGTCCTTGCGCTTACAAGGCAGGCCACCGAACCGCTGAGCTAAATCCCTGGCCCTTAAAGGACTTTTTCAATCGAGATAAAATTTATATGACACAGCAGTCAACATGTCCACCATTTTAATGTCTTAAACAACAGGAATCTATTACCTCACACTTCTGGAGTCTATAAAGCAGAGATCTAGGTGCGGGCAGACCTGGTGTCTGCTAAGGACTGTGAAGAAGAGTCTGTCAGATGCCTGTCCCCTAGCTCCTGGTGGTTGTAGATGTGTCACCTGTATCTTCTCTCGTGTGCACCTGGCATTCTCCCTGTGCTCATGATTCTGTGTGCAAGCTTCCCATTTTTAGAAGGATATGGTCAAACTGGATGAGGGCTCCCTCTAAGGACTTTGTCTTAACATAATCATCGGCAAAGACAATTTCCATAGAAGGTCTTTTTTTTTTTTTTTTTTTTTTTTTTTATTTATTTTTTTGTTTTTTCTTTTTTTACAT
>NW_022900916.1:36359510-36444257 GCF_012274545.1 Fukomys damarensis | reverse complement strand
TTTTTTTTTTTTTTTTTTTTGTACAGAGATTGAACTTGGGACCTTTCACTTTTGAAGCAGGTGGCATAACCACTGAGCTAAATCCCCGGCCTCCAAAACAAAATCTCAATAAAACTAATAATAATACCAATAGATATAGTTATTAATAACATACTAATAACAAGTTAATAGACTGTGTCTTGTTTTCAAAGTAGTTACAGTATAAGAAGCCAAAATGAGTCTTAGCCCCCCAAAAAAAGAGAGAAACAGACTAGCCATTTTTTAAAAGAATGGAATTCAGTAGATTTTAGTACATTCACAATGCTATTCAACTACTACAACCATTGAATTGCAGAATGGGAAATTGTATTAAGTAGCCTGTTCTCATATCCCTTCCTCCTTGCCCCTGGCAAAAACTAATCTACTTTTTTGGGAGCAGGGGTTGGTTTTTTGAGACAGGGTCTCACTATGTAGTTGAGACCAACCTGGAACTCACTATGTAGTCCAGGCTGGTCTTGAAGTCACTCCTGACTCAGCCTCCCAAGTACTGGGATTACAGGGGTGAGCCACCATGCCTGGCCAAAACTAATCTACTTTTTGGCTGTATGGCTTTATCCTGGGCATGTCATATAAATAAAATCATAAAATGTGGAAGCATGCAACATATCTTTTGTGACTGGCTTCTTTCAGTTAGCATAATGTCTTCAAGGTCTATTCATGAAACACTTATCAGTCCTTTGTTTTTTATGGTTGAGTAATATTCCATTGTATGGACATACTGTATGTTTATCTCTTCATCAGTTGATACCCACATATGTGTTGTGTCCACATTCTGGCTATAATGAATAACATTGCTGTAAATATTTGTGTACACTTAAGAAATTTTAGGATGTATGTTTTCATTTCCCTGGGGTGAGGAGAGGAGAGGAATTTCTGGGTCATATGGTCATATGGTTTATGTTTAACTTTTTGAGGACCTGACAAACTATTTTCCTAAGTGACTGTGCCATTTTACATTCCAGGATCCCATTTTTTTCCATAATCTCACCAGTGCTCATTTCCTTTTCATTCCAGCCAGGATTATGGGTGTGAGCTACATTTTATTTATCCATTTCCCAGTTGATGGGCATTTGAGTTGTTTCTACTTTTTACTATGAGTCTTGCTACGATAAACATTTATGTACAAGTTACTGTTTGCACTTGTGTTTTCAGTACTCTTGGACATACACCTAGAGTGCATTTGCTGGGCCACACGGTAATTCCATTTATACTGCTTTGCTTTTTACTTTCATTAGTATTTGCTTTCCTTTCTTTTATTTTTAATAAATGTATTTTAGGTATACAGTATGACATTCATCATTGGGAATTTGTACCTTTACTGATCTATCTTGGTTCTTATTTTCTCCCCACTGCCCTGACCTCCCTTCAGCACCTGCACTCATCCCTATTTACCAAGACTTTGTTTTTTCCTTTTCTTGTATTTATTCTTTCCCCTTAGTTCCTTTTCCCTACTCCTTCCATTTTTCCCTCCCCTTCCCTTTTGGACCTTTTCTTCCTATTTCACATTATCTATTATATATTTTTATCCTCATTTACACTTGCATTTTCTCATACCAGACAAACAGCATTCCTACGAGCAATGAAATAAGATAAGCAAATTTTGACTATTTTACTTTTTGCCTGGGTTTTGAAATTTAAATAATAGACAAAATCAAAGCAAATAAGAAAATGTTATATTTTCCACACAGAAATAACCAGTGCCAACGCTTTGCTTTTTTGACCTCAGATATTTTAAAATAAAATAAGTAGAACATAGGTGATAAAACACATCAATAAGTTCTATTTCTTTTACCTTACTGATTACACTGCCCCTTCTCCAGAGATAAACATCATAAAAAATTTGGCATTTATCTAGATCATATTAGTAGTCAAAAATATACCGATATAGAACATTTCTTTGCATGTTTTTAAAGGCTTGGGTATATAGTTTTATACTGGATCATTCTACAACTTGCCTTTTTTAAAAAACAGCTTTATTGAGGTATAGCTGTTATATAAGAAATGGCACATATTCAGTCCCTTACAGTGTAATTGAAAAATACAGCAAACATTTTTTTAAATTACAGTAAAACAAATTATTAATCTTCCTTCAAAATACTCCCTTTTGCTTTGAACACATTTGTCCCATTATTCAGGCCACTTTCTGAAGCTGTTCTGAAAATCTGTTGTTTCTGCCTTGAGGTCCTGAACTAATTAAAAAATGTCTGTTTCACGGTCATTTTGACTTTGGGGGAGAGCCAGAAGTCACACAGTGCCAGATCCAGAGAAGAGAGTGGGTGGGGCTAAATTTACACGGCTGTCTTTCCTTGGAATGGACCTGTGTAGGAGCGTTCACCACACTTCCAGAACTGCTTCAGAAAGTCAGAATGCCGGGCGTGGTGGTGCACGCCTGTAATCCCAGCACTCAGGAGGCTGAGGCAAGAGGATCACTGTGAGTTCGAGACCAGCCTGGGCTACATAGTGAGTTCTAGGTCAGGCTCAACTACATAGTGAGACCCTGTCTCAAAAAAAAGAAAAAGGGCTGGGGATTTAGCTCAGTGGTCCCGGTGCCTGCGTCGCAAGCGCAAGGACCTGAATTTGATCCCCCGTACCAAAAAAAAAAAAAAAAAAAAAAGGAAAGAAAAGAAACGAAAAAGAGAAAGCAGTCAGAATGATGGAATAAGTATGTTTGAAGCCAAGGAGCACTTCTTGGGGGGAACCCAATGACAATGTCTTTTACTGGAATAAATTTTTAAAAATTTAACATTCTTCATATATTTTGATCACCCCTTGTATAATCTGATGAGTCTGGACATACGTGTACACTTGTAGAACCATCACCACAATCCAAACAAAAGACATTTCATCACCTTCAAAAGTTTGTGTACCTTTATTTTGTGTGTGTGTGTGTGTGCATGCGCGTGCTTGTGTGTGCTGAGAGTACTTTATATGAGATGCACTTCGTTAAATTCTTAGGGCATAATACAGTACTGTTGACAATGTGCTATGCTGTATGGATTTATAGAACTGATTCATCTTGCATAACTGAAACTTTAGACTAATTAAACAACTCCCCATTTCTTTCTTCCCTAAAACTTGCCTTTAAAATAAACATTGTTTTTTTGAAATATATCCATGTGAAATGCTGGTAAATATTTAACAACCAGCTTTGCGGGGGAGAAAGGGAATGATCTGTAGCTTTCGCCAATTTCCATGTTGTAAATACTCCTTAGCTCGGCTTACCTCAGGCTACAGATGCAGCGCCAACCAGTCTGCAGAAAGCCTGCAGTTTTAACATCTGCCTGTCAGGAACTGGTAACACCACACCGCCAGGTCTCTCCGTATAGCTCTCAGTCTTACTTTTATTTTGTTTCAGAACCTTTCACTGCATTAGTGCCTCTGTCTAGTTTCCTACTGAATACCTAGAAGGTCTCTACATTCTCATTGATATAAAACTGTGCTACACGGCTGGGCACAGTGGCACATCCCTGGAACCCCAGCACCCTGGAAGGCTGAGGCAGGGGGAGTCACAAGTTGAAGCCCAACCTAGCCAATGTAGAAACTTAGCAAGACCCTGTCTGAAGAGGGGGGGGGCGGGGATTTAGCTCAGTGGTTTCACCACCTGCCTTGCAAGCACAAGGGATTGAGTTCAATCCCCAGTACCAAACAAACAAATAAACAAAACAGGCTGAAGATGTAGTTTAGTGTGAAGGCCCTGGGTTCAACCTCCAACACCTGAAAGAAAAAAAGGAAAAGGGCTGTGACTGTTAACATCCTGCTCAGGACCTCTAATGCCACATGCAAGAGTTTGTGGATGGGATTTAGCTCAGTGGCTCTGCCGCCTGCCTCACAATCAAAGGCCCCAAGTTTGATCCCCAGTACAAAAAAAAAAAGTTTGTGGAGCACAGCTTACATCCTTCAGCACCTTTTCTTGTCTCCAGAGCAGCTGCACCAATTCTCACCAGCACCCGTTCACCAGAACTTGGTATTATCAGCCTTGATATCTGCCAATCTAAAAGCTTTAATTCCTTTCATTGTGTATATAGTACCTTACCTTGATGTCACTATTGCCTGTCTATTGGTTCATTTTTTTCACATGTAACTCATATTTATCTGTCCATCTCTAGTTGATTATAGGAATACAACAGGCTATTGAGGAGCCTTAATAAAAATTAGGGTAATGTGGCTACTTCACTTTCCTCTAAATTTAAGGTAAGATACATAACTTTAATCTGAGCGTTCAGAAACAGAAGCTGTGTAGGACTGTCTTGGTTACTGTTGCCTTTGTCGTCACTCAACAAAGAACCACATCAACAGCGACTTAAACAAGTCTGGTTGGTGTTCACTTGGAGGGAAGTCTGGGATGATGGAGGAGGCAGTGGGGTCACTGTGGACCCAGGTCCTTCCCAGCTCTCTCTACCATCCTTAGCTATAAGCTATAATGCTCATGCTTATCACCTTAGGGTCACAAGGTGGTTGCTGTAGCTCCAGCTTATCATCACCCAGAAGGAACAGCTCCACAAGTCTGGTAGCATTAATGGCCAGACATGTGCCACAAGGCCACCTATGTGTCAGACAAGTATTTTAGAAGAATATATTTTCTCTCATCCTCTGAACACAACAGGCGTACTCTGTTAGAATGGGCAGTGAGAAGAAGGGTGATGACGTTGGCCCCATGAGTTATTTAGAATGTGAATTTTATAGACATAATTTCCTCAGAGTGGCATCAAATTGAATGAAACCAGGAACTCATTCAAAAATAGCTAGAGAAAGAAACAGCAGCAGAACAACAGTTCTCACATTGTGTTGGTTTATAATTATTTTGCTCATTTGACATTGCCCATGCAGTGTCTTAAGTTTCACTTTTTTTTGTGCCTTTTGAATAATTCAAGAAGAATTTAAGTGCTACAACTAATCTATATTAACTGGGTGTATGAAATCATATGCTGAATTTTCCAGGCACACCTCATGCCACAGAAGTGCAGAAAATTATGTAAATAGAGGCTGTAGGGTGAGGCCGAGAAGTATGGGGCTAACTAGAAAGCTAAGTTGTCATTTATTGATTTGTCTGGTAGGCAAGTCTGTTTTAATGTCTCAGATGATTAACAGAATTCATAAATGCCTTTGTCCAGAGTGGAAGACCTTAGCAGTGTGTGCAGGCAGGATCAGAAAAGGTGTGGTTCTCCAGAACCCACAGCCTGCAGGCGAGTCACGGAAAGCCGCCAGGAATTGACGGGGGTGGGGTGGGGTGGTCAGGATAAGCGAGCAGGACATCCGTCAGATTCCACAGCCATTAGGCTTTTCCATAAAAGAAGCATCTGCTTTGGGAACTTGGAAAAAAAATGTTTTTAAGGGTGGGAAAAGGAGAGTTTGAAGGAGCTCTTATAGAATGCACCAAGGTACTCCACTCAAGGCATTTAGCTGCTGAATTGTGTAGTTCATAATTAGGTAACTACTATGCCCTGTGGCAAAAGCCAGTGCTGCAGAGATACTCACTGATCTACTTCCCAGGAAGAGTCGGTCTCTGGGGGTGCACTTGCCGTGTGCCAATATCAGGACACAGAGACAGGATGTACAGATATGTCTGTGTCACTGGGTGATATAATCTATGACGGCTGTTTTACCACTGTACACCACTAGGTGAGGTCAGAGAGGCACCTGGCCTTCTACTCTCAGCGGCTTCATTTAACCTTGGAATTCCTAGTTGAAGGATCTCGCTTTTACCTTTACTAGATTCTAAACCTGAAATAAAACAAAACTTGAGGGGTGGTCCCTCTGATCTCTTGCATGGGATTTCTTTTTTTAAGAGAAGACAACACAGTTGTCCACCTTGTAGTGACGCTGAGGTGTAAATAAAGGAACAGAACCTGACACTCCCTCTCCCCACTGCCTTTCGACCTTTCAGTGCGACATGGGCTCTTCTATGTGATGTTCAACCTTAATAACTTTGACTCTGTATTTATTTGAGAATATTTTCCTTCCAGTGCATAACAGGTAATTCCTCCACTGCGATTTTTCCTTATGCCTGAGGACACACAGATCTATTGGAGTTGAATAGATCTTAGTTCAAACCCTGGCGCTGTCACTTTACTAGTTGTGCAACCTGGAGTGAATGACTCAATCCTGCCAAATCTCCATTTCTGAACCTGCAAAGTGGGGACAATAACAGGGACTGCAGTGAGGATTAAATGAGATTACATAAAGTGTTTAGCACTACGCATGGGATTACTAAGTGTGTGAAAGGCAGACAATTGTTACAATGGCCAGTTTTTAATTCCCTGTTGCACTGCAAGTCCAAAAACTAAAGTGCAAATTGGTAGGATTTGATCTGTGGCTT
The DNA here is from genome assembly GCF_012274545.1 of Fukomys damarensis. Taxonomy (NCBI): domain Eukaryota; kingdom Metazoa; phylum Chordata; class Mammalia; order Rodentia; family Bathyergidae; genus Fukomys; species Fukomys damarensis. Next base: position 36,437,902 of record NW_022900916.1, on the reverse strand, counting down.
AACTTCACATACCTCCTCAGAAGTGTGCATTGTGCTGTCACACGAGACAGACAAAACCATTAAGGAGAGTGGCTCTCCTCACCTGCGCTGTGCACGCCATCACGTTCATGCACGTGTGCTTGTGGGGGGCGCTGCAGACTCACCTGTGTCGGAGTGCTGCAGCAATGCACGAGGCCGTTTGCATTTCATTCTTGGCACACGGGGCTCAGCAGGTGCACTCAGCACCTGAAGACAGAAGGGGCTGCAGCATGGACTTGGGAGTTCTGGTCCTTTGCTCCTCTGGCTGGCCTGAGCATTGCTTAAAGTGGGCAAAGATAGAGATTTCTTGTGGTGGATTAACTAATGGGCAACTTGTAATGCCCAGCTGAACTGAATCAGCATGGTCAGGCGTGGAAGATCCACTTGAGGATTGATGCCAATAACCGTAAAAAGAGACCTAGAGGGAAAGGTCATGGCTGTTGATTTTCTAGGAGAAGCTTGCTGTGGATGGTTTTCCTGATGCGAACTAGGCTGTTCTCGTCGGAGGAGCTTGGGAGCCTCACTGTTGCTCGGAATGGCTGCTGTTCTCATCAGGGGAGCTCTGATCTATACCGTAAGCATCACTTCCTGGCTCCAATGTGGATTTCTCGGCTTGGTGGTACAAACCCTTCATCCCACTAGCATGGGTTTCCTGGTGTCTACCACTGGCCTTTGGGCCTTCCAGGTGCAGATCCTCAATACAGACAAGCACAGACGTTGCCTGGGCTCTAGGCCACTGGCTGGACTGGGGGAGGACACTGCCTTGGACTTTAAGCCTTTAGCTGGACTTGTGTGCGACATTGCCATGGATTCCAGGCCCTTGGCTGGATTCTTTAGGCCGTTAGTGTGTGGTTAATCTCTTATACTCCTCTGTGCTTGACTTTTTGGGTAAATATCATAAAATCCTATAACTTATTCATCCTGTATTAAATGTATTCTCTTGCCAAAACCCTTGACTACAACAGTTCTCCTGCTAAATATTCCCTTAATTTTCCTCCTACAGAGAAGATTTTATTTCATCTCTGGCCATGGTGCTGAATGCTTGGATCTTAAAAATTTTGTTCGTCCCCTGGCCACTGATCAGTCTTTCATGGTGACAGGATGTATTACACAACATGGGAACAATGCCACATGCCTTCCTCCCTGCTGTCACTGCACGTTTAAGCTGTAGAGTTTACCTACTCCTTTAAGCTCTTTTTTCTTGAACCCAGGGCTTTGCACTGAGTTACAACCCCAGTCTAGTTTTTAGTTTTTTTTGTTTTTTGAGCTAAGTTGCTAAGATTTGGGGAGACTTTCTGGCTAAAATATAGAGATAAGGATGCATGCAGTTCCTAAACAACATCTAAATATAAGTCGTGTTCTGATCAGTCAGGAAGCAATTTGGTTCCAAATCATGCTGAAGCAGGCCAAGCGCTGTTTCCCCACGTGGAGAGTGACGGTGGGTTTGTCACAGTCCCTAAGACTGCTGCTTCTCAGCGCAGGTGCCCTCAGCACACCATGTGCTGCTTCACCGCTGACCAGAGGTGGACCACAGAATCGCTCTTCGTGCTCTGAAGGCAGAGCACTTCGGTGCCAGGCCCTGCTGGGGCCGTCACATTGGCTTACAGTCACCAGGCACGGTGGTGGTGCACACTGCAATTCCAACACTTGGGAGGCGGAGGCGGGAGGACCACTGAGAGTGAGTTCAAGACCAGCCTAAATGACATAGCAAAACCCTGTCTCAAAAAAAAACAAAATGTCAAGCTGGGCATGATGGGGCATGTGTGTAATCCCAGCAACAAACCCATCACTCTTCACATGGGGATATAGTGCTTGGCCTGCCTTCAGCATGCTTTGGAACCAAACTGTTTTTTACTTTTTTCTTTTTGAGACAGGGTCTCATCATGTGTTCAGCCTGGCCTTGAACTCACCATGTAGTCCAGGCTAGCCTGGAATTTGTGGTAATCCTCCTGCCTCAGCCTCCAAGTGCTGGCACTATGGGCTTGCACCCCTATGCCCAGCTTACCAAACTTTTCTGACTGATCAGAACAGGACTTATATTAAGATGTTGTTTAGGAACTGCATGCATCCTCACCTCTACATCACACGCTTAGACCTACCCTAGGGAATTTAGCAACTTAGCAAGATCTTATCTCAAAAAAAATTTTTTTAAAGGGATATAGCTCAGTGTGACTGCCCTGGGTTTCATGCTGAAAAAAAAAAAAAGTAGCAGCAGTTTACAGTCTACTAGGTGAGAAAACACGGAAAGAGTCAAGAGTGATTCTACATGTGAAGAATGCATCCTGAGTATCACAGAGATGCCATGTGTCACAGTAAGGACAGGACAGTGGTCTATTCTGCTGTGAAACCTAACCGGAGTGCATTCCCTGGAGTCAAGCACTCTGGGCTTGACCTGCCACTCACCTTCCCCTTCAGGCAAGGGGCAGATGTATCTGAGTTGATGCAGTCTGGTTGTAGAGGCGCGTTTCACTCTGTTATGAGATCCTGGTGAAGAGTTTCCTTGGGATCCTGTTTGCTGGGAGCCTGGGCAGATTGTGTTTGTTCCTCTGAGGACTGCCAACCAGCGAGAGGATAATCACAGGCAGGTCAGGGCAGAGTGTTTAATCTGCTCCATGGACACAAATGGCAGCTCTGTCTGCACCAGCTGTGTGTAAACATGAGGAGGTGGAGTTGTGAATGGAGGGACATGCAGGAATTTGTGTAGGAGGGACTGACCTTGCAAGCAAACTCAGCCGGGAGAACGGGACCAGAGGGTCTTTCATCTATCAAGATTTCCCTACCCCTCCTAGAACCCTTTTTCAGAACTGAAAAATGCACTTCAAAGTTACGACATCTTGGCCAAGCATCACTTTTGTCTAGAGAACAGCGTGTATCTTCCGTAGCACAAAGGGTGGGAGTTGCGATCAGTTCATCCGCATGAACCAGCTGAGCTGGGGATGGCCTCAGGAGCAGGGCTCTGGGGATGTTACAGAGCAATCCCTCTTAGTGCCTAGACAGTGCCTGTCACGGTACACATGCTCAGTACATTTTTACTCATCCAAGTTGTTGCTGAGCTGTTAAAGAGAGGGGGAAAATTGCTTCCAAGGGCCGATGTGCTGTTTTGGAAGACAAAAGGGAGCTGATCACAGGTCCTGGCTTTCAGGGAGACTTAGCCCTTAGCAAACATCACATCGTAGAACACTGAGGAGCCCCTACTGTGGAAGAAGGGAAAGCTCCTCTAGGACCCAGAGCCCACCCCATCCTCCAGGGCCACAGCCTCTCCAGATAAGGTGAGAACACACATCCCCGGGCCTCCTCTCTTTATACACTCAGCTTCTTGCTTTCCAAAACTCTTAAGAGGGTGTGGTACTACTACTGACCCTGCCTTGTAGAAAGGATAATCAGGTGAATGGCTTTATTGATACCTGGTCAGCGTAGCATCAGGACCCTTTCCAAGCCATTTCAACATCCTTTAGAAGTAGGACCCCATTATCTGTTGATCACTTTGTTACTGAGCTCTGCGCTTTCATCTCTCCCAGCTTTTTTCTACTCAACTCTACTCTTTTTGTTTGTTTCGTGACACAAGCCACGAGTGATGCTAGATTAGAACAAGGGTCTACGTACCACCCACATGATGTCTTTGTCCGTGTCCTCTAACCTGTGCAGTCACAGGAAGGAAGGCTTCAGGGAGAGGCAGCTGTTTGTACAAAGTAAAAATACCTCCTTTAAAACTATACCCGAGGGCTGTCCTTTTTTCTGAGACCAGTTCTGACAGCTAAAAAGGCTGGCGCCCAACTGGCACATTCTGATGCCTTTGTCCTGTCACCTCCTGCCATATCAAGCCTTTGGCACAGTATTGGTTACTCAACCTCTGCCAGGCCTGCACCTTCTTCTGCCCAACCCACAGCAGGTTGTGGCCAACATGTTTGGGGTTGGTATGTATTGGTATTGGGCCATGACTTTGTGGACTTTGTTTTCATGGAGGTAGAATTTGCAAAATTAGTCGTAGCACTGACCTTCAATCCTCCTCTTTGACCTCTTCCTGTGATCCCTTTCAACTCCCAGAAAGAAGCGTTCCCTGCCTGCTGCCACCATTTCCTCATTCTAGAGTGCTGGTCTAGACGCAGCAAGACTGCAGTTTGGCCCACAGCACCCTGGCCGCACCCACATACCAGGACACTGTACTCTCTGCTAAGGCATTATTGTCCCCCGGGCAGGACATTGGGCACGAAACACAGCGGCTCCCAAACAGTTGGTAAAGTTGCTCTCTGACCCTGTAAAAGAAGAGTAAATGAGGGATGTGGAGCTTCTCTAGAAGCAGACAGTGAGAGAATATCACTGTCAACAAATCCTTCATCCAGTTTACCAGTAACACACAATCTCACTGGGGTGCTAAGCTCTATTCTTAGGGAAAAAATCAAAGCCCACTGCAATGTGTGGCCACGTAACTGGATGGAGCACAGTAGGGAAGATACTGCTACTTCTTCCCAGACTCTATCAATCCCTGTGAAGTCCTGAGGACTCCTCTCTTCTGTTGCCTCTGCGTTAATACGGCTAAAATCTGTATCGCATGGTCCAAAATCCCAAATGCTCCAGAATCTGAAACTTTTTCAAGTACTAACATGATATCACAAATAGAAAATTCCATACTTACCCTCATGACTAGTTGCAGTAAAAATTCAGGTGCACTATAAGTATTGTATAAAATTATCTTCAGGCAATATTACAGGTATAAAAGAACTATAAATCTATTTTGTATTTGGACATTGGTCTTATTCCCAAGGTAGGTCATTACTCATATGCAGATATTCCAGAATCCAAGAAAATCTAGACCCTGAAACACTTCTGGTCCCAAGCATTTCCAGTTACAATCAGGGAAAGAAGAGAAAGAACTAAATTACCAGGGCCAAGGAAGCTGGCTCCAAGGTTAGATATGTGGCACCCACCCACTCACGAGTACACCCACTGTGTACAGTGCATCTGGAGCCCCATGTGGCCTCAACTAGATATCAGATCTAGACATTAACACCAGAGGGCCTGATCTAACCTCACTTTAGGCCCGGAAATTAGAAGACTATATAATTGTGACGTTGCTCCAGTTTCTTGGAAGGTGGTTACTACAGGCCGTTAAGACATCCTGATTCGGATAAAAACTGTGTCCTCCTCTTTCCTTAGCTTTACCTACAGTAAGAGAAAACAGTCCTGTTTGTCAACCACTTGTCTTCAGAGCAAGAGAAATCATGTTGCTACTTGGTCTGATGGACCATGCATAGAATCCCAGAAGCCACATTGTCCTACAGGTCCTGAAGAGCTGGAAATAAAGCAAAAAAGTAGACAGTCACTTGGCCATGCAGTGATGCTAGTTTAGTTTGTTTCTTGACATTATTATTCAAATGACCTGCAGTGAGAGTGCACAGCCAGGGAGGCCACTGCCAACGCAGTGTGGACTGTGCTGGATGCCTGCTGGCCAGGTCTCTGCTAAGACTTCCTGATTCCATGCCATTCCATGGGGAGAGAGAGGTTTCTGGACCTCTGGTCACTCTGCTTCCATTAGGCACGCTAATTAGCCATCTGAAAGCCAACATGCCACTTGAATTTCTAAGCGTCTCACCTTCACTGAACTGAATTCAGACTACCTTGACTCTGGCTTTTTTTTTTTTCATAAATAGAATGTTAAAAATTATTTTTAACTTCTTAAAAGAATGTTGTGCAGTGTCATCTTTGGAACCCACTATATTTAAACTTTATAGCTTTGAAAATCAGAATGTCAGGTCCAGAAGTGACTTCAGAGATGTTTCAGGCTAGGAGTTCAAATACTTAATTTTGGATGTGTGTGGATTTGTACTCTTTTGGGGGGGGGGTCATAGCTTTTACTGTTTTAAAAGGTACTTCAATGGGATCAACTTAGAGATGAGAAAACTGGGTTTCACAGAAGTAAAATGATGGGGTGGCTGGAACTAGATGCAGGTCACCTATTTTGGAGCTATACTATATTACAGTAATAGCTTGTACTATGTTATACTATTTATATTAAAAATCCTGCAGACAAACAGTGAACACTGTGGTCTGTGTTTCCTTCTGAAATCCCACTAATGTCACAATAATGGATTAAGTATGAACTAATTAAAGAATGGAAGCACAGACATCAGCAGATGAGGGCTATCTCTAGAATTTTAGCAAATGAACTGATAGGTTCACAGCACAAATGCTGATGATACGTAAGACCCCAGAGAAGAAAGCCTCTGAGAAGCAATTAGATAGTGATGTAGAAGGGCAGGCAGGCTCAGGGCCTGGAGGCGGCGCAGTACCTCTGAAATTGAATGGGCTTGGAAGCAGGGTCCTGGGAGATGAGCAGAAGGGCCCAGTTAAATCCCGGCCTGCTCCCCAAGACACGCTGATGCTCCGGAGAGCTCTGTATCTAGTGACATCAGGTACAGTCAAGGGAGCACTGGGAGATTAAATTTAAGTTCATATTCTGAACAATAAGCCTCTCGCCCCTTTCCTCAGCTCAGCTTCTTGAATCCAGCAGCCAGGCCTGTCCTGTGTTAGACTGTCTCTTGTCAGCTTACCCAGCACCACCATCGTGCCCAACTGAGGCTGGAACATCTCTCAGAACCCCCTCCCGTGCGTGGGTCCCGGGTAAGTTTGCCTGTGAGAGCAGCCTGCTCCAAATGTCAAGGCATAAGGGACATCATAACCGTGGCTTCAGTCTTCTCTACCTGCTCTCCTTGGTAGCCTGGTATTCGTGGGTAGATGCTGTGACTTCTCGTACTTTCTGGTGACCTTCAGCTTCTCATGCTCCAGTGCTACAAGCTCAAGTCTCCAGTGGTAATTTCTCTAACCCTCTGGCTGAAGCTTTCAGGACCTCTACTTCCTCCAACCCCCAGAACCTACATTAAACCCTTGATTCTTGCAGTAGTTGTACTGATTCTGATTGACTAAATCTAAATGACACACCCTCTAGCAGGAGATTGAATTCATCTCGGAAAAAACTAGCCAAGCCAAGAGAATAAAAACATTGGGAGCCCCCAACAGCCAAATCTCCATTTGTTACCCACTATTAATTTTTTTTGGTACCGGGAATCAAACTCAGGACGTTGCACTTGCAAGGCAGGTGGTGGAACCACTGAGCTAAATCCCAGCCCCCTATACATTTTTATTGATGCTGTGGCAAATGATCATAAATGTAGAAGCTTAAATCAGTACAAGTTTATCTTCATTTTTAAAGTAAAATTTATTTTTTATTAGTACATGCTTTCACTACATGATTATATTCCTAGCGGGGAGCTGATACACATATAAAACACATCACAATTCTTTTTTCATTTCCTTTCTTCTTATCCCTCAATCTCGTGATTCCCCCTTCCCATCAGAAGAAAGATCTCCCTAGTTTCCTATAATCTTCTATTTTGCTCTTCCGAGTCTTTCACATAGGAGAAACCGTGCCATATTTAAGTTTGTGTGCTATTTCATTTAACATTAAGGCCTTGAGATCCACCTATGACTCCTAAGTTTATCCTTCTCTTTTCTTTATCCATTCATCTGTTGATGGACACATAGGCTGCTTCTAAGATTTAGCTATTATGAATTGTGCTGCTGTGAATATAGGTACACAAGTGTCACTGTAATCTCTTTAACTCTTTTGGGAAGATATGTACAAGAATAACTGGGTCCAATGGCGTCTCTACTTTAAGGTTTTCAAGGAATCTTCATACTGATTTCCATGAGTATACTAGTTTATACTCCCACCAACAATCTAGAAGGGTTCCTTTTCCCCTGCAGCCTCACCAGCATTTGTTATTTGATTTCTTGATGATGGCCATTCTGGTGTAAAACGCAATTGTAGCATTTATCTAATGGCCAGCAATGTTGAACATTTTTTCATGTATTCATTAGCCATTTGTATTTCTTCTGAGACGTGTATATTCGTTTTAGTTGCCTGTATTTTGATTGGGTCTTTTATTTTGGAGAGAATCTGATTTTTTTAGTTCTTTATATATTGTAGATGTTAGTTCTCTGTGTGAGTTGTAGCTAGCAGTTTTTACCCCCATTTTGTAATAAATGGTGCTGGGGAAATTGGGTATCCACATACAGAAGACTGAATCTAGACCCATATAATCTAGATTCTTATCTCTCATTATGGACTAAACTAAAATCAAAAGGAATCAATGATCTAAATGTTAAAATAGAAACAGTCTACTGGAAGATGAAATAGGTAAAATCTTGAAGGTTTTTCAATGAATGGAATTTAAAAAAAAGAACCCTGCAATCTCCATGGGAATAAATCCACGTGAGCCTGCAGGAAGATGAAGTGTCACAAAAGAGAATCATGGTGTCCCACTTTATAGACAGCTCACCCTCTGAAACTGCAGAGTCCAAGAAAGGACTGGAAATGTTCTAGGTGCGGAATTGTGCCCTACAACATGTATAGGTTCAACGGATCACAGGTTGAAGCCAGAATTCCCTGCACGACTGTATTTAGAAATGTGGCTTTGAAGTTACTTAAGTGAAGTTAGTCTGACACCAGATCCAACTGAACTGGCCCCTCACCAGGGGAGACCCCTGGACTTTCCACATTCAGAGAGAAGGCCACAGTGAGAAGCATTCTGCAGGACAGGGAGACACCGCAGGAGAAATCAGTCCTAGCAGCAACTTGACTTTGGACCATTTACATGTTAGTACTGAGAAAAAAAAAATAATTTTATAAGAGAAAAATAGAAAATACTGAGGAGCTGTGAGCCATGTTCAAGAGACCTGATCCTGACACATAAGCAGCTCAGCCTAGGAGGAGAGAGATGGTATAACTAAAAAAATAAGAATAAGAAAAGGAGAAATGATGACCAGATATATTCCAAATTTAAAGAAAATGATCAGCTCCCAGGTCCAAGAAACTCAAGCACCAGAAATGTGACGGAATTTAGAACAAAGCTACTGTACTCAAGTTGCTCGAAATCTGATGTGTTTAAAATCTTAAAAGATAACAAAAGAAGGCAACATTTCACAGGATTAGGATGTGGACATCTTTGTGTGTGAGAGGGGACGATGGCTCAGCCCACTGCACACCCTACAATTAGGCTGGCCAGGTGATTAAGTCCCGCCAGTGTACAAAGCGTTCCAACATTCGCTCCATCTTTAACATGTTCCCGCCAGCTTCCAACCACTGGCAGTACATGCATGACTTGTCTCACCCATGGTTCAGTGTAGCTAATAACTTTTATAGGTCTTTTTACTAATAAAATAAGCAGCTGCCTCGCAGTGAGACGTTTGAATCATGGCGCTAATATGAATGGAGAACTTGTGACATGAACTATAAAGCCAAAAATGAAGAAACAATCTGAACAATTAAGTCAGCTGGGGCAGAAAGGTTTAAAATGGTAAAATTAACATCCTCAGAAACACTTGTAAGTCCTCCAAAAAGGAAAAAAAAATGCTTTTAAGAAAAAACAAAACTTCTCAACTATTTAAAAATACATTAGCAGAAGAATTCATATGAAGTTTTGGAGGCAAAGGGAGAACTTTCCCAGAAAGTAGAACAAGGTAAAAATGAAGGAAAACTGGAAGGAGATGTGGGGATCACAGAGTTAACCTCAGAGGTCCAATATATGAGAAACAACAGAGGTATCACTAAAATAGTGATAACAAAAGAAAGAAAATTAGTTTAACAGGCAAGTTTTCTAGAGTTGAAAGACACATTCTCAGAAAGGCATCGAATGTGCCTGGCCAAAGAAATGGAGAAGATTTTTATCATACTACATATCTAATGAAATGTAAGAACACAAGAGGTAAACAGAATCTTAGAAAGTCCCAGAAAAAAATTAGCATTGTATTAAACTTCTCAACAATATTGGATGCTGGAAAACAAAAGTCTTTGGGGAACAATTTTCCAATCAAAATTCCATATCCAGTGAGTTAAATGAAAAACCTACAAAAATTACCCACAGCCACCCTTTCTCAGGAAACTAATGAAGGATATGTGTCACAATTCAAATGCCTATCAAAGTGATGGATATATAAATAAAATGTGGTATGCCCATACAATGGACTGTTAGCCATAAAAAGGAACAAAGAGCGATACCTGTCCCAATGTGATATTAAGTAAACAAAGAAACAAAGACTGCATTTATATGAACTGTCCAGAAAATGACAGTCTACAGAAAGCAAATTTTATCAGATACTAGGAAAGAAGGAACAAAGAACACTTATTTAATGAGTATATGGTTTTTTTGGGGTGACGAAAATGATCTGGAATTAGGCAGTGGTGATGGTTGTACAACAGTGTAAATGGTCTAAAAGCCACTGAATAACACACTTTTAAAATGATTAAAATGGTAAACTTTGTGCTGAGTTTTACCTCAATAAGAAAACTGTAGGGCTGGGGATTTAGCTCAGTGGTTCCTTCACCTGCTTTGCAAGTGCAAGGGCCCGAGTTCGATCCCTGGTACCAAAAAAACAAAACAAAACAAAACAACCTGTATAGAATGCTGTGTAAAGGATTCTGTATATAGAGTATACAGATTATTCTGTTAGTTTCCCTTAAATGAGAGACATCCACAATGTCTCAGCAACAAATATACGTTCCCCTGCTTTATTAAACATAAGATAATGCATAAAATTTAAGGTTCTGATGGTTTATAATTTCTGTAGTAACTGCGGGTCTGTCACCATTTTGAACACCAAAATGACATTTTAGTTACAACAGGAAGAAATGAATTAAGAACTAACCTAGAATTACAGAATTTTTTAATGTAAGCAGCTCTTCAGTAAATGTAACAGCTTGCTTTTCTGTCATCTCACACTTTCATTTCAAAATAGAGAAGAGCAGAAAGGTTGAGATGTCCTGTGTGAATGAGCTAACATTGTGTTTTGGTTCTCTTCCCAATTAAAATTCATTTCTCCTTCCTTTGGAACTCTCTCCTACAGTAAGAAATGTTGTCTATCTTATTATTTCATTAGTGAAAATTAGGTAAGCCGCCCACATAAACTTGATCCCTCAAGAGCAAACTGTGCCCCCCCCCAAACTCAGAGTCACATGTGTGTGTTGGCTTCAGAGTTCAAATGTGACTTTGTTTTGTTTTATTTTTTATGGTTTGTTTTGGACTTTTGTTAGGTCACCAAGAAATTTAAAAAACCCTCTCTCACTTAATGGCTTTTTCGAATCTATCCAGAGCTCTGTGGCTCGTAACTCATCTTATTTTTTCATTTATACAGCCTATTTAAAATTCATCCAGGAGGATGTATGTTACAAGTAGGACGTCCTTCCTCTCTCCTGTATGTAACAGCACTCATGTTGTCCTGAGAATTTTACTTTTATGGATTGTTCTTTAAGTACCACTTGGAAATGCTAGAAAATATTGCAGCTAAATGTTTAAGCAATTAGGGAAATTTTTTAAACATGGAGTTTAGTATTGTAAACTGTTTACAACTATTATGGTAGATGTCGTACATGATAAATTTGTTATAAAATTCTGGCACAGAGTATGTACATCTCTCCTAAAGGCACAGATCTTGCAGCCTGGCAGGGAAGACTGGGAGTAGATAAGTATTCAAGGGTACAGTGTGCCAAGTGTGCCAGCTGGCAAAGAGCTCAGGGAAGAAACCACCAGCATCAGCCTTGACGTTGATGGTGTGGAGGCTTCACAGATGAGCATGTGTTGGAGCCAAGGGGTGGAGAGCGACCGGAGGTCCCAGGCAGGACCAGGGAAGGCATGCAGTGTGCACATGGCTTGGAATGGCAAGGTCCTAGTGTGCCAAGAAGCCAGCTGGTGGGTGAACATGTAACACAGGTGCTAAGGAGGAGCATGTGGCCCAACAAGGACAGTGACATGGGCAGGGTGGGAGTCGTGGCACCCCCGCTCAGTCCACACAGATGTCACTAGAAGAACAAGGCCACGTGTGTATTTTACAACATAGCTAGCTGGACTGATGGTGAGGGGTGAGGCCTGGAAGTCATGTAGGGGGCTAACAAGGTAGCAGGGAGAGGGTGGACTTGACAGTTATGACAAAGATTTACTAGTGCAGATGGAATTTACTATGGCATAAGGAATCAGCTTGGAGGAGAAGGTCAAGGGCTGGGCATATTAAATTGTGACAGGTTTGGAAGAGCAGTATGGACTACCTAGGAGCCACTGAATGAATCAAAGTTCTAGAAGATATCTGAGGCTCTGATCTGAGGGGAACTGGCACATAGGTGATGTATTTCAAACTAGGGAAATAAGATCACTCAGTAAATAACAGGCAAGAAAGCAAAGGACAGAATTTTCAGCAAATAATAACCATAGGACAGAAAAAGAAATGGCACAATGATCCTCATTCTCATTTGATTTTCATAGTAGCTAGGATGTTTGGTATAAATTCCACATCGGGCCCTGAGGTAAAAAGCTTTCCCAGAGACATTTTCATCTGAATGGTGAGAAAGTAGGAAGCAGAGATGGAAAGGATAGAAAAGCTTTGCTAGGTGGGCAGACATTATCCGGGACTGCCAGAGAGAACAGGAACCCTTAGCATCACACCCTTAATCCTAGTATCAAACAGTCTAGATCCAGCCACCTCCAAAAAGCTCCACCTGTGACCATATGAGGTTTTGGGGGGACATCTAGACACGAGCCCTACCACCATCCAAGGACTTCATCTCTATTAAGATGGGGAAATTTGGGATGATAGTTCAAGTAGAAACTCCTGCTTTCTTTACACTGCTTTCTAAACTCTACTGAAACCCAGCAACCTAGAGACTGCAACCCAATTTTCTGTACCATTTGTCCTTCCATATTTTATTAGATTTCACTTAAAGCCCACTACAGTCTAACCAGTATAGGATCCGCGGCCAGCTAGGCGAGGAGAGTGCTCCCAGCTGAGCTGACAATGAATTTCTCCACGTAGACAAAAGCTCCTCAAATCATCTCAGCTACTCATCAGTTTTGCCCATTTTCCCCTTTGATATCTGTCAACCAAAACAAAAATCCATAAATCCAATGCATTTATCTAAAATATAAACACAGACATATGCTAATAGTTCATTGTTTTTATTACAACACATGTATTCAGGACAGTGAAACTTAATTTAAAAATAAAAAGAAAGGACTAGGGATTTAGCTCAGTGGTTCCACCACCTGCCTCACAAGCGCAAGGTTCCGAGTTCGATCCCCAGTACCCCCTCCCCCAAAAAGAAGAAGAAGAAAAATCACCATGGGATTTCTGTTCTTAGTTCTTGTTTGTGGCCCAAAAGTCATTGGCATATTTTCTTTCATCAGTTGGCTGCATGCTGCTCTTCCCCAATCATTATAACCGATTTCAGATGGTGCTAGAAAATTATATTGACTCTGAACACCAAAAGAAATCAGTCATCCTCTAAGGGGTCACAGGAGATTGTGAGTTGTCATTCACTCGTCCCTTTAATCTATGCATGATGAAGTCTACATTACAGGTTAAGTGCTACAGAAGGTTTATTAGATAAATAAGTACTGTACACAATTCTAACAAGGAAGCACCCCATAGGTCACTTAACATACATAATGCAAGGAATGGGTCAGTTATACCATGAGGCAGGTTCTCCTGGCTTTCTTGCTTTTGCTTTCGAATTGTTCATTCACTTTTTCACTGTTGGCAGCGCAGGTGGTCTCCCCCAAGAACACTGATTTCAAATGGTGCTAGACAATCACTATTTAAATCTAAACCACCATATGAAACCAGCTTCCTGAAGAAGCTTTATGATCTGTTTTTCCTTCAGAAGCTCTTATTATAAACTTAAGACAACCTAAAAAGGAAAGGTTGCAACCTGGTTATGCATTATTCACTGAGTGGTCTAAGCAGAGCTTTACCAAACATTACCCGTGTTCATACACTGGCGTCACTCCATCTGGGGTTGGGGTTGAGGAAGGGACGCCTGCACTCTGTTCTTAGGTTCAGCTTTATCACTTGGCAAGAGTGCTGTGTGGCACCACTGAGGTGGAAAGTAGAGGAAGCTTCTTTGCTGGAGGAGACGGCCACAGCGGGGAAAGCAGAGCTCGTCCTGGGGTCGAAGAGCCAGGGAGGGGTGCAATAACCACAAAGTGATGCTGAAGAACCATGGGGTGGACATACGAACAGCATAAACTCAGCAGATGCCCTGATAGAAACTGTAGGAAGCACTTTTCTAAACTCAGAACTTTTACTTCGAGGAACTTTAACTCAAAGGACTACTGTGATTTTGGGATCCAAGGAAGACAGCAGACTAGATCTGAGCAAAGTAAGACACTGATGAAAATGAGATTCCAGTGTGTTTTCCTAGAATGGAATTCTCAGAGGCAGCTTAAGAGTATGGGATTTTATCAGCGTCACACCCCCGCCCCCCCGCACTCCAAAGTGGGGCTGTCTTATTATGTAACAACACCTCCTCCTCCTCCTACTGTTAATGGTTATTAGTGGTGGTGCTACTGGGGATTGAACCTGGACCTTTCATACCGAGTACATTCCTCAGCCTATTTTATTAATTTTGAGACAGGATCTTGCTAAGTTGCCCAGTCTAGGCTCAAGCTTTAAACCTTCCTGCCTCAGTTTCCCCGCGTGCTGAGATTGTAGGCCTCTGGCCGACAAGGCACTTTTCCCTGCACTTCTTGTCTCCCCCCCAGTATAATCCTTGGTGTCATCTCTAATGTTCTAGGAATCCAAGGATGATACTTAGTGTACTCAGGCCACCTAATACCTACTGTGTTCTTTAAAAAAAACAAAACAAAACTGTTAGAGAAAATGTCAGATACACAACTCTGAATATTAGTAAAATGAATTCCTAAATTTGTACTACCAAAATTCAACAACTGTTCTTAGCTATACTATTATGTGTAACCTATGTTTTTCTTTTTTTGTTGCAGTTTGAAAATGAGTCACTTAGATGTTCTGCTTCTGTCCGAGCATGTCTTAAACCTCCTTCTTTCAGACTATCAATTTCTTTTGACTGTACCAATCTATAATCAACTGTCCCCTTTCTCCAAATGGGTAGTTTTTTTGTTTTTTCCAAATACAGATCACAACACTAAGCCTCTCTGGTCTCTTTTAACTTTACCCTCCCCTCCTTTTTTTTGTAATACCATCACCTTATGAAACACAGCTCCTAACCCTGGATATACCATTCACTTATCTGTTCTCTTGGCTTAAATCAATTTACCGAACTTTAACTTTCCTGCTGTACCGCCCTCATTTTACAATTACACTGGGAGTGTTGGGCACTCCTCCTATGACAATGTGCCTGTAGCTCATGACTTCAAGTGAGTGTTTAGCTCGAGTCTGGTAGCACTTTACTCCTGAAAGGCTGGGCCCGAAGTCTCTCCATAAGGCAATTCCAACACAGACTCATCCTTTATCATGAAACAGCACCCACAGCACACAGCTACTGCTGCTCAGCTGGCTGCTTCATCTCTGTATGTAAGGACTGGGGCTCCCTGGGTTACTGAGATGGGCAGCTGTGAGAGATCACAGACTGCAAGGAAATGGACAGGCAGTGAAACTGTCAACATAAGCATTTATATCTGAAAAGGTGAAGAATCCTTGGAATTCTCAATAACTATTTTCCTAATTTTATGATTAATGAAAGGGACACTGCTGCTCTCTGCAAATGGTATTTCACTGTGTCAATGACTCAAGAATATAAGAAGCGGCTAGATTATTCTCATCAGTTTAAAAAAAACCCAAATCCCGGGACAAAATGTTCTGTTTATTTTCCGCAGTTGACTTGCTATGGTTTTTGCCTACTGGTCCTTTTAAGTTTTTTCAAATGATTTACACATGAGTTAAAATGGAGAATTTTTTCCCCTGAAGATGAATTTTCTTTTACTTATGTCTGTTAAGATCAAATGTTATCTTATATATCAAAAATATCTCACATATGTTTCTATGGCCACAGGCACACACACTTCTACCGTATATACAGGGGCAGACAAATTTTCTAACTTAGTTGGAGGTGTGAATGAAGAATATGGTTAATGTAATTTTTTTTTTAATTACAGTAAAGGACATACTGCTATTAACCCTTCCTCAAAGTACTGCTTCTCACTTTTAACACACTTATCTCATCGTTTTTACCACTTTCTGAAGCAGTTCTGGAGGATCTCATGTCGGTGTTTTTAGTCACACTGCTGGGGAGAAGCGTGAAGATGCTATGAATAAGGCGTACGAAACCATGTCGGTGTTTTTAGTCATGCTGCTGGGGAGAAGCGTGAAGATGCTATGAATAAGGCGGACGAAGACTCGCTGCAATGTTTTTATGAGCTGCCTTACTGCACTTGGCAGCAGCATTCACCATGTTTTTCACTACACTAGGAACACACATGACAGGAAGTGGCAAGAATGATGGGGTAAGCATAGTGGAAGTAAGGGGACAGATTCTGAAGGGGATTCACAGCAACGTGTCTTTTACTGTAGTATGTTTTAAAAATTTAAATATCTACCATATATTCTAATCATCCCATATGCTTCTCAAAATTCAGCAGAATAACAGCAACTATATTCTTTTATATCTCTTTATATTAGTCCAGTATGACAAGATATTTTCAGCAAAGCCTTAATACAAACATCATTTAGTATTCTTTTCCACATTTTTCAAGTCCTTGGGAATGACCTGGGATGCTCAGATAAGTGACTGTAAAGTTATTTAAATACACTAAGACAGATCTTGAGTATGGGGCCCCCTGTTTCCTAAAAACAGGTCTATGTTGTTCTCTGGAAGGAAAATGGAAACACCAACTGATAAGTAATAGGAACAGGAGAACAGCAGGAGGTATGGAATTACCTGCTGCGTCTCATCAATGAAAGGACAATCCCTGCTGGGAAGGAGTTACCTGGATTCAGTAAGCATCAGCATCTTCCCGTTCCTCCTCATCCTTTAATTTCTGACAATCAGCGTTTAGGCCAGGATACAGTAAGCCTGAATTTCTGTAACTCAGGATGTTCCTATTTTTAACCAGCAATAACTTTAAGGTATTGCAACATATGTTATGACTCTTTCTTACATAGAACACACACTTTAAATCACAGATTCTCCTCCCCAGCATGAATAGTCAACTTTCAAGAACAGAATCCTGATTGTCACTCGGCCCAGAGGCCACACGAGAATGCATCTCCATTTCAAAATGCAGTCCGAACTGCCTCTGTTTTTCAGTAAGCTACCCTTTTATTATGTTCTCCTCCAGATCTGACAGTGGGGTTGAAGTTGGGATGTGAGTCAGTAACTCACAGAAGGACTCCTATGTGGCAAAGCCCAACAGTGGACCTGTGTCATCTCCCTTGATGTGAGAGGCCTGCCCATTCTTGTGGGAATCACTAGATTAAGGTAACTTCCCTCAGGGTTTGGGATTTTGCAAAGAGAGCTGTGTCTACCTCTGATACCTCTTTATAAACACAGTTTCAAAATGTGAGGGACATTAGAACACAACTGTACTAATTTGAGTGTTCAGGCAAGACCAAGACACAGCTGTCATTGCTATGGCAATGGACTACACAGCCATAAATGTGTGATCTGCCTACCTAGATGCCTTCAGCAAACAGGAAGATGAACAGGCTGCACAGGATCTGGCTGTGCTACTTACTTACTGCTATGTAATCCTAGGCTAATCACTTCATTTCTCTGACACTTTGGGTTTTGATGTTGGGAAGGGAGGTAAAAAAAATGGTTGGTAGAGTTGTGCATAATGCAGTATATGAAACAGTGACTTTTAAAGCACTCACAAGTGTCTTAAGGTTTTAATGGATTGGCTGGAACTCTGGAGCCACTCTTAGGGTGAAGCTCAGTAAGTGAGAGGTGGATGGGGAGGGCACTATGAGAAATAATCATAGCTTTCATCTTTGGAATCCTTGTTCTGTGAAACAGTACTATGCTATGTGCTTTAAGCATACTTTCTTTCTTTCCTTTTCTTTTTTGGTACTCAGGACCTTATGTTTGTGAGGCAGGTGCAGTGCCACTAAATCCCCGTCCCTAAGTACACTTTCCTGACATTCACGACCACCTAACCAGGTTGGTGTGTCCAAATGAGAGATGAGGGAGAGAGGGCACATGACTTTCTGGGTCCCACATTACCTTCTCTTTCAGCACATGGTAGAGTGAGGTGTGGCTAAAAGATCTGCCACAACTCGTAAATGCAAAGGTCTCCCTCTCCATAATGATACAGTTCAGGGTAGCTAGCTGCTGAGGTATCTGACCAAAATTAAAATCTGAAAAGATCCCCTTGAGTGTACAAATGCCACCTCCATCTATATTTACTGAAATGAGGATCTTTTATATTTTGTCCTGCTTCTCTCCCTATTCCAAGATTGCATGTCGGACCTTTCCTGTTCTTTTTAAGTAAGAGTTCATACTATAGACCTTTCCTGGTAAACTGGAGAGTTGGAAGTTTAAGTGGAGTAGAGATTAAGCACAGATGCTCATTTTAAAAACTGCAGTTGGGAATCACCCAGGAACAAAATAAAACAAAACTCCTTTGAGGATGGTTTGTGAGCACAAACCTCTATACAGATGGGTGTAAAGGCAATCTGTTGGCAGGTATTTTCCAGGTGCAGAAATCCTCAGGAGGCATTTGTTCAGGAAAGCAGCACCTGGAATTTAAATAATAACATGAACCCCTGGGACACCTCCCAGAGCAACGGCAGAAGCGGAAGTCAAGTGTTTTTTCTTCAACGTGTTACTCCACCAGTGGCATCGGCCACGGCACTTTTATAAACAACAAATCATAGGCATCTTCTTCTTCCTGCCTAAGACACTTAAGTTGGGAAAGTTCCTATACAGTGGGTGACATCTGCCTTCTCATGCCTGTGTTCAGTCTGTACCACAGACAATGCAAGGTGTGGCCGTTGCTAAGGAAATTGCCTGCCAATACATGAGGCCATGCGATTAGCCAAAGGCAAAGTTTGCTTGGCGAGATGTCTTAGGAAATAAAGCCTGGTATAAAACTTATAGATCCAATCACAGGAGAAACACATGAAAGCAGCCTACACAGAAGATAAGAGGAAGTTTCTATTTCCAAAACTGACTTGGCAGCCTCCTGTTTTAGCAGCATGGACTGCAGAAGGCCTGCAGAGGGTAGCTCCCTTCTGCAAGTACCATCTTCCTCGACTGCTTCAGAATCAGGTGAAGGGCAATTGGAATTGAAACCACATTACAGTGTCTCCTACACAGTCTAACTTTAAAGCTGGAATGCATCTTTTACCACATCAGAAGAGAGGAAGCCAATCTGTCAAGGTCTTCATTTCTCAAAACAGATTTTTCAAGTCAACACTTGAGTCATCCTTGCGGCGTGAGATGCCATAGCAACTGGGAGTGCCTTCACAGTAGCTCCGAAGAGGACACCTTACAAAAGGTTTAAAGCTCAGAAAATTCCCGTTTTATCCAACAAAAGGCTGAGTGACTCAGCAGTCTGGTGAAGAAAACTCAGTCCTGTCAAGTTACCATCTATTGCAATTGCCAAATTAATGATTAAAATGCTGCTGAGGCCACAGAACACACCCACTACCAGCCAGTGCGGATGACAGGGTCCAGGAATGTGGGATGGAACAGCTTAGTAAAAGAGGGGCTGTGGTTGACAGGTGTAACCTTTAAAGCAAGTAAAAACTACTTTAACACATTCTTTAGCGCCTAGAAAGCTCAAGCACTTCAAGATGACATCCAAAAAGGAATGCAGTATGCTAGAAAAATTCTTGAAAATTGCGGTTAAAATCCACAAGGATCTTGCCAAATTAAAAAAAAAAAAAAAAAGCCAGGAAAAGCAAATCTTAAAAAAAAATATCAGGCAAAGACATTAAGGGTCAATGGGAAATGCAAATCAATGTGGCGCTATTAAATCATCTGGGACTTGGTTGTATTAACACAGAATTATAAAACAGTGCATGCTTCCAAAACCATCTGATCACAAAAATTAGGAAAAGGACCAAACACTCTAGAAGAACTGTTTCATTTTTCAACAGCAATGAGGGCTCTTCAGGTCGTGAGGAACACCAGCTGCTTGCTGTCTGGGAGCTTCCAGTCTTAGTAAAGTGGCTTGTTCCACTGAAGATGCCAGAAGGGCCTCCATGCTGAACCTATTCTTAAAAAGTGATAGTAAAAACCTAACTATGCAGTATGTGCCTTTCATCTTCTCTGCCACTCCCCTATGGAACATGGTGACTGCTACACCCACAGCCTCCCAACACTCAGGTATCTGCTGAGGAGGCTCAGTGCAGAAAGATGTACGAGTCAGCAAAAAATGTCCTGCAGCCTCCAGCTGGCTCCCCCCCCCCGCCGCCCCGCCTGCCTGTGAGCCTGTGGCTTTCACAGCAGTGCTTGGAGGCTCTAATCGAAGGGCAGAACTGAGGCCATCCCTACACTGGAAGAGAACAATGAGTGCAGCCCAGCCAATGAGCTTTCCCGCTCCGCTGTCAAGAAGCCATAGGTCAATGTACCCTGGAACAGGTGGCCACCAAAGGACCTCTTCTTGGGTGCACAACAAACTGTGGAACCTTTGCAGACTTGGAAGTTTTTGTTTTTAATGGTTCTGTAGGTTGAATTCACAGCCTTCACACTGGGCTGCTTCATGCCAACCCTTGATTTTGAGACAAGGTCTTTCTGGGTCACTAAAAGCTACTCACATTGGGTTTGAACTTGTGAGCCTCCTGTCCTGGCCTCCAGAGTGCTGAGATTATAGGCACATGCCACCATGCCTGGCTTACCTCTGCCTATCTTTTTTATTTGTCCTTCCTTCATGTACTCACTGTCCAATGCTCCTAAGTGAGCTCCCATTTAATAGCACTTTTAAACTGGGATTAGAAAACTTTGTGATCAGAAAGAAGTGGACTTCAATTTCTCCTTGCAACTTCTTATGCAGCCTTGGGCAAGCTGCTTAACCCTTTCTGGACTTTAGTTTTTCCATGTATAAAGTGGAAAGAACTATATGTTAACTCTCAGAATTGTGAAAACATAACTAAAAACCAAACCCACATGGTAGCTAGAAGGTTTCCATTACATAGTAACACACACACACACACACACACACACACACACACACACCTGTCACATTCCTCCCTACAAGAATACAGCACATCTAATATCGTGGATAGATGGCCTTTATCATCAGTATGTTAAAATTGGTGCGAAAGACTAAAGTAAGATTGGGCATCAGAGAAGAGAGGCTGTGGGCGCTGTCTAGGGCAGTGATAACCTCTTAGAGAGAGTACCCAAACTGCAACCCAAAACCCACCTATTTACTGCAGAGTGCCAACACTGCAATTAAACCTAAATATGGAGGTTTTTGTTTAGAAAAACTTACTCATACTTTAACATTTTTTGTTTTAAAAGAAAACATCATTCATGCCATAGGTTTGTCACCCTTGGTCTAGGGGCTTCTCTGGACAGAAAGAGCAGGACAAAGACTCAGAACAAGGAGTGAAGAGTAAGGGAAAACACTGACAAGATCTGAAACTGGGATCGTGTTACTCCAACCACCTGTCCACTCATTCACCACTGACTTACTGCATATGTAACATGCCAGCAGCCATAGAAAGCTCAGAAGATAGTAGAGCAAACTGGAGAGATGAGGCCAGTGTAAGAAAACACATCAAACAGAGGACAACGGAGGAGCAGGTGCCCAATGCAAAGAGTGTGTAACAGGGGCAAACACAGGAGGCACCAGTCCTGTGAGCCAGGTGCACAGGTGGGCGTATCACATCTTTTGTGGACAAATTAGCCAAAAGCAATGTGGCAGGGCCTCAAGCCTTTTTTCCACATGATTGTAACAATAGACCTACAATAGGTAATTCCCCGATTATATTGTAAGAGTCCACCAGTACTGGACACAGCTAGAAAGATACGTAAGTAGATGATCTGGACATGTTTGTTGTGACACGGTAACCTAACAGTGGGATGAAATTTACTGCAGAGGAACGAGAAGAAAAGGTACTGGAGGGTGTCACACTGGTGGAGAGCATGAGTCAGCGATGGATGGGATGGGATGGGCCTAGGGGGGTGTGGATGAGTCAGGGGATGCTTCTCAGAGGACAAGGGCCTGATGGGCTCCCGGAGGCAGCCTGGGCAGGTGGGACAAGGAGGGGATGACAGTACAGCATTGAAGATCGTGGGGAATGGGGAAAAAGCCACTGCCTTTGGGAAGTCAGACAGCAAGGGTTTGGAGATGACACAGGACAGAAGGGGTCAGAGGTACAGGCTCCATCCCAGAATGAAAGTGAGCTGGAAATGGGGGTGGGTCTAGTTGCAGGAAGTACTGTGCTGGAAACAGGGCAGTGAGTGTGTCTCAGTGCCAGCCTCTGTGTGGTCCACAGGCCAGCTGGGAATGCTGACCGTTATCAATACAACGGGAGGAACACTTGGATGAGGGAGCCACAGGTAGGGGACCAGTCTTTGGGATCAGGATACACTTTCCTGAGCGCTTTCTGTTCTGTCTCCACAGAGGTAAGGGACAGAGGAAATGGGGCGGCTAAGTTCCTTCTAAGTATCCCAGAGTGCTGGTGTCTCCTTTTTCAGGACAACTTAAAAGAACAGGGCATATATTGGTGCCCACTTGTCAGGAGTGAGTTTCGACTGGAAATGGAGAACAGATTACAGGACCCTTCATAGATATACTTCAGCTCAACACAAGCCCCCTTCCAACTCCTTTAAGAAGGTAAATGGAAGATGATGATCACATCATAGGACCCTGAATCACATTCACAATGAAGATGAACCACAGGAGAGATTTTCAAGGCACAGCCAAGACACAGGAGCTTTCCCTTGTAACTGCTCAAGTATGCAGGAAATGCGGCTTAACAAAATAGAAGAGGAAGGGGAAGAGGCAGGGGCTTAGGAGCGTTCTCAGGTAAGGCCCTCACCCCAAGAGAGAAGCAAGGGGTGGAGAGGATCTCCTCCAACGTGAGTTAAAAAAAACCCTAAGAAGAAAACAACATAGGCTGCTTTTTATTCCACTTCCTCAGCTTACTTTATGGTTTTCCATGAGGAAAATTTTATCCATGGCTTAATTCTGAAATATTTGCTAGACCGTAATTTTAAAAGTATACACAGATGTAACAAAGTACTAAGGAGATGACAAAATCAAGGGAAAGTTCAGTTCACCACCACCACCACGGCTCGCCTTCTCACTCCGGTGAGGAAAAGACACACTCACATAGATGACAGGAAGATGGGTGCCTCCTGCGAAGAGAGACCTAAGAAAGGCCTTGGACACATTATGGACACTTTTATGGCCCTAACTAGCCAAGCTCTTCTACTTAAAGCAGTTAGTATCTCTTTGAAGTAATCACCTATCTTAGAAATGGAAGAAAAAAACAGATGCTAGGGGAAAGTATTATTATTTATCTCTAAAATCTGGCCAGAAACTTTCTCCTCTACCTTTGTTTCCATGGTTGGGAAGAGGGAAAAACAACACTCATCTGTTGGGACTAAGGACCAGTTCCTCCTATAAAAGACCAACTGGCAATGCTTACCTTGATACTTATGACATACTTGGTTTACATTCCTGGAGGAAAACATGCTTTGGAATAACCACACCATCCAAATAACAAAGCAATGGATGACAACTGCTTAATCATAACCCGGAAGGAACAGATGTAGGATTTATTCCTCAGCAGGCCTCCCAAGGCTGAGAGATCTACGTGCGAATCTCTTTAGGTCTTTGGCTTTTTCTCCTTCAAGAAACTAGTTCATCTCTTTACACAGCAGAGGCAGCATCTTCATCTTACATACAGAGGAGAAAGCTGCTGCAGAGTGCCAGTGTCCAGTGGATACACTGCTCACGTCCAGTTCTGGCGACACGATGCTTGGCTGGTATCTGGCTCCGGTGGACACAGAACGAAGTCTAGGGGAGAATCCCTACTGGCTGTGGGTATCCTGGCACAGCAGGGCCAGCTGGTCTCCGCCTGGTTTACCAGGAAGCAAGTTCTTTCCCATGAAGGTCGTGACCTCCTTAGGTCCTCAGAAAGAAGGTAAGGGCGAGTCAAGCCTTCCTCCTCTAGCTGCTCCAGCTTTGCCATCCAGCTCTCTCTGCCATTTCCCCCCTTGCTCTCTTCCCAAGAGGCATTTTTTTTTCAGTACCAGGGATTGAACCCAGGTCCTTGCACTTGCAAAGCAGGCAGCAGAACCGCTGAGCTAAATCCCCGGCCCCCAAAAGGGCTTTTTAAGCATCCAGACCCTCCTCTGAGTATTGCATTTACTCAGTGCCCCACAGAGTACAGCATGTTCTCACAGTGTCGCTCAATTCTTTCTCCCGTGGTAAGGACTCAAAGCTGGTTTCATTAAGAACTTGAAGGTACGTCAAGTCTCTCATTTTGGCATATAGATAGCTGTGTCCTATGCTTGTTCCCATTCAGGACCTGGTAAATTCCTAACACACTGACAAGGAGGGTTTTTTTTTTTTGTTTTTTGGTTTTTTGAGACAGGGTCTCACCATGTAGTTGAGACTGACCTGGAACTCACTGTGTAGCCCAGGCTGGTCTCGAACTCACAGTCATCCTCCTGCCTCAGCCTCCCGAGTACTGGGATTACAGGCGTGCACCACCACGCCTGGCCCAACAAGGTGGTTTTGAAGAAGCTGCCTGTGGCATATCACTAATTTGTTTCATTTTGTAGAAATGAGGTTTTCCCTTCTGCCCTCAGCAATTTTGTAAACATTCCTCAAAGAGCAAGCTGCCTCCCTCAGCAGGGAGGCCAAGGACACTCTGGCACCTCCTCCTGAGTTTTGGACCGGAGCTGTGTGGTGTGGAGAAAGGAGTCCCGGGCTCTGGCCCAGGCGCCTGGCTCGGCCATGTCTCACTTTCCAGTTCTGTGACCTCTGGCAGACCAGAGCCTCCCTGGTGCCATCTCTTCACGTCTGAAATAAGCAAGCCATACTTGAGAGTTTTCCTTTTGCTCTACAGTTAAGATAATTCCAAAATGTGAAATAAATTTGAGGCTGGTTTCTTGCTCTGGACCTCACCTAAAAGGATTTTAAGCCATAAGCCCATGTGTGGAAAGCAGGCCTGCCAAAAAAGGAACATTTTGAATCATTCAAAACCATTAAGAATGCTGGCACTGACTTCAGAAAGGCAGAATAAACAAACCCATGCCCAACGGGAACACGCTTACTGGACTCTGCCTTTTTAACTCATCTGCGCCTGAGTGCCCCGCAAGGCCCTCCAGAGGCTTCCCTGTCAGGCCTGCGGCAGCTTTCTGAAAGGCAGAAGGCAGAGTTCAGGGCCCAGTGCCCGTTAATCTTTCTGTATTGTCACCAAGCAAGGCTCACTTTTTTATGACCTCCACCCAAAAGCAGGTTAAGTTCTCTCACCTTCCCAAGAGGTTACAAAATAAAGGATATAAAAAGCTTTCTTTTCTTTGATGTCACTTTGCCCTAAACCATACTCCTTAATCCACTGAGTCTACAGATTCTTTAAACTAGAATGGAGTTGACCTGCTGCCTCTACTAACTTCCAAATATGTTTTGATTTAGCTTTTATTAACCTTAACCTGAAATCATAAAAGTCACTGGAAACAGGATTTGGTTCTGGATTCTAGAATTTGCCTGAGAACTTCTGCTTTAGAAATATTATGAAACCTTTTGATAATCCTTATTTTGCATACATGCTCATGCAAAGTAAGCCAAAAACTGGAGTAAATCCCAACTTCTGGGTCAGTTTATAGTGTATCTGGCAACTAAATACTGTACTTGAGTTCAACGGACTTGCTGAAAGTCCTTGTGGGGTGGGGGAGTCCCAAGTATGTATAACAAACACCCAGGGCTGTACAGAATTAACTAAGCATATAATATGTTCAGTCAAAAAAACTTAAAACTTGTTTTTTAAGTTAAAAAAATCCATACTTGGAAAGCAAGAGACATGGTACTATTTTCTCCCATTTTGAATGTTCCCAATGATGATAACATAGCTAATCATGTACAACATTTATATTCAGGCAACCATCAACAGAAATTTTCATGGCTTCTGAACTGAGTAAGCTGGTAGTATTTCCTAAGGGTTAGTATTCAGTTGTGAAATGTAGAGAGCTTTTTGCTTTATTTTTTTGGAAAATCTTGATCAGCTGAAATGACTGGGTGACTTGCACGTTCTCTTGCTGCTTGATAAAGGCTCATTTTTCCAGGCGAAGAAAGATGCTACGGTTAACTTGCTGTTTCAGACTGAGGTCATCTTTATTCACTCACTGGTGGGGTGAATAAGCTAGACATATTTTTTAAAAAGACCTTTCAAGAGCAACACTATATTTTTTCTTGGAATGGACAAAAAAATTGTCATCTTTAAAAATTATCCATCGGCCTGCCTACAAATAAAAAATTTTCAAAAACAACTCAAACCCCGTTTTCACATTTCCTAGACTATCCGGGGTTTACACATCTTTCTATGTCATGTTATCCCTAAAACTCTCTTAATCCACAAGTTCAAACAGCATTATAAAACATTCTAAAATTCGCCTAGTTTCCATTTTTAAAGGGTAAGCTGTAAGTGCATAATTCTGATGTACTGAAATGTAATGACGGACTATGGCCCTGAACTGTGGGAAAAACTTCTTTGTGCTTGGCCAGAAACCCACGTTTCCTCTGCTCTCTCTGCCACACTGAAAGAGCCCTCACAGACGCAGAGGCTGGGGAGAGGCCCCCTCACTTCTGTCTGGCCCCAGTCTGCCTCAGACAGCCTCGCCAGGGCACTGATCCCAGGGCAGTGACTCAGCTCAGGAGGACCACCTGCCATGTGGGTGTTGCTGTCTTCCGGGTCACCGCAGTCACGAGGGCAGGAGGACCCAAAGGATCAGAGAACAGCTCAGAGCCCAGCCAAGGGCAGCGCCAGAGGAAAAGCTTTTATTTACAAAAGGGAAGAGCTGCCCTTAAGAGTGCAGCTCTAGCACAGAGGAGGCTTCCCATCTGCATCCTAAGCTTCTGAGTTTTTCCCAGGTACCCCAGGCCCACAAGGAGGAAAACAAGAATGCCCCAAGAAATACAGAAAATGCCCCCAGGAAATGCAGGCAGGGCCAGAGTGCCTTAGGCTTTCAAAGGGAAAAAGATGACCCTGGATAACCTAAAAACCACTTTGGTAAGTCACTATGGTCTTCTGAAGTGATAAATGGCACTCCAGCTGCACTGGGGCACTTCCTCCCTCATTCCTGCAGATAAACCCTGTTCTCCATAGAAATAATCTGTCTCTTTGCCTGCCTGCAGGCTCCCCTCCCTGGTGCCTGGTCTGAGCACCTAGCAAAGCTCTTCCACTTGGAACTGCTTTTGTTGTTTGACTTACTTTAAATCTATAAAATCTTTTCTGTCCAGTTCTAGTAATTCCTGCTTGCTTTAAGAAAACTCCTTGGACCAATTCTGGCATTTCATCCCCTTCTGAACCACAGCAGTTATGCTTTACTTAATTTCAAGGCAACTCACGTTCGCAGGTCTTATAACATATATGCTTTCAGTCAGAGACAAGCCACATATGACGTGTCAGACACTCTGTCAGGGTTAGAACTATAAAGGCAGAGGCTCCCAGTCACACAGGACAGACTCGAGTGAACATGGCCTCCCAGGTAGGTGAGGAGCAAGCATCTTACAACGGCATGAGGGTGGCTCCTCGGCTCAGTAGGAAGTAGCCAGTTCTGCCCACAGGATCAGTGAAACTTCACAGTCCAGCTTCGGGCCCTTCAGAGGAATGGTCCATCTTTATAGGAAGAACAGACTAGACTGGGAAGGGCACCAGGGAGGAGCCGCTGTCTCAGCCTGTGCAGGCCAAATCACACAGCACATTCTTTTCAGTTATCTTTCTGGTTTGGGGTGATGCAGGGCCTTGCCAGGACAGGCTATGTATGATGTCCCATGAGTAGCACAGAGTGGTGCCCTTTTTGAGAGAGGGGCAGGCTTCAAGATCTCTGGGATTGGAGTTCGTGGGAAGAGGCACTTTCACTGCATTATCCCGCTGAATCACAGCATTCCCGAGCCATTTACCTGGCAGTTAGCCACACACTACCTTGTGACACATTCCCCTCTGCTACGTGGTGCCTTAACTGCTCTTACATTTCTGTCTCCTGCCCTTTGGGCTGTCGGCAAGCAGAGGACTAGCACCCTTTCTCTGATGGCTCCCACAGTGAACAGCACAGTGCCTTACATTCAAAGTTCAACAAAGCCCTTCTTGATTACAATTTAGGATGTGCTTTTGCCACAGCGTCTGTCAAAGAAGTCATTACATTTATTGGCCGATCCCTATAGAGTCCTAAAACATGAAGGCCCTCGCCTACATAACCCCAAACTTTTCTGTAGGAAAGTTTTGAAAAGAAAAGCATGTGACTGCAGCCATCCTTTAAAAAGACAGCTTTGGTAGCACGGAGAGTTGGATGGAGATAGTGGCTTGGCAGTCTGAGAGGAACTGCGTAAGCACTGCTCACCAGAGTGAGAGCTGCTATCACTGGCACCAGCACACAGCCTTTCCTCTGGCGGCCTGCGAGCTCACCTTCACACTTTTCTGAGCTCCATCACACGGAAAAGAATCTCTGCCTGTTTTTACTTTCCGTCCTCTTATTCCTTCTAATAATTAGTGAGCAGCCCTCATATGCCAGACGCCGTGCTGTCACACAGGGACCCAGAGATGGAAGATGGTCGGGGAAGAAGAGTAACTAGTTATAATGCAGTGTGTTACATTCTCTCATATTTATTTCCTTTCTCTTTTCCTCCCACTCTTCCTTCTAGCCATTCAGGTTTCCAATTCTTTCTTCTTCCACAAAAGGATCCAAGGCATACAGAGGTCAGGCAATAAGCTAGGTAGGGTAAGAGAAGCTGATAGGGTGCAGAGGGGTTCCTGCAGGAAGGGACATCCAAGAGGACTCTCAGCTGAGTTACTACCAGCTAGGAAAAAGAGGGGAAGACAGAAGAGCCAATGACATGCAGTCTCCAGTGGGGGTGGGGTCGGCTCAGGAGAGCAGAGCTGGAGCCTGGAACATGAGAAGCGAAGAAAGGGCTTTCCGTAGGGACAGTCAGAATGTATTTCAGGAAGATCAGTCTGCATGCAGGAAGAAAATCTTCCGGGGGAAGGCAGAGGTGCACTGGTCAAGGAGACCAAAGTACAGATCAGAGACACCAAAGCAGAAACGCTAAGCCTTGAGTGGAATGATGTGCATAGTGAGTGAGTCATGAAGACAGATCTTTGTTAAAAGCCCCGTAAAAAGGTGTGATAAAGATACGGTGTTTAATTTTCTTAGAAGCTATTACAGTAAAAGACACATTACCATTAACCCCGCTCAAAACACTCCTTCACTTTGAACAGTCATCCCGTCCTTCTTGCCACTTTCTGTAGCAGCTCTGGAAGTCCTCTTTTGTGAATGTCTTTAGCTGCACTGTCCTGGCTGCCTCAAGTGCTCAGAGTTGATACAAAACATTTATCTTTCATGTCCACATTTGGGGAAGAGCTAGAAATTACACAGCGCTGGTGAATAAGGTAGATGAAGACTCACCCAAACGTTTTTATGAGCCTGCCTTTCTGTTGGGCAGCACTCAATGTCTTAAAGACACAGAAGAGGATTTCCAGAACCGCTGTAGAAAGTGGCAAGAGGACAGAACAAGAATTTCCAGAGCAAGGGAGAGTATTTTGAGGAGTTAATGATAATGTGTCTTTTTCTATAATACAATAAAAACTGAGCATTCACTGTATTTTTTTATCCTATTGTTTTTCACTTAGAAAATAAACAAGTTACATATGCACTGCGCGATGCTGGCCACGAGGTGGCAGCCTGATACTGCCACTGCTGTGAAGAATTAGAGCCCCCTTGGGAGAATAGGCTCACTGCTACCCGGGGCAAATAACTACATCCATTCCCAGAATTCCAAAGGAGGCATGAGCTTTCTATGTTGGTTCCATAAACACACTGTTCTCCCACAAAAAAAAACCCAGAGAAACAATGAAAAGTCAGCGGGTCTGGGGCAAGAAGCATAAAAATCAGCAAGACCTCTAGGTTCAAAACATCCCAACGTTAAATGGAGAAACCACTGAGCAAAGAGCCAGGCCCAAGACTGAGAGCAGAGGACAGCTAGTTGAGGAGCCTGCAGGCATGGGCTCCAGCGATTCTCTGTCCCCACTGTTCAACAGGTCAGCTGTGGGAGCTGCTGGGGCACGTTTAGAGGGGCTGCTGCCGCCACTGACATGAGAAGAGGTAGGATCAGAAGGTGTCAGCCTGACCTGGAGCCACAGACCAAAGGGCACATAGAGCCCACCTCACCCTCTGGGGCCCATCCCCGGTAGAATGCCGAGAGAGGAGAAACAGAGTCTATGACTGGACTGCAGTGCCCGGGATCCATCCTAGGAACGGTAGATTTCACAGACAACTCATTCCATCCCCATGGCAGCCCCACTAGGAGGGCACCAGTACCCTCCCCCACTTTGCAGACGAGGAAGTGGAGCCACCTAGACAGTATGTAACTTTATCGTGCCCAGAGCTAGCATTAACTCAGGAGGAGGAGAGCTAGGGATTCAGGCCCAGGCTGCTTGATCTCAGAGCAGATTTGCTGCACACAGAAAGAAGTCCCTAGGAACCTGCCAGACTGACGTACATGATCTGGAGGTGTGGGGGAGGGAGGGAGGATTGGCCTCCAGACCCTACCCCAGGCTTCTGGCACTCCCTTCTCAGGGATGAGGTGTCCAAAGGGGAGGGTCAGAAGGGATAGCCCACTCAACCACCATGTAGGTGAAGTAGCGAAGGTGGTAGAATCTTTGAGGAGAAATTAATTCATATGTTTCCAGTTGCATACAAAAGCTCTCCTACCTTCAAAAGTGATTCCAGGCAGGATCCCTTGCACTTACTGCTTTGTCTGAATTGTTCTTGATTAAAAATCTCACAGATGCTTTTAATTAACATTGCTAGTGGCTTAAACTGGAGCACCAAAAAGGATCTAAGAAATCACATTGTCGTGAACCAGAGCCTCTGGGCGTGCCTGAATGCCCTCACTGGAGGAAAAGGACAACTGAAACGCAGTGGACCACGTCTGTCATCCCGAGTTCCTGGGGCAGCCACAGCTCCGAGGAAGGGACTTTTGGTTTTGTTACACACAGGACTGGAGGGATGCTGGACCCCATGCCACAGAGATGCAGTGGGGTCCCAGAGCTACTTCTTCACCACACCAGCGCATGTCGTTACTCAGGAATATTTTAAAGACTAACACAGCAGGACATTTTACACATTGAATTGAAGTATTTGCTGCTGAATCTTCCAGCTGGAATTATGGGGTTGTGGAGGAATCAATGTTTCAAAGCAGTCCAGAGGAGGTTAAAAAAAAAATACCCTCTTATTTCCCCTTTCATCTGCTTGGTCACTTTCCCAGATGCAAGCTGAGCACCAACCCTGTTGTATCACCTGTTCAATTGTTTACCTCCACTGTCTTGTTTTATTTTTGCATGTAATGCTGGGGATTGAACACAGGGCCTTCATACTGACCTGTGCCCCAGCCCTTTTTTATTTTTTATTTTGAGACAGGGTCTCCCTGAGTTGCTCAGGCTGAACTTGTGATCCTCCTGCCTTAGCCTCCCAGAGTGCTGGGATTACAGACATGTGCCACCATGCCTGGTTTGACCTCTACTTTTTAACCGAAACATCAGAATATTCTTATTTCTTCCTCAGACACTAGTATAAGGTTGCAAATTGGGATATTACTAAAAAACATCTGTTTTAAGGTTAACTGCTTTCAACTGGCATCTCAAGAAAACTTTGAATGTTTTTAAGAAACTGCTTATTTAAACTACAGACCGGCAATATGACTAACCATTGAGACATAGCTAAATGTTTACACAAAAATCCCTTAAGATAGTCAAGCAAATAAGCTTGTAAAGGGAGCCAGGCTGGGTGATATACTCCTGTGATCCCAGCTACTCCAGAGGCTGAGGTAGGAGGACCACAAGTTTGAGCCCAGCCTGGACAACTCAGTGAGACCCTGTCTCAAAATTAAAAAAAAAATAAAATTTAATAAAAGGGCTACAGACATAGCTTGGTGGTGGAGTTTCTGCCTAACATATGGAAGTCCTGGGTTTAATCCTCAGTACTGAAGGAGGATAAGCAAAAGGGAAAACAAAATGAAACACCAACACAACTTGTAAGGGGAAACTTTTGCATAATATGCCTTGGGAACAAGCTGCTCTGACCTCCTCCTGTGGCTTCAAAGATACTCTACAACACTGCTGCACAATCTGTGACCTTGAAAAAGCTTGGGCTTCTCTGCCAACAC
The DNA here is from genome assembly GCF_012274545.1 of Fukomys damarensis. NCBI lineage: Eukaryota > Metazoa > Chordata > Mammalia > Rodentia > Bathyergidae > Fukomys > Fukomys damarensis. Next base: position 36,405,743 of record NW_022900916.1, on the reverse strand, counting down.
TCTGCTGCAGCCACCTGCCCCTACAGGTAGTAAAAGATTTAGATACCCAGAACCACAGTGTTGACACAACACTGCTGGGCCTTTTCCCTCCGCCACTCCCACCCGCAAGGTTGAAGTTTACTGCTACTAAAGTAGAGGGAGAGACAGGAGAAGGGAACACGGAAAAGCCCTGAGGCTCAAGAGTGAATGGAGAAGACTTGCTATGGGGCTTCCACAAAGAGGCACTGCCACCTGAGTGTGCCAAGTGGCAGGGATCCCCGCAGGGCCCATGGCACCCAGAGGCCTGTATCTGAAGGGGCTTGGGATGCGGGCCACCATGTGAAGCCACCTTGCAGCTTGCAGAGGAGTCCCCAATGACAGCCCCCCAAGGAAAGCAGCTCTACTTAATTCTGTGCGCAACATTTCCCAGAACACTGGGATCCAACAGTACACAGTTCCCTTGCAGAACTACCCAGTGCCTGTGCCTTTGATCCTATCATCCCTGTTTCATTCAGGGCCATTTCTCTGGCCTCTCTACTCCTGCCCACACAAAACACAGCAGACAGTCACCTTTGCAGGAACTGGCTCCAGTGGTCTCCTCAGACATACTGTCCCAATTCTGAGCACCTGGTTCCAAGTTCCTTGTAATTTACTGCCTTTGTTTATTACCCTCAACAAGTGAGATTCAGGAAGTGGCAGGCATTCACTTGGGGGCAAGGCTGTGCTAAGAACCTGGAAGCCTCCCAGGGGCTTAGCAAGAAATCCCATGAGTCTCCTGAAATGGAGGCAGCTTCCACACGGCCACCGCTGCTTTCACCTAGATTCTCAGGGCCAAACTTGTTCCCTACTCCAGGGCCTTTAAAACATGCTGTTCCTTACAGTTGGTGCCCTCTGCTCCGCTCCTCCACCGCCATGCTCCTTTCTCAACCCTCATCTCTTGAGTGCAAAGCCACCTCCTCAGTGGACCCATCCCACCAGCTCACTGCTCTCCTCCGAGCACAGGTTTCACCGGACCAATTAATGACGGAGACCATGCCTACTTCTCCCTCACTACCTCATCTCCTTGGTGCCAATCTGCACTTGGCACACAGCAGGTGCTCAATAAATGAAAGAACAATGTTATTCTACCTTGACCTTGCCAAGTTGCTCTGATCTTTGAAACTCCCAGAGAAGGGGACTCCAATGGCATTCCTGTTTCCTGCTGAACTTGCCACCCCACTGGGTAGACCCACTGGATACATGCAGGGATGGACTCTTACCCCAAGTACAAAAGAAAAGTTCAGATGGTAACACAAACAATGGCTGAGGGATCGATGACCTTGGTCTCAGGCTCCACTGTGGAAAAATTCATTTCTCTATGAAATTAAAAATTCCTCTTTTCAACAACATTGCCCTAAACAGAGCACAGCCGAGTATTAAGTTCTGACTTTTTGTTTCTAGTATTTAGGAAATGCTGCCCAGAACCTCTACTTACACCATATTTTTCAGGTTACCTGCTTATGAAAATCCATATCCACCTCAAGGTGTCCAAAGACGCTTCCAAGTTCACTTGCTTCCACCCTGCTCCCTGCAGGCCTGTGGCGAACACCACCCTGCTCTGTTAATAGGATCTGTTCAACTGTTTAATTGCACAGCTCATCTCAGCCAGCAACCTCTCTCCAGCCTCTTCTGCGCCAACCATAGTGGCCGCCCACACACATTCCCTTGCTCACTTTCTCATTGCCCAGGCACACATACCTCCCACCCTGTTCATTACTCACTTGCGAACACAACTCTGATCTTACTCTATTTGCTCAGCCTGAACCCCCACGGCCTACCACTTTATCAAAAGCTCTACCCACAAGAAAGGAAGCAGCCAGGTTGGTTGAAACACAAAAGATTCACTGTTGACACTATGAGACTTGGGAAGAAGCCATCATGCGGCCGTCCACTAAGACTTTCACTGCACATGCATGGAGGTAGGAGGATGCTAACCAGGAAGGGGGAAAGAGTAAACAAGAAACTCTGACATCTATCAGTTCTCCTTGAGTGCAGTTGATTGGGACAAGAATGATACATTATTGGGACGGGGGCTTTAGCTCAGTGGTTCTGCTGCCTGCTTCACAAGAGCTAGGTCCTGAGTTCGATCCCCCGTACCACACGCGTGCGCGCGCGCGCGCGCACATGCACACACACACACACACACACACACGACGTATTACTTTTGATTCTGACAAGGATTTTAAAGATTTGCCCTGGAATAGCCACACAGCTTATTATAGAGGGTATGATCTGGGGTCAGAAAAGTGGAGTGTTTGTCCTGGCTTATCACGAACTGGGACAAGCTGATGTCTCCTTGTGTATATGACAAGGGTAAACTTCCCAAAGTTACTGTAATATTTAAATGAAGTACCATATGTGAACACAGTTTCATAAACGCTTAGGCTCAAACACTGTATACTTTCTCTTTCTCACCAATTTATCATGTCTCTCATTCAAACACTTACAGTCAGTCTACTGTCTGTTTTATATTTGTTGAAGAGTAAACATTATCCAATCCCTGGCTAAGAAGAGGCCAAGGCAAGTCAAGGGAGATGAACAAAAACCACCAGGAAGTCAGAATGCAGTATGCTGGGTACCAAATGGGTGTGCAGAGAACCATGTGCAGCTGAAGCACCCAGGGACCCCAGCCCCATCCGGAGGAGTCAGAGACATTGCCTAAAGCAAGTTTTTTTGAAGCAGTGTTCTGAGGGGCAGTAGTGGCCGGCCGGGAGAGGCCGAGAAGGGAGAGCTTCTGGGCTGAGGGTAAGACCAGCTTCATTTGGCTGGATCAGAGATCAGAGAAGAGAAACAGAGATGGGTGGAGCCCCAAGCCATGAGACTTGGAACATTGAGGGCTTCTTGTCCCTTCTCCCTGGGAAATCAGCCCTCTAGGACTGAGACATTATGTAGTTAACCAAGCAACAGTGATACCGCCAAGAGGGCAGATTGCTGGGATCTGACAGTGCATATAAGTTATGGGACCTTAACTAATCGGAAGGCACAATAGTGAACTCCCATTTAGGTATAATAATGGAAAAAGGGGATAGCATCATGGGCCATGCCAAGTTTCTTTTCCTGGTGGTTGGGACAGTAGCTTTTTTAAATTGCTTTTTTGAACATATTTTCTTATAATCAACATATATTTGTTGGAGTCATGTGGGCAGGTGATAGCAACAGGCACCATTAATGTAAGCTGTTATGAGGTGAACTAGGACAAGGTATGGCATCAAAGTGGCCATCTATGGGGGATGTGTCTACTGCTCTCTAAAATGTTAAAATCACCACAAAAGATATAGGACTAAATTGGGTTCAGTGGCCCCAAAGAATAAAAATACCTCTAAAATATGAGGCATAAAACTGAACAGGATATAGATTTAAAGCCTAGGGATAGCAATTAGAAAGCTGCAATCTGAATCTGGCCTCTTCCACTTACTGGCCGTGTGATCTTCAGGGAAATGATTTCTCCGTGTCTCCAACTGCTATCTGTAAAATGGGTATCACAAGGGCACCTGCCAGGTTTTATTAAAAGAGATAATGCAAAGTGCTTGGTACAGTGCCTTGCATATGGTGCCTTGGACACAGGCTGCTGCTACTGATCTCTTGTACCTCTGCTGAATCAGGTCCTCTTTTGCGTATAGTTTGCATGGGGGAGGCATGAAAAGAACTGAACACAAATGAATTATCCCTGTTAACCCCAAGCTCAGAGCACAGAGGCCACAGGAAATGCAACCACGGTGACCTAGAGTTCTGGGTTAGTCATGATGAGCACGTGTTGGGTCACAGTGAACCAACACTTTATCACATGATGGTGATATTTCGGTTTCACATGAGAGCACTAGCAGTTAAGTAAGGACACTAAAACACCACACTGGAACATATCCAGGAACTCTTTAAAACATTGTTCAATAGCCTCCCTATCTATACTTTTGGTTTTTAAGTCCCAGCAACAACAACACAGAATACAGTGTTAGAGCTTTCTCTTCATGATTCATCTTAAATTTTAAGGCTGTATCTCAAGCCTTACTAGCCTGTTAGATAACCCCACTGCCTGTGAAGACACCCAAACTCAACTTTATGTTTTAATCTAAACTCATTTGGCAGCTTTATATGTTTTTGCCATTTTAACGCTTTGGAGACAGATGTCCTGTACAGGTATGGCTGGACTAAAAAGCAGTGTTCCTGATGATGCCTTCTTTAGAATTCCCCATGCTGACATTATGGGATCTGGTTAAGTGGCTTCACATCCATTCGACAGCACTTATGATCTCACAACTTCATCTCCTGCAGATCTAACCTGGAAGCTAAATTTTAAAATTAGCTGTGGATTTAGAAGATGATTCATAAACTCTGCATACCATGGTGTTGAGTGGTGGAAAGAGGAAGTTCTTACGGCGGTCTTCTTTATACTTTAACAGTAAGGAAAATCATAGGTTAGATGAATACTTTTCTATCTGCCCTCCCTTGCTCCTGGCGAATTTAAGAAAAGGCAAATAAACTTGAGACTTTCTGCAGCTCTGGAAAGTTACAGGTAGCCCTGGGCCTGGAGACCTCTGGGCCAGCTCCCCAGTGGAGAAGTGGACAACAGGGTGCAATGGAGAGAGCTGCACGTGCACAGGCAGGCAGCACAAGAATAAGTCTAAGAAGCACTGAGCGGACTCATCTGGGGGCATAAAAGCAAAAGGCGATTTGGCAGGAGAAAAACTTGAGGTTTTTTTTTTTTCTCCCTGAAAACCATTCTCTCAAACAGGATACTCTTCTGAAACTGACATTACTAAAACATCAGTGTAGGTTTTATTAAATCTTTTTTTCAGCATTATCAGGCTTAATTTTGAAATACTCATTGGCCAACACTTCTAAGATGTGACAGCATCATTCACTAAGCAGCAGGGGATTTAAAACTGAGGTGACACCAGACCTCAGAATGGGTCTCCAGAGGTTAGGGCAGGACTGTGCTCAGTAAGGAACCAGCCAGCCAGCAAGGCTCCTCCTCTGCACGACCTCACACATGCCCTCCCATTCCTTTCACTGGAGCCACATCTCAGAGCTATAAAATTCTAACCCTAGATCTCTTGTCTGGTGATCATCAGTGTTGTAATACCCTGGAAAAGCACTATTCAGAGAAGCTGAAAACAGTCATCTTTCCAGATTTCTGAGAAAAGGATGGACACTGACCTACATTTAGTGTTCTGGATTAAAACCACAGATATGGATAAATAAAAAAATAATTATGTAATATGATAAAACCAACATATTTTATAGCTCAAAAATTGAGGCATGGATGGGGAAAAACAGTACAAAAGTTAAATGACAGCTAAAGTTCCTGCAGTCACTGAAGGGGAGTCCTTCAGTGCAGGGTGTGACATTTTCCCTTCTGGCTAAAAGTGTGCTGGACTAAGGCAAATGTGGGAGGGCATTAACTGTCAGGGCACAGTTGCAAGCCCATCTCTAAGCTGGGATGCTATCAGGCTTCAAAAGCCCACAGAACTTAGGCTGGAAAGTCGTGGTGAAGCCTGTCCCTCACTGTGAACCAGGGACACACAGACAGACATCAGCAGAACCAGTCTGGGATGGCAAGCTGTACTGGCCAAGCAGTCTTCCTGACAAGAAAAGGGCATGACAGCAGCCACTCAGAAAGTGGTCTGACTGTGACAGAAGTGTTCTTTCAAAGCCCATGCTTAGAGGAGGCCCCTGGGACTCAAGCAGAGCCCTTGCCAGTGCTGGCCAGGTCTGTACCCCAACATCTCCAAGTGTCCTAGGCCTTTCTAGCCCTTTCTTAAAGGTATTCTTCAGTTCCTGCCACGACAATAAAAAGTAACAATAAAAAGTAATGTTAACTGTGATAGCTTTAAAAGGAAATTATATTAGAAAAACAAATTCATCTTATGTGAGTAAAAATCATAACCCTTACGAAACTTACAGAGTTAAAATGACCAAAATATATTTTTGAAAGTAGTCTCTCTTGGTAGGTGATACTGTGTTATTCATGATCTCATTATTCTAATAATCTAAAAATTTCCTGGAAGTCAAACCCACACATATAAAAAATAGATTAGGGAAAATGTTTTTTGTATTATACTCTGGAATTTAAGTGATGATAAAAGAGGGTGAGAAATCATTATATGTCAATAGATGGTGAAGAGAAACTCAATTGTGGAATCCAACCATCCATCTATCTGCCTATAACTATAAAATTCATTTATTTTTGCTACATGTCTGAAATTTTTCATAATAATATACTGGGAAAAGTGTGACATCCAAAACAATTCATGGCTGCTTACAGCTGAATTAACATTACCATATAAGGTATGAGAATAGAAAATAAAGGAAGCACCACAAATTACCAGGGAAAAGACCAGTGATTCAATATACAATGTTGGGGATTTACTGTATGAAAAAAACACTCTTTTGGATTTTTGTTTCACATTTCCTTTTTAATTTAATAAGTTTAATGTAAAAAATAAAAAATTTAGAATTAGATAAATATTGTCTAACTTATAAGTAGGAAGAAATTTCTAAGTCCAGGAAAATAAGTTTGGGCTATGGGTAGAAAATCACATATTCAACAAAGAAATCTAAAGGTTCTAGATCTCAATAAATCATAAATAAAACTAAAAGTCAAAGAAGCTGAGAAGGATATATGACCCAAGTGTCTTATACACACACACACACACACACACACACACAACCTTACAAATAGAATTAAACAATCATTCTCCAATAGAAAAATCTGATGATGAACATGGATATGACATTTACAAAAGAAAACAATGGATTCGTAAATATATGAAAAAAATTAAACTGTACTGATAGAAATTTTAAAATACTACATACCTATCCCACATGAGCATTCATTAAAGAGCTACTCAATAAGTGAACCGAAAATAATGTAGCATTTTTGTGTAAAGACTTTTAAAAAGATAATACTGTGATGCTAAAGAGATGGTGAAAAAGCCATTTCATATCTTTCCAACTATACACATTGTTAACATAAAAAAATCACAAGGGAATCATGAATGTCTAATATTCATGTACTTAAAAGGATAATTATAATATAAAAATATTTTTTTTACACTCCCAAATTAGTGAATAAATTGCATCATTAAAATGTTTTTCAGGCATTTGTAATATGGAGAAAATGTTCATTCAGGAGGTGGAATATAGAACCAAATGTGCTGGTGCACACCCATAATGCCAGCACTCAGGAAGCAGAGGCAAGAGGATCACAAAGTTTGAGGTGAGCCTGAGCAATATAAAATGATCCTGTCCCAAAACACTAAAAATTATTACTTAAAAATGGGATACAAAAGTGCCCATACAGAATGCTGCTGCTTCTGCAAATTGTGTGTGTCTGTGCAGAAACACATTAACATACAACAGTAACAGAAAGAATGTTGTCTCTTCTTTACATGTGGACTCTAATAAAAAAAGTCAGATGCACAGAAAAAGTCAAGTGGTGGTGTGGAGGGTGGGGAATGCAGGTCAAAGGGTACAAAGTTTCAGTGATGTGGGATGAATAAAGAGAAAGTACAGCACTAGACACCAACTAATCCTGTACTGCACGCTGGGAATTTCCTTAAGAGAAACCCTGTGTGGTTTCTCACACAGGGCAGTAAATAGGTGTATATAGGTATGTATGTGAAAACATTATATACCTTAAAACATATACACAATAAAGAAAAAATACATTTCATTACAAATACTTTTAGAAAAAAAGTTTAAAATACTACATACAAACAATGCAAACAAAAATCAAGACCACTATTGGAATGGCTGTTGCTAATCAAATTCTGAGGCCCACCCCCGACCCCTCGCCCTGCCTCTCACATCCCCACTTTCCCCAGTCCAACACATACAAGCGCCACTGTCTTGCCCTCAAGCGCCTACCTCCTCTGGCATCGCATGTGGTGGTGCTTGACACCACACAGCAGCCAAAGCCCTTTGCCTTCTCTCATTCCCACACTCTCTCGAATCTGTTACCACCAGTGTTGCCACTGTAGCTAGATTATGACCCAAGCTTTCTACCTCATCTCCTCCCTTTGCCTGACTTGACCCTTCCCCCGAACACCGGGCAAGTCACTGTCTTTCACTGTAGCCCAAATGATCATCCTGGAGTTTGTGTTGACCTTGTCACCCTCCTGGACAGAAATCTTAGGCAACTATGGCAGGCAGGAAAGTACAGAAAAGTACAGAGAGAAACCCATGTTAATGGCTCTACCAGCTCCCACTCTCCCCATTCCGTTCCCATGTCTTCTGTCACTCCACGTGGACTACAGCCCTGCACATTCTGCTCCTTCTGCCTGGACGCCATGCTTCCTGGCTCCTTCAGGCAGCTAGCTATCCTCACAGGTGTCCTTTGGGAGGCCATTCACGCACCACCACCATCATGAAGCCCAGTGGGGTGGTGGCCCGAGTATCATAAGCCCCCATATGTTTCCAGGGCATTACTGTGACTCTGGTTTTGTATCCTTGTCTCCTCTACCAGGACCTAGCAGAGTACAGGCCCCTCAGAGTTTGCTGAAAGAATAAATGTTTCCACCACCTAAAATAGAATTACCTATTCTCCGATTAAAGGACAGATTAAACAGATTTTGTAATTTCCCTCAGCTAGTCACTCAACTACTTTATCATTCTGGCAATTGAGATAGTCATTTTTATCTGTTAATGAGCCAGCAAATTTATTAATTGTATTCTTTCTGTCATGATAGTATCTCTTTAGTTCTATCTGAATCTATTTCTGGTGAGTCTTATTCACAAAAGTGTTACTCATATCTCTGAACAAAACAGCCACTGAAAGTTTTCCAAGTTACTGACAGGGAATATGGCAGACCCCCAGGACATAAGGTCGAATCAGGCGGTTACCACTTAAAGGTCATCTGCAAGGAATCTTCCAGCCCTTTTCAGACTAAAATCTTCAGTTACTGCAACTTTTTCTAGTAGGGTGTGCAATTTCTGTTGCTTGTGTATATGTGATTCAAATTGGACACAATGAGTCTGACTAATGCCTATTTTCTTACTCTTTTACGTCATTCTCCTCTTAATACACTGAGAATGAAGTCTACTTTTTTCTCCTAACACTACTGGTTTATATTTAGTTGGCGAGCATTCAGGCTATACATTTTTTTTAATGCTGTTTCTTTGGAACTCAATCAACTTCTCTTACAAACTCTGTCGCCAAATTTCTGTTAATGCAGAATCATTTTTCCAGTTTGTTATAATTATGAATTATATTTCATAAATTCAGATGATTTACAGTCCTATCCAATTTGGTAATGCATAAATGGAAAATCAAAATGAAAGTGATTTAATAGGTCTGAGGAAAACTTCCAGGGGCTCACCATGGAACTCACCATGTGAGTTCTCTACCTGAACTCACAATTCCTCTACAATTACTGTATGTGTGATTAAATGCTGAGCGATTCTGGGCTGTCAGTTTGGAGCTTCTGATAACATTAACCATTTTCTGTATTTATTTAGCATTAGTCACTTTCTTCACCCTTTGTCCTTTTCTACTGGCTTTGTACCTACCCGCAGCAATCAGAGAATGACGTCTTTTGACCCAGATGCTTCCCCTCCTAATACTGGTGCTGTGGGAAGCTTAAGAACAGAAAAATTATAGTAAAGTCTCAGTCCAGGTCAGCTTCTGTCACTTGACTAAGGGAGATTCACTGGGTCTCAGAGTGCCTTGAAAATGTAGGCAGATGTCTGTGCAGGGGTGTGGTAAAAGAATCCATGGCTTGCACTGAAATCTCAAAAGGGTCCAGCACCCTTAACAGGTTAAGAAGGCCAATTCTAAGGCATTCAGATAAACAGAGTAACTAAATACAGTGTGAGAGACTCAACCTTCTATTTGGTCACTTTGCAAGATAATGAGAAATTCAGTAATAATTATACATCAAATATCCTTTGCATTAAGACAAAACATAATTTGAGGGTGTGATAAGGGCAGGATATGTGACATTACACAGAGGCAACACTCTAACACTTCAAATATCATGATTATCTTTTCTCAGTTTCTGCTTTTATCCAAGTTCAATATACTTTCTTTTCCCTCAACTGAAGCTTTTTACTAACACGGGTAGAAAAGCAAAACACTACAGACCACTAGTGTCTCTGCATATAAGTATTATTTACTAGTCCAAAACACATGCTTTTCATTATCTGTTAGTAACTATTATGAGTTTTGCTAATATGTGGGTATCTTTCATACTTGTGGTTTTAATAACATTACCAAAAAATCATTTAATAAATCAAAACTCAAACTGTCTTATCACTGTGCCTCAATAATCCATAAAAATCAAATTTAATTCTTAATGTTCACAGTTGTATATAGGTTATGTTAGCTTATACAATTACTATTGTACCCAGAGTATTTTCTACTAGTAAATATGATATTATAAATGTACCAGAAAAAGTCTCTTTAAATCTTTCCTTAGACAAAAAAAGAGTTAGAAATTAAGAAATAAGAACTAGTAAATATCAGGAACTTCTGTCCTATGTACTCACAGTTGAACAGTCACCCAGAGGATCCCCAAGCACAGGCTGGATGTGTCCTAGAAGCAGAGGATGAATTCCATTAGAAGGACAAGCCATAGACAAAGCACCTGGTGCCAAAGCTACCTTTCTCCAGCCCATTTTAATTGCAGGCACACCAATTTTGGAATCCTGCAGTGCTAACAATAAAAACCACACTAGGTTGTTTTCCTAATTCCTATGAAATGAGTCAGTAGGTCAAAGAACTTACCCACTTTGGAGAGAGAACAATTCTTTCAACTACAGTCCCTGTTTCCAGTAACCCTCCTTTTGTTCTCTGCCCCTTTATCAAAGTGCACCAATAATTCACCAAGAACCCGCCAGGTCCTAAAAGAGATTCATCGTGGATAATGCCAGTTTCTTCAAAGGGCAGTTTCCTCCTCAGGAGGAAAAAAAACTCCATTTAGAAGTGACATGAAGATGAAGTCTGCTCTCTTAAAAAGGGTCAGCACAACTTTTTCTCTGTGCAGACCATGTAGTCACTTATTTCTTTCACACAAGAGGATGAAGTGATGCGTAACGTACAGAAAAGCAGTAACTACCCTTCTAAAAGCCTTCAACAAGCCACTTCCTCCTGTAAAATACCCTTTCCTCCCCAAAAGATCTAGTATTCAACAGATTCAATGATTACTCAGTTAACCCAGGTTCTTAAAAACCCCTCGGGGTCTTCTGTGGTCCTGGGGTTCCATCCACTGTGTTATATAAAGCGGAAGTGTATAAAAGCTTGCTAGCAGTGTTTAAAATCCATGACTCAAGACGATGAACACTAGTTTACCAATAATCTTCAGAAACTACCACCTACTCACCGAGGATAACATTTCCCATAGTTGCAGACCTTCTGCATAGGAAATCACCAGCTACTGGCAATGAACCCGTAATTCCAGGAACTCACCCATGCAGGCAAATATTGGAACATACAGCTCTAAATAGAGGTAGAGAGATCTGCTGTGACAGTTCTTCAAGAGGAGAATGGAAATACTTTTGCTTTCTGTATCGCCAGTCTTTCTTTCTTTCTTTTTAAAGACACGGTTTCATTTTGATCTTGGGAAATTCTGTGTGATCAGGCCACCAACTGAAAACCTGCCATTATAAATGAGGGATTTCACAATGCTCACTCCCCAAAAATGTGGCTGTTCATTTCTGGAAGTGATTCACTGCAAAAAAATCACTGCTGAGGGTGAAGACAGTGTTAAGACAGCCTGCTCTCTGAGAAGTGGGCAGAAACCTTAGACATAGCCGCCACGTGCTGTGCCCGACCCCACTGAGCTCCTTAAATCACCCTCCTCGGAGATGACAGGTAGAAGAACCAGTTTCCTCTTGTAGTTCACTCAGGAGACAAAACCTCCTCGGTCTCCCTACCCTGCCTTGAGTCCCCAGCTCTGAGGGCCATTGTCATAAATCCGAGGGGCGTTAGCAGCATTCTCCTCTTGTCAGCGTTCAGTTCAGTGGCTGGTGAGTAACCAGCATATGGGGACCCACTTCCTGTGAGTATTTCCAGAAGACCTTATGCTATTTCCTTAAAAAAAAAAAAAACAAAACCCAAACCAGTGAGGAAAAATGAAAGCTACTCAGGAAGGAGAAGCAACTCGCCGAGCAAAGCTAAAAGCATGCAACGTGATCACTGTTTACCAGACACGCCTAGTTTTAATTTGGTTTCTTAACCCCTGTGTAATTAAGACAGCCAAAGAGAACAGCATTGGGAGGGGGACAAATAAAAGACATTTCACAAATGCTTAGACCTTCTGTGCGCGTGACTAGAAAAGTAATTTTAAGATTCAAGTGAAATGATGTGAAGCCAGTCGGCGCATTAACCCTTCCAGGAAAAGAGAAAGTTGTTTTCATTTGTCCCCAAATTTCTAATATGGAAATCATCTTCTCTACCAGACACCCTAAAAACACAGCTGCTGTTGCTGTCCCTTTGGTTGCTAAGAAAGCACTTTTTCAGCTCTGTCTGTGACAGGGCAGAATACTTATTTCTAAGACACAGTCATTAACAGAGCAGCCCATGTGGTGTCTGCACCAAGATGCCCTTGGAAACTGGCCAGTAAAGGCCCAGCTATGACCTTCAGTGTTTCTTGGTTTTAGCCAGACCCATTATTTTATGTCACAGAGAGAGAAGTTCTCAATAACTGGGAAAAATTGCTTTTATTTCACCATAAAGAAAGAGAATTAAAGGTGACACAGGACATTTTCTGAAGAGACTAGTAGACAGTTTGCTCAAAGGGTAGATTTTATAAAGCCTATGCTTTATTGTCAAGTGTCGCGGTATTTCCCTCTTGGCTGTAAATGGTGGGATAGGAGAGCTCATGGGCGTGGGTCTAGTACTGAGGACTAAACCCAGGGCATTTGCACTGAGCTATATTCCCCAGCTCTTTTTACAAAATTTTAAGGGCCTCATGAAGTTGCCCAGGCAGGACATGAACTTGGGATCCTCCTGCCTCAGCTTCTCAAGGGCTGGAATTGCAGGTGTGCTACCATGCCTGGCTATAAACTTATATAGTGGTACCCTGGTTCACAAACTTGATTTTCTCCACAATTCTGGTCACAAACCAAGTTGGATGAGAACCAAATCAAATTCATTGTTTAGGTTCAACGTTCACTTTATGGGGACATTTGATTCAGTTCTTGTCCAGTTCAGTTTGCAACCAGGATTGTGGAGAGAATTGAGCTTGTGAACCTAGCAGGTACTTCAAGGGTACTGAAGAATAAAAGTAAACTACATTTATTTCCATTTCTCTTAACACAGCACCATTAAGCTCTTAATTTATATCCTGGTAATACTTGACTTTTATACCCAACCCCTTTATTTCTCCTTTTTGGATATTCAAGATAAATATGAAGAATATACATAAATGCATAATAAAATGTGTTTCTACTCTGAAAACAAATCGTTTACGTTAAATGTTTTACAACCTTTATCAAACTGATTTTTTTTTTTTTTTTTTTTTTTTTTTTTTTTTTTTTTTTGGTACCCGGAGATCGAACTTGGGTCCCTGTGCTTGTGAGGCAGGCGGCAAAATCACTGAGCTAAATCCCCGGCTCAAAACTGATTTTTTGAAAAGGGTATGGAAACCATCTGCGTGACATAAATATAATTTTCAAATCGAGAATGAGTAAAAATAGTATCTCTAACTGAAGGTATGAGGTTAAACTATGCCTAGTACAGTCATATGCCTTGCCTTTTCATCCTTGAGACCTCATGAATCTCAACAAAAAAGAATATTCTATTATAGCTCTCAAGGAATAAGAAACCTTTACATGGACAATAACTTAAATATCTGTAATTTTTTAAAAAAATTCTGTTGATACTGACCCTGGTGGAAGAGAAAGCACTGACTGGGGTCCCTGAGAGCTACTCTGATAGTATTAGAATGTCCAATTTCCTCTTTTACTCAAAGGAAGGTTCCTACTCCTGTGGCATCCCAAGTCCACCATGGTCAGCTAGTTTGTTCTGTTATTACCGCCATCCTACAGGTAAGGAAATGGAGGCCCAGGAAGCTTAGGACTTGCTAGGGTTATACAGTCAGTAGGTAGGGGAACCAGAATTCAAAGCCAGGGAGCTTGATTTTGACCAATATACTCCACAGCCTGCCATCGGCATGCCTGCTAGTCATACCCAGGCAGGGCTGCACCTAACATAGCCCTTAGCGAACTGCCTTAAAAGCTGCGAGAGAGGTGGATTTTTAGACACATATCATATACAAATACATTCACTTTCTGAAAACTTTAAGGAAAATTCCTGACAACTAAGTACTAGTAATTCCAAAGTTATCACAGCTTTTCCCCCTGAGGATAGCTTCATGTAATTTGCAAAATCTGTGATACTTGAGTTTTATGGGCAGAAGGGATTGAGAGAGACAATTTTCAATCAAAGTGAGTATAAAGCTGAGGCTGGCGCTGGACCTGCAGTTTGAACCACCATTATCTAACTCCCACCCTGGTGATGTATGGCTGTGTCACAATCCCTCGGTGGTTATGAAGGCATTGGGAACTGCAAAGCACTTCCCAGATGTTTCAGTCTGTCAGGCATCCTGTAATGTGAATCTTCAGAAATGAGTGTTGTAATCTCTTTCCCCAGTATAAATCCTCCATGCTTTAAAATGAAAAGGATGAGAGAAAAATCTTTTCTTCCTCCTGTTTAATTCAAAGAAAAATAAAGCCTCAAAGTTCTGCCTATGATGAATACAACTGAAGTTTATGTAATTCTTTATTTTCTCCTTTAACTTGTTCATATGCATCCTCTTGGATGTTAAGGGAAATTGTCTTTCCCATGTGCTTATAGAGTAGTAATGGGAAGAAACCTGCCTACAGGGCTTCTTTGGCCTCAGTGGCCCATCAAACTTCAAGGAAAAACAGGTCATTTCTTATTTTGGTTATGCAAGCCTTTCAATACTACTTATTCTTTACTCATGCCTGGCCTTGTTATTTTCACTTACAATATTTCTTGGCATCACAAGCATACAGTCCTGAGTTTGATCCCTGGTATATTAAAAAAAAAAAAAAAAAGATAAAGGTACACGATCCCAATAATGAACGTAATTGTACTGTATACCTTAAATGTACCAATAAACTCAATAAAAGGAAAAAAATACATTTAAAAAAAAGAATATTTATTGGCAGGAGTGCAGCTCAGTAGTAGAGCATGTATCTAGCATGTATGCAGCCCTGGGTTCAACCTGCATCAAAAAAATAATTTTTACAATGGCTCTGTATCATGTTAGGTCACACCAATATACTCAGAAATGTCTTCCTAAACCAAAGGCATTTTTTTAACAAGAAAAGTTAAGAAAACAGATCATTCACTGTAGCAGTTCCATTTAGAAGGCAATGCAATTATATAGAAGATTCAGGAAAATTTATGTACTTTGAATTTTTAAGTTGGTGCTTTCCCCTCAAAGATTTATTTGGTATGAAAAGTAACTTCCTGTACTATAATCATAAAATCAAGTGTTACTTACTCCTATCATAACCATTCACATATTTCCTGTCATAAAAACTTAAACCTGAATGGAATATTAAATAAAACTTATAAGATATACCGGAAGATAGTACATATGGATATATTAAGGTCATATTCTAATCTAAGAAAGGAATGAAACACCTACCCCTTTCAGTATGATACATTATCACCTTAGGTGACTAATTGTACTTATGGCCCACAGAATGAACTTAAAGGATAAAAAGTGCCTTTTTGCTCCTAAGCTCAGTGGAGGATTTAAGGATGTCTCCCAGGGGGTACTATGTGGATTGGGCTGAAAAACACTTCATGGCCCAGAGTTAAAATTATGAAGACACAAAGATTTCAACAGAGTGGATGTGCACATTTTAAATGCATGTGTACATTTTTCTAAGATGCCTGCCTACTTCTGAAAGAAAATAGGCTTTGAAATTGCTAGACTTCTCTATGTGTCGGTGAGAAAAACAGAGCCAGTGTACACATCCCATGATAGTAGAAAACGTGTGGAAACAGATTTGTTTACAAAACGGCCCAGCAAAATCTGTCTCTTAGTGCCACAGCAGGATCCATCCAACAAAACAAACATACAGGAATCCGAGAAACAGCTATTCCTTCTGATGGAAGGTAACAGTGTGGAAGCAGCACATTACAGCGTACCAGCGTGGTTCAGGCTTGCAGGCAATACCACAAATGCTAATCTAACACACAGACTTCCATACATGTATTTAAAGTACAATGGTTAAACTCCCCCCTTCTTTGGCATTAGTCTCAAAGCCATGACTTCAAAACTGGCCTCATCTGTGATCTCCATATTGAACATATTTCTATCTCAATAGAAATTCCCTTTAAGCTCATCAAGAAACAACAAAACACACAAATCTGCTATTTTACTTCCATCAGCTGCAAAGCCATCCAATGAGGCTTTAGAGTTGGGACCCTTGATTACTGCCTTCACCGAGCCAAACTGGTTCAATCTGTCACCAGTCTAGTTGATACCTGCTAATGCTTTTGTCCTCTCCCTCCCATTCTCACTTCCATAAGTACTTCTGAACTTTGTCAATTTGTTCTTGGGCAAGTGTAAATGGCCCTTTCCATTGGTTCATTTACCAAAGAACAACCAATTGTGTGGTGGAAGACATAGGAGGTGGTAGAAACTACTGGGTTCTAGGCATGGCTCTGCCACAAACCATGTGACTAAAGTTACTTGATTTTCGTGGGTCTCAGTGTTTTCACCTGAAGCATGAAGAAAGTGGCTGTCAAGTTGTATTAGCTAAAGTGTACAGAGTCACCAATTATAATTTTGTGAAACTGAGTTTCCTGGTATCACTTCTCAAGAACCTGCCGTGATTCTGCTAAAATTTAAGGTCTTTAGTTTCTCATCTTTTATAAGAAAATTTGAAAAATAAAGGCAAAAGTCTCATATATAATGTAAGGCACCACCCAGAAGCATTAATAGCTCTGACAGACCCCATGTTTTGAGCTATACATCTTGTGTACTGCCCAGGGGTTTTATATATATGAACTCTAGGCCTTGTGACCACAATACAAGGTTGGTGTTACACTACAGATGAAGAATCTCAGGTTCTGTGAATGACGTGCCCAAGGTCATATTACTGCAAAATATTTGGAATGACATACAACTCTGTTATGTGGTGGATTATACAGCCCACCAAACCATAATGAATGCTTTAAAGAGAACAAAGTATTTGGGGATAAGTGGACCTCATCATTTGAGTATCAATCTGAATACCTATGATTACCATGTTGCATTAGGATACAAATGTCCTCATAATATGAAAACATTGAAAAAGAAAATGATCTTGTAATGTTTAGTTCTCACTGACATCAGCATCTACTCCTATTTACTTTCTTAGCTGGCAAATATCAAAGAATGCAATGCAAATACAATGTAGTCTGCTTGTAATGTGAAACTGAAGATTTTCATAAAGTTGATAAAAATTATATTGCACTATTTATAAGACCCATTTGAGTCACACAGTCATTGACAAATAAGATCAAAGGGAGTTTGAACAGTTAAGATTGAGGAAGAGAAAGTCAACAGAGGTGACTACATGAGAGGCAGACTTTTCAGAAAGGATTGTATATTAAAATATTAAAAGCCTTTGGAAAATCAAGAGCTTCTACAAAAACCTCTCTCTGGGACTTTGCCTTCAAAGTTAATATTCATTCTTTGTTCTAAGAGGTAACACTGCTACATCAGGTCTCAAATTTCTGTTCTACAGTGTAAAACAAACTAGGCTTCAACATTTTTTTTTAACTTAAGACTCAGTCCCAAGAGAAAACTTTTTAAGATATTTTTACTGTTTGCTTTATATGTTTCAGTTTTAAATTGATTCTCTTAACATAGTGGTAGTTTTGTGATACTAGGCATCTTCAGACATGTAGGTTCTCTTGAAATTGCATATATTTCTCTTCTTTCGTTTTCTGTTCTAAGAGTTAACTAAGTAAAAACTAATTCTTGGCACACTAGGTGTGCAGTAACGTTGTAGCTTCTCTGTCATTTCCCATTCTTGGGCTCACCAGTCTGAAGTACCCACGAAGCAGCCAGGCTCATCAGCTTCACACCCCATGCCCAAGGCTCTACTGACATGGCATTTTTAAGGCACTGGGCCTGGGCCAGCCCTTGGCAAGACTCAAGATGGAGGCAAAACTAGACTGTGCTTAGTAAATTCTCTCTCTAAATCCTGATTTCACACAATTCACTGTGTCTGTTCTCTTTACCCTGTCACCTGAAGATTGCCACTTCTTTTGTTTAGTCAGGTTCAGGAACAAGAAAAAAGGCCTCACTATACCAGATCTTTTCTGACTTAAAATTGTTTATATACACTCTTGTGTATATTTATTAAATGGCTCTTTTAAAAAAATATTCCTCAAAGGTTCAGAGAAAGGCTATTTTGAAAAACACTTAATGGGATTTATAATGTAATAACCTCAAATGCATATTGCCCCCTAAGAAAACTCTGAAATACAAAGTGTGGTTGTTGTAAACTTGCTTTTTCTAGTGGCTATAATATTCATTTCCAGGAACCCAATAAAGTTATCTCCTGTGCAAGACCTGATCTTGAAGAATCAGTCTCGGTCAGAGGGTTCTGAGGCAGTCGCCATATGTGAGCAGAACATTGTCAGTGAGCTTTTAGCTTTGCAAGTTTACTGTTTGCCACAGGTATCAGAGCTGAAGAGGTAGCTCTATGATACTGTGAGATGGCTCTCTCCCTGAAAAGCAAGCCAAATATTAACTCTTCATTAAGAAAAATCCAGAGTTGTAATTCTTATTTCTTCTCATATATGTGAAAAGTGCATACTAGCTCCACAAGGAGCAGTGCAAATTAATATATAAACATATACAAAATCAAAATCAAAAGTCTGAAACTAGGGCCTGCGGTTAGTGGAAGGAGTGAGAAGAGAAGGAAGTTTAAATTTTTAACTGTGATTCCAAAAGGTTTTTAACACAGCACTGGTTTTCCAAAAAGGATTTTATAGCAGCACTGATCCAAAGGCAGAACAATGATGTTGTTGAAGTGTCTACTAATCAAGGCCACTGATAATGATATTCTCCACTTGCAGACAGAACAGAAGCTGAATATGCAAGCAGCTATGCAAGCATGAAGCAAGGCTGCGGTTCCATTCAGTCCCCAGAAGCAGTGAAGTCTGGGCTTGAGACGCTCTGGGTGGAATGCTTGTTTTGGAGACTATTCAGTGGACAGCACTGGGTCTCCTCCATTTAACCAGGTCACCCAGGCACAGAATGCACAGCTTTGCCAGACAGAGTGCATTGTGGATGCCTGAGAAACAACAGCTTGTCCGGGCTACTGATGCGAAGAGAGGCCACAGTTTCCTTCTTCTCTGCTTTGAATGGCAGCCTTGACGTCACAACAGCTAGGAACCACTGAAGGAACAAATAACAAGGCACAAGCCAAAAGGGCCCTACTCTGTCAAAACGGTAAAGCCATTTTAATCTAGTTCTGCTACCTTCTGTGGCTGCAGAGTGTTAGCAGGAGCAGACATGTATGCTTGGAGCATAAAACAAAGGCAATCTCTGGGCTGATAAAATAGACCTTTGGCCAACGTTAACTGCCTTCAAAATCCTGGATCAACGACAGTTCCTGAATTAAACTTGTTTCTAATACAGCAGACTTCCCAGGGAATATTTGTCGTAGGGTTTTTACTGATGGCTCAGACACTGACACTTTCTAGAAGAGCTAAACTTCCTGGACTTAAAAGCAGACCTCTGGCACTTAAGTATCCTGAGCAACACAAGGAGCTCATGAAAGCGGCAATCTTTGCAAGTCTAGAATAGAAACATTCTTTTAGAGATTTTACATTTTAAGTTTGAGCAAGTAAACACATGCATCAGCACCCAACTACAGGTATCTGAATAAATGGGTGAAAGATGCTGATGCTGGAGGCTTAACTCACTATTATTTACAATGAGTTGTCTGTTAAGTCATTAGAGAAGTTTGAAAAGTATGATGTTTCATCTTTCAATTTTACGTTCAGATTATAAATTATATTTAGCAATGTGAGTGCCAGATCATTTATTTCTGTTGTAAATGTAATGCTAACTATAGACATTCTAGGCTGAAGACAGATCTTCAAAGCATCATCCACTACCTTCATAGAGCAGCAAAGCACTGTTCCCACATTCTTTGCCCGAACTTCAATCCTGGGTCTTTTGAGCACTGATAACTTTCACCAAATCCAAATCCGTGGGTGAAACCATAGTACTCAGGGCCCTGGGAGACAACTCAAGCTGGAAAACCAGAAGTCAGGAGGAACATCTGTGTGTGTGCACATATGTGTGCTTCAGGTGTGGACAGAGCACAACAAACTGACAGGCAATGAAAATGCTTGCTTCTGATTTCTGTGCTTGTATTGGATAAGAAGCTCAGCAAAAGGAACAATACTTCTGAGACATTCAGCCCCTTTTTTTTCAGCTTTTCTTGTCTTAACTAAATGAGCACTCCCGAAGCACCCTTTCCGAGGCCACTGTGTCAATTTTGTTTCAGGGGCTAATCTGCTATGAAGGTCCACACATTTTCAAAAGATAAAAGAGGATGAAATTCTGATTTAAGACTCTCATTTACGTATAAGATTCTTCTGCCTCCAGTGGGTCCTGCCAACCCATGTTCCCCTACAGGTGTCTGAGGCCTGTTCTGGAATCTGATCTTTGGACTCAAATAATCTTATCCATGTAGATAACAAACTCTGCCTTGTTACTGCTGTCTTAAAAAAAAAAAGTATAATATATTTGGTCATTAAACATGGGAGAAAGTAAGCAAAACAGATTTTTAACTATACTTTTTTTTAAAGTGGTAGTTATAATGCATAATTAAAACTCATTCTAGTCCTGTATGACTGTTATATTCAAAAGGCAAAAGAGCTATTGCCCTATCCTCTTTTTATTTTTTAAGTTTAAAAAAGTATAAGAATAATAATTAAATTTTCTCTGATTTATTAAATTTAAGTTTTCAAGAACAGACTGATGGGATTTATCAAATCTTTGTGTTTCAAGGTGGGGGAAATTTTTATTGTTCTAGGACAAAGGATGAGAGAATGAAGGAAAAAGTTTTTCAACTTGTTTTCTCATAGGAATTTTTCAATGTAAACAATCAGTCATTCACTAAGAAGCAACTGCTAAAAAGGTGGTACAAAAAAAGAGGGGGAAGAAGACATGACATGATTAAAACCCCACACGTCTTTACTACAAGGCCAACAATGCGGCCATCTGGATATTTGAAAGGTTCCATCACTGGGATCTAGATTTAACTCATGCCACAAAGTACTTTCATGGTATTTAATTTATTTACAAAAGACCTAGAACCTCATGGAAATGATGGGGAAAGAACTGTCAACATCAAAGTAAGAGATTTATTTTTAAATTATCTAAACAGGATCAATCACAAATATGAACAAATCTTAATGCTTTAGTGTTCTAACCCTAGAGAGGAAAACAATGAAGGTAATTTTTTTAGCTATAGTAAGTTTTCACTCTAATTTTCCCCTCATTTAGAAGTCTTTAAAAATTAGCTAGTTTGCTGAGCATGATGGTGCATGCCTATAATTCCAGCACTCAGGAGAGGCTGAGGCAGAAGGATCTCCATGAGTTTGAGGCCAGCCTGGGCTATATAAGTCCTGGACTATTACAAGACTGTCTCAGAAACAAACATGCATGCACACATGCATGCATGCACCCAAACAGCCAACTAACCAATAGTTGATTCAAAAGCCCTGCCTGCTTTTAGTCAAAAGAGCCAAAGAAAAAGAGACAAGATTTGTTCTAATTTGTTCTATGGAGACCCAATGACATATTCTGGGAATTTAGATACTGAACATATTATCTGAGCTTAAGGTACTGTTTTTGATTGCTTTATCGGGGGACTAGAAAGAACCTGAGTCCCACAGGTCACCTTCCACATGACAGGAAATAGGAAATGCACTGTGCCAAGTCACTTCCTGCACACATGCACAGGTATACACATTGAGAAGCTAAGCCACAGCTGGTTTGCCTGCACCAGGGCTCCTCAGCAGGGCAGAGAGGTGGCTTTCCTTACATCACAGCTCTTGTGACTGAGTCTTGTATGAGCAACAGACTAAACCCGTTTGCAGTGTCATGGGATTTCAGTTTTCTTTAGGCATGAACTGCTATTGTACACACCACGTAACTGAACTCTTCTCCCCAATTCCTTCTGAAAAGGTAGAGAATAAATATTTCCTACCTGTAACCTGTGTAAAAAAGAAAAAAAAATTAAAGTTTTCTCCTTCAGTTTATAATATGCAGCCAAAGTTATCATCTGATCCTACAAGGCACACAGGAGAAATCAGTTTTCAGAAATTGTCACTTAAGTGTGTCAGGAAAAGCTATGTACTGTAGTTACCAATTTTTTTATCTATTTAAACAAATAACACCTTCTTATACCAACTTCCAAAAGTGACGCTATACTAGACAGCTTTAGCAAACGAAATATTGGTACTTCTTACAAAGCTACCCTCCAGTACACTACAAAGAGAAGAGCTGCCTCTGCCCTGCACTGCTGAGTGTGTGCGAAGAGCTACCCATGCCGCACTCCGCTCTGGCACATCACAACCACAATGACCATGTGGGCTTCTCTGCCCCTTGTTTCCCACTAGCCTGAAAACTCCACAAAGGCAGGATTAATACTGGTGGTGTTCTTAAAGAACACTGTGGATGATGGAAAGAGGCAAAGAAAACAGAAAGGAAGGAAGGGAAAAGTAAGTCCCAACAGACACTCCAGCATTGGAGCATCTTGCCTAGGATTACTTACAGGAAATGAATAACCTGCAGGAGTGGTCCATTTTTCATCATAGCTGCCCAAAACCCTCCGGTCCAGGTAAAGTCTAACATCAATGTCTCCCACCCAAGGGATTGAGAAAATCAACAGGAAGAATCCTAATAATGCGCTTCTCATGGCATAAGCCTGTCTCTGTTACATTCAAGCCCTAGCAGGCCAGTCTTGGAAATTCAACTTTTATTTTGCTGAAATCATTCTCTCAGTCGTGTTTCTCCCTCAATGTATCAAAATGTATTATTAGTTGAGGGACCACAGTCTGTCTAGCAATTCTCTGATGACAACAGTAATAAATTATTTCTGTTCTCTCTGTCCTCAAATAGTTATAATTCACATTTTCTTTTCCCTTCTCCTGGACACTTGCACCTTTTTTTCCTGACTGACGCGGCTTTTCCAGAGACACAGGAGGCAAACTGCAGAAAGGCAGGGAGGGACCAATGCAAATGATTGGGCTAACTTGCCTGGTCCTGACCTGAATCACCACAGTGCCACAGAAATGTCATCTTCCCCACCTCGGTCTCCCACAAGCAATCAGCTATGACTACCTTGCTCTGTGGGTAACACATTGTGCATTCCAGCTTCATCTGTGTGCCTTCCAGGTCTAGCTGCAGCCTTGTGGCTACGCCAGAGGTCTTAACCCCTTCAGCTTGCCCCAGTGGGAGACAAATCAAAGGCCAATGGTCCATGATCTAATCCTAGGGCTTGTGTGAGTTTGTCAAAGGCCCTCAGAGAAAATCATGTTTTCCCTGGCTGGGGCTTGGCGTCCTTGCTTTAAAAAGGATTCTTTAATATTTATTGCAGGAAAATTAAACACGTTCAAATTTCTGCCAGATCCCCTGGAGATACACAGTTTATTAACACAAAACAAATGTGACATTTCAAAGGCAGACTTGGATTCTAGTCCCTGGCCACTACTCACCCATTGGGTGGCTGCAGCCGTAGAACTTAATCAAACAGATGACATTTTCACTCATCATCGAGCAGGCACATGACAGGTGGGCTGTGCCCTGCGAGGGCTGAGTCGGGGGTCAGAGGCAAGACTAGGTACTACGTCTGTATAGACAAAGCCCTCTATGGGCCCATGGCTGGGGTGAGGGGTGTTCGGCATTCTGTAGCTGAGTTCAAGATAGATATGCTGAAATGTATCCCTAAAATGTCTGAACACTTGAAGCTGCAAAAGCTCAGATAAGGCTGTCATTTTAATTTAGGCAGTGTTGCCCAGGAGCTGAGAACACAGCTTTTAGAAGCTGATGCCACGGATTCAAATTCTCATTTATCCTTCATGAGCTGTGGCTTCCTCAATTGTAAAGCATGAATTAACAGGACTGACTTCTCACCAACAGGACTAACTTCTTACTGAACATTCCCTATTAGCTAAAAGCTAATGAGATACTATAATGAAATATAAGAAAATTTATCTATATGGTTTCATTTGGATCTCATAAAACTCCAGGAGACAGGTACTAATCTCAGTACCTAACCTCTTCATCACCCTTCAGAGCTTGCCGAACACCTCCATGTTCCTGGAAGCTCCTCTCCTCTGTTCATTTCTTCCTTTGCATATCATTCTTTTGGGGGGGTACCGGAGTTCAAACTCGGGACTTTGCACTTGAGAAACAGATGGTGGGACCATTGAGCTAAATCCCTGGCCCCTGTATCATTCTTCAGTCAAGTGTGACAAATATTTGAAATTAACTAACCAGAAGACATTTAAGAAGTAAAAAACGATCTCTGCTAATGTAAAAATCTCAACTGACTAGGTAGCATTCCAGACTGCTGTAAATGCCACCTAAGTACTGATTACTTCCACCCTGACATCTCCCTGAATCTGGTGTGAGCATCTAGCTGCCTCCTCAGCATTTCCCTGGGTTTCTCAGACACCCTCCAACTCTAAATATGTCTGAAGCACAACACCTTGTTTTCCTTCTTCCCAAGATAGCAGATACTTACATGCAAGGAGAATGAAGGAATTGTAGCAGTATCTAAAATCACAGATGAATTTTATGGACAAAACTTCAAGCTGCAAAGAGCCCACAGATAGTATGATACCATTTTATGTGTTTCAAAATACCTTTAGCAATGAACATTTGTGATAAAAATATGTATTTGTTTTTAAAAATCAAGAGAATGACAATAAAATTTTTAGCAGTGGGGTAGCAGGTGAATGACAGATGAAATATGCAGAGAGATACCACTGATTCTTAAACTGGCTAGTAGTTCACTGGAGCACATTTTAAATTTGTGCTTTGGGGGTCTACTGATATATTACATACAATCAAAAAGTTAAAAAAATGCCACCCACAAAAATTAATGGGTGTTGAAAGTAACTCATATTTCAAAACAAACTGAGCAATGAAGGCAAGTAAACCTTACCAAAAATATGAAGAAATTTAGATTGATAAAAGTTGGTAAAAGAATATCATTTTAGCAAGGAATGTATTATATATATTATATATTAATTATATAGTATATATATATATTCAAATACCAAGGGGAAAATGACCAAATTTACGTATCAGAATAAATGTATTTACTGAGAGTCTTTTCTCTCCTTCCTTTCCTTTCCTTTTTTATTCCCTCTCTGATGGCTTTTTCTACACAGAGGTAGTATAGAAAACCACTTCTCTTTTTTTTTTTCTAGTCAGTACTGGGAATTGAACCTAAGACTTTCTTACTGAGCTACATTCCTTGCCCTTTTTATTTCTTATTTTGAGACAGGGGCTCACTGATTTGCTAAGTAGCCTAGGCTGCATTTGCACTCATGATCCTTCTGCGTCAGCCTCTTGGCCTGCTGGGATTACAGGAATTTGCACCATTTTTATCTTGAGATTTCTTAAAAGCAAAACAAAGGCATTGATGCTACTTCTTAGTATTAACCGTTAAGAGGACGATGATGGCTACATAGAAGAAGGTCCCCTCCCTGCCTTCCAGTGGCTGAGGCTCTGCAGGAGCAGCAGCTCAGAGGCCCCAGTGCTCTGTTAAAAAGGCCAGTAATTTTCAGCTACTTTTTTCCTCCTTCAGCATGGACAGAAGTTTGTTGCAGCCAGACTCCATGTGTTTCTTCCTTCTAGAATATCTCAGCTTCAGTCACTAAAATGATAGTATCCGAAGTGATTTTAAAAGAAAGTGACCCAGCTTTTAAACACCAAGCATGATGTGCCTCATTTATTTACCTGTTTGAACGGGCATACAACAAAAACAGACGTGTATACTTCTTGCCTTTTTAAAATGTAAGAGTTGGATCTATCTGAATGGCCAGAGAGGAGAAGGTAGTTTGACTTAAATTTGGCATGTGGTTTAGGGGAAGAAATGTCTTTGTAGCTGGTCCTAAGTATTATGGTAACTTGGACTGTAGTTAGTCTCTGAGGGAGAAGTTGCCACATGTTATAACACAAGCCACTGGGCTTGGCAAGGCAGGAATGAAACAATTACAATTAAAGCAACACCAGTCCTCCATTATGGTGGGTGTGCAGGGCGAACCGCTGGCTTCCTTGTTTACAGCAGACCAAATCACGGACTGCCCTTTTGAACCAGACTTCACCATGTTCGGAAGAACACAAAATGCAGAAGCTAATTTCCAACAAGTTCTTTCTACTTACTTACTAAACAATGAAATTAAGCATCCAGAGTAAGATTTAGAGGAGTGCCAGTGAGCGTGCTGATTTGGGGGAAGTTGGAAGGGTGCATGTTTCAAATGTATTAATGTTATAGCTCTAAGATCTGACTGTCTTCTGCTTTGCTGTATGTGCCCACCATTTACCAGCTAAGCATCTGCACATTACATTTATGCCTGTATCTATCTCCCTATTTCAACTGGTTGTTCCCAAACATAAATGTCCCTACTGTAGTGCTTTTTAAAGCCATACAAAGGTGACTGTCTAGTAGAAAACAGGCTGTCAGTGAGTTTTTACTCCAAGATTTTGGAAGGCTTTCATTTGGATTAAATTCTAAGGTGTTTTACCCTGGCAGTAATGGAGCTCTAGCTGTATAGTTTTTTTTAGGGGAAAGAAATTTTAAAAGAAGGCATACATCTTAACTTCCACAGTATGTATGAGTATGTACACAGGCCCACAAACTCACCACCTATTTAATGAAAAACACATGCCCAGGAGCTATTCTAGACTACCCCATCTTTTTTAGAGCCAAAAACAATTCACATTGTTTACTTAAGCTCTTTCAGGAATCATTGCCATGTACTTGCATAATTAAAAATAAGAACATAAGGCAGATGGCTAAGCACTACATGCTGCCTAATTCTGATTTACATTTTTTGATCAAAATTTAGTTACAATTTATCATTTCTAAGGGGAAAGATAAGCTTATATAATGGTACTAAATACAGTATACTGGTTTTCAGTTTTGAGAAGCAAAGGAAATGAACTTTGAGGGGAAAATGGTATAAAATATAAATCATAGTTTCAGTTTGAAGTGGGTTTCCATGTTCCGCCATGTATTTAGTTTAAAAAACAAGGTGATACGTTTATAAAATAGGCGACAAACTAAGGTAGAGGAGGAGCAAGACTGTGCACACACGTATACAGGTACACACATGCAGAGAGGCGGTAGGAGGCTTCTGGAAAGATATAAGCAGCACAGAACTTTAGTCGTGTTCTAAAAATATATAAAATAACGATTCCTTAAAAGCAGAAGCTTTACTTAAGATATGGATGGTATGGAGTACAAGCCATAAAAGATGGATCCAGAGAGTGGATGACAGGGATGTAGGTAACATCACCTAGACTCCTCTGGAGAGGTAGAGCTGGTGACAGAGCTTAGGCAGATGTGTCCATCACAAAGCACGGATACAGAAAACATCCTGAACTAAAGCTCGAGGGCTAACATCCTCACAGGTCTGTGATCTTTCCCTGGGCCTGTAATGAATTATACGGGAGGGATGTGGTATTCCAATGCACAGCCATTTGGATGTGATCACAGAGAATACAGTAAGTCTGTTAGTCACTCAATATGTATGCACTGAGCATCTTCAACCCAGTAGAGTCTTGCTTGCATGGAGCCTACAGTCCAGCAGGGAAGAGCAGTTGGGCCCTAGGGAGATGGCCAGGACAGGCACAGTAGAGCACCCAGAGCACTGGCTTGGATTCACTCTGAGGAGGTATGAATCCCTGTTCTGCTACTAACCTTGGAAATGTCATTTTACTCTTCCATCACTGCTTTCTTAAAATGGGATGATAAGGCCACTTTCTTAGGGCTGACAAGAAGGCTCCCAGAGATGGTCTGTAAACACTTAAAATGGTTCTTGATGTACAACAAACCCAATACCTGCCTTTCTGTATTGGTTAAGGTTCTCCAAAATAGACCAAAAGCGGAGGGTATGTGTGCACAGGAGATGGTAGATGAGGAAACTTATCTTAAGGAAATGAAGATGCACTTATGGGAATTGGTGAGTCTGAAATCTACAGGGCATACTGGTGACTCTGGAAGAGTTGGTATCGCAGTCTTGAGTCTGGAGGCAAAATTCCTCGAGGACTTCAGTCTTTTTCTTTTATGGCCTCCAACTGATTGGCCCAGATACATTAAGGAAGGTAATCAGCTTTACTCAGTCTATTAACTTACTTAAATGTTAATCTCATTTTTAAAGATTACCCGTATAGAGACATGTAGCCTGCTCTTTGATCACACATCTGGACAGCATGGCCTAGCCAAGCTCACATAAAATCAGCCATCCTTTCAAAAGCAGGTGTGCTCAGATGGTTCATTTTATAAATGAAGCACAGAGAGGGTAATAAAAAGTCCAAGTATACCCAGCAGAGAATTCTAGAAGATAGTCAGTGAAAAAAAAACACCAAGACTCATAATTAGATGTTACAGTAGACTCTCAGTGTGCTAGCTACCATCCGCAAGCTTCTGTCAATCTAATTCCTCTTGATTGTAGTGTAGGTTATGTTATACTTGTTGCCTGTACTTAGGATTTCAACCCATTCCTTAATTTCTTGAATACCCCTTCCACCTCCATCACTCCAGGAACTGCTCTCTGTAAGGTACTCAAGCTTCTGCCCACCACACCCAGGCCCTGGTGCCTGAGTCTTTCTCAGTGGGACACTGCCTAACACGCACCTCCTTCTCTGCACTCACACCTTGCAGCCTTCTAGGACTCTGAACTGCCCTGTTCTTTTCTTGTTTTGCTCTGAGAACAACTCCCTGGTCTGTATGCTCCTTAACCCTTCTCAGGTTCAATCCTACATCCCATTTGCCCTCTCCCTAGTTCTCTGGCTCCTCTTTCTCTCCTCTCCAGTCCTGGAAACCACCCTTCCTATGCACGTCTTATGCATAGCCCTGTCTCACCTTGCTGGTCAGGGGCCAGGCCCCACACTTCCTTCTTTGTCCCAAGTCCTGCCAACAACCTCTGTGCCTTCCACCTCCAGATAAAAACACAGCTAGAGCTTCCTGACACCTCACCTCCAAGAACCAGCCTCTTCCCTATGTTTCCCTCTACTGTAATGACCTTGTGCCTTTGCCACGTGAACTGTGTCACTTTTGGGGTAATCATAACGATGCCTGTTCCCTGACTACTCATGATTCTTCAGCTTCCTTCACCCAATCCCTCAGATCCCAGGTCTCACCCCAGCACGTGTATATATTGAAGCCTGATATCCTAGACCCCAAATCCCACCCTCCCACTGTGTCCTCTAGTTAAGTACCAACAACAACTCAGCTGTCTCAAGTAGAGACATGCATGGTAACAGTTGGTCCTCTCTCCCTCATCTTCCATATCCAACAAATCCTCCAGTTCCAACACACCTGCCACG
The DNA here is from genome assembly GCF_012274545.1 of Fukomys damarensis. Classification (NCBI taxonomy): domain Eukaryota; kingdom Metazoa; phylum Chordata; class Mammalia; order Rodentia; family Bathyergidae; genus Fukomys; species Fukomys damarensis. Next base: position 36,376,161 of record NW_022900916.1, on the reverse strand, counting down.
CTTAGTATCAATCAGATCCCCACCCTCTCTCACCTAGACTCCAACGGTCTCCTACTTCCTGTTTTCAGTGCTTGCTTCCCTGAAACCTGTTCTCCAGCAGGCAGGATGATCTTCCCAAAATATAAATCTGGTCATGTCACCCACAGCTAAAAATTCACCAAAATGTCCTTATATCCTTAAAGATGACTGAATTTCCTAACATAGCTTCTGGGGCATTCTTCCATAGCTCCTCCTTCTCTGGGCATAAGTCCTTACTACTGACCTCTCCATACTGGCCACAAAAAATGTTCATTTCCTAAGATATTCTGTGATATCACCCCCCTGGCCTTTGGATCTTAGCACATTCTATCTGACTTGCCTGGAACATATATCTTTTTCTCACTTTTTTTTTTTTTTAATGGTTCTGGTAATCTAGGGTCTCAAACAAAGCACCTTACCATGGAGCTACATCCTCAGCCCTTAGTTTTAAAAAATTTAAGATGGTCTTCCTAACTTGCCTAGGCTGTTATCAAACTTGTGAGCCTCCTGCTTTAGTGTCCTTGGGAATACAAGCGTGTGACGCTATGCCTTGACTTTTTCTTAATTTTCAGCTCAGCTCTCACTATCTGAATGTAGTGTACATACTGACTCAATTAGTTTCCTGACCCCTGACAGGATTAGGTCCCCTTTGCAGGTGTTCTTACAGCCAAGCTGCATTACATTCACACCACAGTTCCAATGGTGTCTCATTTAGACACTCCTTGTCCTGCTCCTGGACTATGACAATGGATCGAGGGGACTTGGCTCTGGGCATTTCACCGCAAGCCACCTCCCACCAACACCAGGCTGAGCTGCACTGGGATACAGCCCACCACCACTCTCCTGACCAAAATTCTTCCACCACTCCCCAGTGACTTAGGATTAAGTTTACAGGGTTCAGTCATGTGACTTTTAAGGCCCTCCCTGGACTCACCTCCCTGGACTTGTCATGTGATATCATTAGTCATTTTTACATATAGTTTCCCACTTTGCACACCAGTATTTCCCATCCCTACCAAAGCTGCTGCTCAGATTTCCTTGGGTGGGGACACTCTCCTTCCACGATCTCAAATCCAACACCACCCTTCTTTCAGCTCTGGCTCAAATGCTCTTTAATCCATGAAGCATTTCTTGGTTCCCTTCCACAGATTAGTGCTCTACAAACTTTTTCCATGGTTCATTTATCCATCTCTCTACTTCTCATGCATTCACCTCTCTCTACCTTTATTCTTATTTTACCTATGCCCAGGGCCTTAGTTCTAGCTCTTCAAGGGCAATGTCAGGCCCTGGCCCACACTGTAAAGCCCAGCAAAAGTATGCAGCAAATCATGGCTTGATGTGTACACCTCCAGAATCCAGCAGAGGAATGACAACATTCTGTGTCTTTGATCCATCAGTATGTCCTTTTGATAGTCCTAGAACGGTGCCTGGCACCGAGCAACACTCCACAAATAGCTCTTTAGTAAAATTACCCACAAGGGACTCACCACTGGCTATAGGAGAGAAACCCTGTCCCTATGGAATGTAACATGACAAGGGAGTCTTCCATCTCCCACATTCAGAGATGTGAGAAACCTCAGGGTCACTGTGTCCCATGAGTGACACAGCTATTGTCAGCAATAAGCACCACACGCAATGCTGTGGTGTATTCAGAGTGTCACAAGCACCTGATTTTAACATGTAAGAACTGAACTGCCCTTCGAAATAATGTCCCTTGAAGACCACAAAGTTATTCTAACAATGACCACAACCTTTCACAGTCTCATCTTTTGTCTGGCCACCACGGGGGGGGGGCTTATTATAAAATGAACATTTTCAACTGACTCTAAACTATAGAATTTAAGAAATAAACCTTAGTCTCTTCAGCCTTAAAATAAGAGATTTTTTTCAAGCGCTTTTCATTTCCAAAACTCTATTATGTAAGTTACTTTATAAATCATACACATAATTCATTTTTCCACCAAACCTTTGTCTTTAAATGGGCTCCAGCAACACCATGTATCCCTCTGCTGCAGGATACATCCCCTGTCTGTCTGTAGTGCTACCTCCTCCTATGTCATTTCCCCCATTAAACAGCAGGTAAGTCAGGCCCATGGCCTACTCATTTCTGAACCTGCAGGGCTCACTTCTGGGACAAACTGGCCACCCACTGAATACTAACAAGAATCACATCTATGGCACACTACGTACCTTATCCATTAGAGGTAAAGTGACTTCTTCCTATCCTCAAAGGACAGAGATTTCCACTGCTGTGGACAAGAAGATAAGACGGAAGACTCTTAAGGAATGGCAGGCAGGCAAGTGCTCAAAGAGTCTCTGGCAGAAGTGGCATCATGGTGGTAAAGTTAAAATTCTTTCTGCCAATACTGTCATGCCTAATGTCTCTTGCCATGCGAGTTAAAAGTATTAATCACATTGTTTCATTGTTACACTTGATAGACATTCTCCACTATTTAGTCTGCTTGAAATAAATACCAAAGGGAAAACTGAATTAATTTAAATCACATTTTTAAAAGGATAGGTTAAGTATCTAGCTGAATATCTAAACTTACTCCATGAAAAAGCCAAGATGACCTGCCTGCTCAGCCCTGTGTACCCTGCACCCATCATAAGGGACTCGCTCTTCTGACTATTAAGACTGGAGGTCAGAGTCTTTAGAAACCTACATTCATCTTCCCAAGATTCAACAACATAAGCACATCTTCATTTCCAAGAAAGCTCATTACAAGTTGGTGACAGATTTGAAAAAAGCTGTAAATGAAATTACAGACATGACTCTCACATTTGAGCTTTCCACATATACTGTAATAGTTTTAAGAAATATCACATTTCCATGTCAAAAGGAGAATTCTAAAATCCAGTATATTCTAGAAAGTTCATTCCACACCCAGGAGCTAAACATAGTGTGTAAAGACTCAACTTTTCTAGATGGTTAACATTTTGCTGAAGTATTTTAAAAAACTGAAAATACAAATGAAGATTTCACAATATTTCAGTTCCAATAAGGTTTATGGGGAAAAAAAAAAGCTGGGAATGGTGGTGCACATCTGTAATCCCAGTACTCCAAGGAGGCTGGGGACAGGAGGATCGAAAATGAGCCCAGCCTAGGCAACTTACTGACTTAAGGAGACCCTGTCTCAAAATAAAAAGTAGAGAGAAAGAGAGGAAGGAAGGGAGGGAGGGAGGGAGAGGGGAGGCAGAGTGGGAGGGAAGAAGAGAATAAGCAGTTCAATGAAAAGGCCCTGGGTTCAAGCACCAATACACACACACACACACACACACACACACACACACACACACACAGATCTCAAAGTATTATTTCATCTTCTCTTAATATTACTAAAAGCAATACATTTCTTCCATTAGGAAACTGAGGCAAAAAGCTCACTTATTTTTTAAGAATACTCTACATTTCAAAGCATTTACACTATTACCCCAAACTAACTATACTCTGTTGTAACACACCCTCATGAGAAAGGTGCTAAAAGGCTTATTGCTCAACTGAAGGATAAACAATGTGAACTGCTCCAGTGAGTGGCCCAAGAAGCTGCAGCAGACCACTGGGCAAACTGGACATCTGTTCACATCCTTATCCATGTTTTTCCCTGAGACGAGATGCGCGCATTGTAACTAACAGGTGTTCTTGATTTTGATAATAATAATATTCATTCACACCCTATACCCCGTGTACATAGCCCACATGTGCACATCTTCTGATTGTGCCCAGTGGCAAGTAAACATTTTTTCCATGAAAAAGTAAAAATAAAAGCAAAACTGTTTTTCCTAACCGTGGTGCCCTTGGTAACAAAAGGGGCAGAGACAGCAATACAGAGATTACAATACTCTCAGACATAATTCAAGTGCAATTCTAAAAGGATAAATGCATGTTATAAACTTTTTTCACAAGTGTCATGTGTGCTTATGTTACTATTCATCCTGAGATAGACAGATCATCAATGACCTTCTGGGTCACTGACTAGGGAGAAAGCTGACTATAAAAAAGAGTGGGAGAAAAAAAGGGGGGGCCTGCTTCCTTCCACTCCAGACCCCCTACTGCCTTCAATGAAAGAAGACAGATGGCAGCCACCTTCCCCTTTAATTAGGAGGGGCGGCTCACAAGGGAACAGTCCCGCTTGCTTGGCACCATCTTTAACAAGACTCGTCTCGATGGTAATGCTCTCTGCTCACTCACCCTTGTTTCAATCTTTAACTTACAAATAATCTCTGTAAATTTAACAGTGAAAACAATCACAGCTCCAACCATATCACCATAATAAGGAAGATGGTTAAAGATGTTTACTGAATTAATAATTCTCAGACATCCATGTCAAGACCCTGCACTGTCTCCAGTGAAATACAGCCACTCCAACCAAGTTCTATTGCTACCACTTTGGGATGAAAGGTGAATCCCTGTGATACGGGGACAGTTACTTGAATCCACACAGCATTCCCCACCAGAGTCAGAAGACGACTCCTGCTTCTGTTTTCCAATTCCACACTACTGTTGTGCTGCCTCTTTTTGCAAAGTGTTACTACTCAAGTTGAAACATCACAAAGAGTATGTGCAAAACCAGTTCTTTTTATAAAGAAAGATAATTACAAATAAAAAATGCTTCCTTTGTTTGCTGTCCATTTTCAAAACCAGAGGATGTGTATTAAAAATTAATCAAGGAATATAACATCTCTGGAGACGGACGACAGGGGCCCGGTGTCAGATTTAGGCTGGGGTTAACAGAATCTTCTGCATAGGCGATAAAAGTCTCTCACTTAGGTTCTAAAGGCGAATGAACACATATTCCATAAATATACAAGGAACAATACTTTCTAGTATTGAAAGAGCTCAGCCTCTGTTGTTAAGGTTCCTACATGTTTTATCCTATCATTACATTAAAATTTTCCCAAAATCACTGAGTAATATATTCCCCTCAGCTCCTTTCCATTCCCCAGCAGGTTTTTAAGTTACAGCCTCCTGCCTGTGACCTTTTCCCACCTGTTTCCTATACAGTTCACACTTGGGGTCTCTGTCTTCACACTAGCCTCGGGGACATGCACCCTTCCCATATCTAAATGGAAATCAGGGCTGTTTTGCTATAGACCTCCTGGCCACATTAAATAAAAAGCTTGTCTGTGACACTGTCATTTACTTAACAGCAAAATTCTTGAACTATGTTTTTTAAAAAGGAACTTTCTGCTTTTTCCTTGATAATATATTTCAATTTCTTCCTGTCTCTAAAACTCAACATACTAGATAAGGAGAAAGAGAAAAGAAAGGGACAATTAGTTATTTAAGAAACTCCATCTCCCACTTCCCAATGAAGGGGGGAAACTTGGCATTTGTCAGATACTGAGTATCTTAATTATATTCGAAAGAAAAAGCACATAGGACAGACCGAGTAATAAAGAAACAAACAAAACTTACTTTGCTTTCCAGCACTGTGAGCAGCTTGGGCATGAGACGAGATGACGGCAATTCCTTCCTCAAGGCCCCTGCTTTCGCTTTAAAAGCTGTGTGAGCACACACACCCGGGTCCACTGTGGAACTCCACAGCGCCTGCGCTGTCCAAGATACCCCAAGTTCACAGTACATCTCAGAAACACTTCTGAGGACCAGGAATCCAGGAATCCCCAGGGCAGAACAAGGCGACTTCAGGGCGCCACGTGGCACCACTGTTGTTGTTACTGCACACACACACTCCCAGGACACCCACTTGTTACCCCGGGAACCTTGCAGCCAGAAGATAACTGTTCCCACGAACAGCCAGAGACTCAAGCCTCTGGCATTCTCAGGTTCAAGGTTGGAAAATGTATTAAGACAAGCCACACAGTCAGCAGTATTCTGCGCCATTAACTGTCTTGTACTTAAGACGTCTGTCCAAGTAAGAGCCAAAGGTATAAAACCCAAAGGACTATTTTACTACCAGTTGTGACTACTTTGTGCCGTTACTTTAAAGGACTGGGTCCTACCTTTCCCTTTAATAGAGCATTTAGGAAGTCTTAGGTCATAAGCATTTTTATTTCCTCTATGAAAAACACAGGAAAAAAACAAATATAATTCGGCTTAAAAATGTAATCATTACTAAATCTCATCTGACAATTTTTTTTTAAATCTGAAAAGAAAAAAAGAACACACATATAAATGGAAAATTTGTTTTGAGAAATTACTTCATCCATGTACTGTCCAGCTCATAAAAACAAACCTTCTTCCAGCAAAACGGGACACTTTGACCTTGTTTACTGCAGTGTTTTGAAACCGATGTCTCCTAACTCCTGACATCACTGGCCGTGCATTAGCACCTTTACTGCTGTTGGCTGCACATGCTGCTACCCCGATTCTCTCGCACTGCCCATGGGTGAACAAATACCCAACAGAACGGGGGGGCCAGTGGCATTAGCATTAAACTCACAGAACTCACAGACTTTTGGTAAGTGTCACTTTGCTCTGAACAGTTTTTTATAGAAAAACAAAAGCATCATGCATCTGATATTTTTTCAATCCTAGCGTACCCAGACCTAGCCCAGGCCGTTCTTCCTTTTGACCCTCTCCTGCCCAAGAGAGGGCTTCCTTGTTCACCATTCACCACATTGGCAGGAATTCCTGCCACACAGCTTTCCTCACAGAAGAGCACGACCTACTTTCAGCCCGTAAAGAATTTCCACAAACTTTTCTAGAGGAGAATTTATTTTAGTATATTTTACACTTTTAGAAAATACTGCATTGTTTGGTAAAGCCAAATTTATTATTTCTTTCCTTTTATGGAACCTGCTTTTGGTGCTACATGTGAGTACTGTATTTTTAAAGAAGTAATTTCTCGCACTGTAAGTCTGAAAAACTTCTACCTTCTCGAATTCATAATCTAAATACATCAAAATCACAGTAAAGGACAGGTATAACCATGGATATCAAGTCATAATTATATCTCACCTCTTCAAACAAAACTAAATCCTGGTCCTAAAACAGTAACGAGATTTTAGAGAATAATTAAAAGCTCTCATTTAGTCTATCCCATCCCAACTGATAACAATCTTGTTCCTTTTCTGAAGCCACTTATAAAACATCAAGACCTTAAACTAGAGTCATCAAGAATTAAAGAACATGAAATACATATTTGAACAATTTATCGTCTTTGCTTGTCATAAATGAGTGAAAATAAAAACACCCAGAGTTAGTAAAATTAATTGAGTCAGGCTACAGAAAAGACCCTCCAAACGTCATGCTGTTACTATGACAACTTCAAAACTGCTTTGAGAAAATGTGACGGAGTACAAGGTCTGTGATAAAACTAGTGTCATCCTGACTACTGGAAATTACCTTCATTTATAGCAGACAGCAGAAAGGATAAATGGTATTTACACAACTAAAACATCAAATCATTACCTTCTGAAAGCTGCTGTACTCTTCATTCTGAACATGAAAAGAGTAATAAGTAAATGGATCTCTCAGGAACCAGAACCATTTTGACTTCAGTCTTGCAACCGTACCACCCCGCGGTCTATCTAGTTAGTACATTTTTTTTTTTTTTTTTTTTATAGTGAAAGCAAAGTCTGACTCAATCTGAAAGGGAAGAGACGAAAAAATTCCCTAACAGCTTCTCGTCTGCAAATACAAACAGGCAAGTACACACTCACGCTGATTCTTAGGGATTAATTATGAAACAGAAAAAGAAAACAGTGTTTTCTCCTTAAAATTCCTGCTCTTTTAATATTTAGGCTGATTTACATTTTACGTAATCTTGATGGCTCAATCAGGAAGTAAGAATTTTAAGTGCGTGTGTGAAGGACGGGAGGAATCATGTGACCCACAGCAAAGAAAATTATGTCCTAGAGTAGCACACTTTAAAAAAAAAAATCCAACAGGAACTTAAAAATAATATCTTTGGGGTTTACTAACTTATGAATGAATACATTATGGCTTCTGAGAAACAAGAACTTGTTTGGGAGTCTCAAAAATATCCCCAAAACGTTACAAGATCAAAGTGGTATACAGTGAGAAATTAAAGTTTAATTACCAAAGGAGCAGTTTCCTTTGAAGAGCACATCTATTCAAGGCTTAAGTTAAAGGCTATTTTTCAACATTATTTGAAGGTCATTTAATAAATACATAATATAATCAAACAAAACACAGGCTGGAGAAGTGTATAAATACTTCTGCTTTCCTCAGTAAACACTGATGGAGAATTTTGGAGCACAGAGAAAAACTCCCAAAGTTTATCTGGACTACACCTAAATTCTATAGATTTCAACAGGTCACGCATTGTATTATAGCAAGCATACTCATAAGACGAAAATGTTAAAGCAACAGAAACATTCGTGGGAGATATCTAACTTTGTAATAGGGCATAATTAAGGAGTGTTTGAATTATCCTTGTGTGAAGTTTTGACACAGACTACAGTCACTCTGGGAATCAAAAAGTGGGAGATGAAGTCTGAAACACATATAATAGATTGACCAAGAGTTGACTTTTATATTACAAAAACTTCTTAAGACACACTTTGTGCTACTTTACTAAAACAAATAAACATAAACATACCTAACATTAGATTTAGCTAGTGACTATTTTATTTCTCAAGGCAAATTCTGTTGTTAATATGTTCATAAGTAATAATTTATTAATATCCATAATAAAATGTAATGGCTGAGAGTAGGTATTTGTATCTCCTAGCCATTACTTTCATCATTTTAATGCTTTGTATTTTTAAAGCACTATTCATATTTTTATTTCAGGCTTATAAAAAAAAGGAACTATAGCTCTGAATACATGGCAGGGTGAAGGCAGAAACGTGAATTAGTTCTAGATTTTCCTGATTTTTTTAGGTCAGTATTTAATTCTTAAAAGAGGTAGCTGGGGAAAAGAAGAGATTTATAGGAAAAACAAATCTTTTGGAAGGGAAGTATAGTAAATTACAAATACTTATGGAAAGTAAGAAGTATAAATTCTTCCAAGGTAGAGTATTAAAATGACTTTTGTCATCATCTTACTTAACTTGATATTGCACTTATTGACTGAATTAAAGTGAAAGAAACTAGTTTTCGAGAAATATTCCTAATGTATTCATGGTAAATGTATTAGGTAAACCTAATGTATTCATGGTAAACCACATACCTAAACTACAATTTATTTAGAATGAATATCAGGGAATATAGATTTCAATTCCCTCATTCATTAAACCCAGAAATTGTGAAAGTTAACAGACTTTGCTATTTTACACCAATAGTTGACTGACAGCTGAAATCAGACCCAAGATTTCTGACCTTCCTGGCCTGGGGCTCTTTTCCACCATGTAAGCAGCCTCATATCTATAATTGAGGTTCAAGCACCTCTCCATCAAGTCAAGCCCTGTTACTTATCCTGTTCATGAATAAAAGCACACAGCTGAGACTTAAAGAGCACCTCAACTCTGAATCACCCAGCCCCCAGCTCCTCCAGGCCCTCTGGTCGTGTGTGTGTGTGTGTGTGTGTGTGTGTGTCCCCGGCATCAGTCTCTACCTGGCCTGTGAGCACAAAAGATAGCTCAGGCTCTGGTAGCACAGCTCTTGTGAGGGTTCCAGCGCCTCTCCTCAAAGCTCCTGTTTGCCCAGCAGAACACTCACTAAAGTAGGAAAAGCATTTGTACTGGTTCACATCCCTGCTGTACTAGGAATTTAAGAACAAAATAATATGAAATAAATTTTCCATTCATAACATTTAGCCAAACTAATTCTGTAGAAATTTAAGAGTTAAATAAATGTAAAAGCAAACAAAACTGAATTAGAAAGAAATATTTCTGACTTTGGGATAAGAAAATAAAACTTTATAAAAAACAATGAAAAAAATAACAAAAGGCAACACAACCTGAATAAATCTAAAGCATATGTCTATTCCTCAAATAAAAAACCAGCAAATAAAATAGAAAGAAAAGTGTGAAGCAAAATACTTGTAATAGGATAATACATTTATAGTATTTTTGAATATAAAAGGTCAATTGTATTAACAGAAATCCACATAAAAATTAATAAGGAATAATACTGAATTTTACTATCAAAAACTAAGGCTTATTTTATTCATCAAATTCACAAATATGGACAATAAAAATAGTAAAGCCAATACTCAAGGTAAGACAATCATGACAGAAAACCAGTAATCAATCAATCTACCTAACGGATTTTTTAAAAGCTGTAACACCTTTCTTGGGGAGGGGGGTCCTCATTCTGTAGCCCAGGCTGGCCTTGAATTTGTACTGATCTTCCTGCCTCAGCCTCCTAAATGCTGGGATTTTAAGCATGCACCACCACACCCAGCCTTAAAGCTAAAAAATACTTTGGACTCATACCACATGAACAAATACCATCTAAGAAACAGTCAAGATCACAGGACAATAACTGCGTGAGGAAGTGCTTACAGTAACATAAAACTAGGACCAACTTAAACATCTAAAAGTGGATTTAATCAGGACATAAGTAAACTCATGCTTAAATAATACTTTTTGGAGGATATTTAATGATATTGGGAAGCACAAAGTAGGTAAAACTACATGCAACATTATATTTAAATATAAATATTGTTGGGGGAGAAGTAGTACGCAAGAGAAGGAAGGAGAAGTTAATTCCTAAGTGAGACTGAGAATGAACTAAAAATGTTTATGAAGGGATAGACAGAATTTAGATTTTTCCATTGTCATTTATGATCTTGGGATGCCTGACATTTTCTGTAAGAAATACTGCTTTTAAAACTGGAAAAAGGCTATGTAAGGTAATGACTATCCTATAAATATTTCATGGCTATATAAAATAGCTAAATTCTTTACAAAGACTTTTTAAAGACAAGGGAATGCTTTTATGATCTTTAAAATATAAAAATTTACATTAGAAAGAATATGAATCAAAATGTTAATTGTAGATGCCTTTATGTAGGGCTATTGCATGTATTATTTTTAGTCTATACCGTATAAATTATCTAGGACTGTCATGTTTTCACAGTAAGAAAAAAGCAGCTAACAATCTCACAATTATAGAAATGATACATGAAGAAAGTGTTACTATTAATGTTGCATTTCAAAACACAGAATATCAATAGCCACAAACATCTTATCTTCCTGTGAAGAGAGTTTTTCTTAACTTAGGAGGAACTGGCATGCTCTCAGAAAAGAGCAGAAACTGATGTGTATGTGGGATGTGGGACCAATCATATTGGCTGTCAAACTGCTTTCTGCATGAGCAGTTTTGCAAGGGTCCTGCTGAAATCTAAGAAGTCATTGGGGGCCTTACAGGGTGTCCCCAAGTTAAGATGATCTGACTTACAATTTTTCAACTTCATGATGGTGTGAACACAACACATATTCAGAAGAGACCAGACTTGAAATTTTTGGCTTTTCCCAAGCTAACAATATGTAGTCCAATATTCTCTGGCAATGCTGGGTACTGCAGCTCTCCATCAGCCAGGCGTCACGTGATCACAAGGGGAAATGGCATATTTTGCAGTGTGCGTGTTGCTAAATTACAATGTTTGGTAAGTTGGGGGTATTAAATGCATTTTCCACTTATGGTATTTTCAACTTCTGACGGGTTTATCTGGATGAATTATAACCTAATTATACGTGCAGGAGCATCTGACTAGGAAAATGGCCCAAAGGTCAAAGGGGGAAAGAGGAAGGAAGGAGTCCATGAAAATAGAAGCATCGGGAGATTAGGATGAAGGAATTATTAAATTCAAAGAATTGAAGACAGGGACTCATGTCCATTATTTATAGCAGCACTATTCACAATAGCCAAAAGGTGGAAGCAACCCAAGTGTCCACCAACAGGTGAACAAATTAAACATACACACATATGTATGTGTGTACTGATCGTTTAATAGATATAGACTTGCAGTTTTGCAAGGTGAAAATAATTCTGGAGATGGAAGGTAGTGAGGGTTGTACAACAGTGTGAATGTATTTAATATCATTAAACTGTACACTTAAAACATTTAAAATGTTAAATTTTATGTCACATATTTCACCATAATTAGAAATAATATATTGTAAGTGTATATATACTTGCATATAATACAGATATAATATACTTTGTTCAGTTTTGGTGTTTTGAGATAGGGTCTCACTATTTTGTCTGGGATGGCCTTGAACATGTATGTATTAGTCCTCCTGTCTCCTGAGTGCTGGAATTACAGCTGTGTGCCACTACAGTATCTGTGTGTTAGAAAGGAGGGAGGAAAAAGGAAGGAAAGAAAAAGAAAGAGGAGGAAAGAAAAAGGAAAATAAGCAAGCAGCGTTAAGTCCTCAAAGCAGCTTCTGATTTGACAAAAAGAAACTGTAAAGAATGGCAATAGTGCAGGCATCAAAACAGACTATATTTCTGATACTTAAAAACTGAAATATAATTATAGAAGTCAGTCAGTAAACACAGATCAAAAGTGAAAAAAGGAAGGGGTATTGTGTTTAAGGATAATATACCAGACTTCTGTGTGGTTTTGTTGTTGTTGTTATTTCATTTGTTTTTGGTACTGGGGATAGAACTAGGACCTTACAGTTGCGAAGCAGGCATCAGAGCCACTGAGCTAAATCCCCAGCCCTGTGTGGTTTCAGAGAATCTTTCATTATAACCAGCTTGAAGATTTCCCCACAACTAAGAAAGAACCTACAAATCCTAGGAACATCATCAGAATTAATGGGAGGGAAAACATAAGCACCAGGGAATCTCCTAGTGTCCCTCCCTGTCCAAAATGATTCCCTGAGAATCAGAGGACAAAGACCCTCAGGTAGAGTACATAAGTGATTGTGTATCCAGAAAGGCTTGGCCAGGAGGGCTCAGTTACATCAGCAGATGCATGCCTACCAGGTCTGGCTGGAGCAGGATCTGTTTGGTCCTAGATACAAAAGCCAAACAGGGACAACCTGGAGGATGGACAAGTGTGAGCAAATAAGAGGCAGCAAATGGAGATGGTTCTTCTGAAAGAGAGGCCCTAGCTGGAGAAATAAACAGAGAGGCAACACTGAAGGGCTTTTAAAAATGAGGAAGACGGGAGTAGGTTTCATTACATGCAGAAAAAGCGCAAGTATAAGGTTAGAGAGAAAAAAAATCTCTGAGTAGGTAAGAGAGGACTGGGATGGAGACTGTCTCTGAGCCCTGGACATAGGAAGGGCTCCCCTTCCACTGTAACAGCAGGCAGGTACCAGGGAAGTGAGCTCCTTACCGTGTGGTGAAGAGAGGTCCAGCTGCAGAGAACATGTGTGGTGCAAAGTGTGAAACGAGAGACAGCTATGTGGCACAGATTAGCCACCACAGAATAAAAAGTCATCCTGTCCAGTGGGTTTTTACTGCATAGCAAATCTCAAGTACCACATCCCAATCCTCTGTTATGTCATTTAACAAATACTGAGCACATAAACAAAAACTCAACTACATTGAGCAAGTCCCCTCATGAGAAGTTTTATCTTCAATACAGTAAGATCTAGTAGGGTAGATGTCACCACTAAAATCAATTTTCCTTATGCATTCATTCCTTATGTACAACAGTTGTTAAAGTACACAATGATCATCTTGTGACAATGTGCAAAACAATCATCCTTCATTCTACAGTCACATTTAGGTGATCTATGCAACCAGAACTTCATGGTTTCAACTGAAATCAGATCAACAGAAATGCACCTTCTGGTGTGATCTAAGTTGGGTTTTGTTTCTGGGGTCATCAACCCTGCTCAACGTGAAGGAGTAATCACTGTGAGGGTCACACTTATCCCACCTGCCAGGGTGGTGCTAGAAGCTGACTGAGGAAAGGCCTGTCCCCAGTACTTCTCCTGAGCACAGCTCTCATCACTGCTCCTGCCTGGAAACTACTAGAGAGCAGAAAAAGGGGCCAGGAGCTGAGCACAATGAAGCAAGTCCAAACACAGGCTGGGAATGGTGGCATGTCAAGTGAGCGATGTTGTGTTTTTCTTGAGTGTTAAGAAAATGGGACCCTGAAATATATCTTTCCTTATAAAGACCTTTTGTAGGGACAAAAGTAACTCCAGTTATTAATATAAGGTATCCCTGATATTTTCAGAGCATGTATCTCCCAAGGAGCTTAAAAAAAAAATTTTTAATTCTATATCCTTTAGGGTGAGAATGAGCATTAACAACAAAATCTAACCAGTTCAGGCAACTGGGGAGTGTTATTATGAACAGTGAGACAACTGAATCACTGTATAGTGAAATATACTGCTTTGTATTCTTTCTGTTTCACAGTCCTGGGGATTAAACCCAGGTCCTCACGCATGCTAGGCAAGGTTCTAGTGCTGAGCTATATCCTCGCCCTATTCTCTTCTTTTAAAAAAACCAAACGCTTGTTGAGTGTACCTATGTTCTTTTATTCTAAAGATAATATATTAATACTGCCCAACATTTACATACATTTACAGCTCTACACCCTCTGCCTGACTCAACCCAGCCCAGAAGCAGGTATTCTCATCCTCCCCATGTAGGAGACTTCCACAGACTAATTCCTTTATCTCTGGCCAGCAGCAGATCATGTACTCCAGCAGAGGCAGTCTAGCTCCATAGTTCATCACACACAAGCAAAGAAAACACCAAATCAAGTTCTGCAACATAGTATGCCAAACAAGATAACCATCATCTTGAATGCCCCCCAAAGTCCCACGAAACCTTGGACCCCCAGGTGTTGTTACTGGAAGACGGCCTAACCTTCAGGAGGTGAGGCCAAGTGGGAGGACCCTAGTCATTGGAGGGTTTGCTCTTGAAGGGCTCTATGGGATGCCGGCCCCTGCCTCTTTCCTTTTGCTTTCAGGCTAGTGATGTAAGTGGCTCTGCTACGTTGCATGTTCCTGCCATGACAGGCTACCTCGTCATAGACCCAAAATGAATGCAGACAACTGAGCATGGACTGGAGCCTCCAAAACCATGAGACATAATATACCTTTTCTCCAAAAGTTTTTTATCTCAGGTATTTTGTTGGAGAAATAGAAAAATAACACACTAACAGCATAATTTTGGTGTATCTCTTACTCTATTTCTTCATTTTTCAAATAAAGGAGTCTTTTAAAAGATACAATATTTTACTATATTCAAATAAAAAACCATATTACATTCAAATAAGTAAATCTGTGATCAAAACCCTCTCAAAATAGAAATTCTATCCATAGACCAGGCTTGTTTAAAATCAGAAAGTGTTTCTAACATATAATATGGTTGTTATTAAAACAAACTTTGCCTCACAAGCTTCTTTACATTATATTTGACCTTAGTCAAAAGGCCAAGAAGTGATTGTTTCTTTACATTATGAAAAATATTTTTCTTAAAAGAATGTTTTTTGGTCTGGCCTACATTTAATTAGGATGAGTTCCAAATTAGTCATTTTTTTTAAACCCACACATATCCAAGTTTTCAAATATGAAAACTGAATTTAAAATATTTTATTTTACTTGAACTTGCCTGCAGGCTCAGGCTAGAACTCAGTTGTTATGGTATTATGTCTGTGCAGATGAAAATATCAGTTAACATGGGAAATGTTGGAACTTCTAGAGGCCTCGGTAAGATTAGCTTCAGAAAAACAAGCAAAACAGTGGCTTTATTACACATACCTTCTGTCAGTGACCTCTAATGCAAATGTGCAATGATATACATGTCCAAGGCAATAGCAATTACTTGAGGCTTGGTAACACTGTCAAATGTGAACGTTTATTTCCTAGATTTAAGTGTCTACCTCATGTGGTGTATGCAAATATTCTCTACAGTTCTTCAAAACAGGCCATCACATATGTGGACCCATCAATTTTCAATAAAAATACCAAAGCAATTCAATGAGAAAAATTAAGTCCTTTTAACAAATAGTGTTGGGGAAAATGTGTGGGGGGAAAAAAAAAGAATGTGGACCTCTACCTCACCCCACATACAAAAATTAACTAGAAGTGGATCACTGGTCAAAGTATAAAAGCTGAAACTATAAGTTTCACACCCTTTGGGAGGCAATGATTGTTTAGCAAATGAAAAATATTAATAGTATAGAAAAAAATTTTGATTAATCAAATTACTTGAAAAACAAACCTCTCATCAAAAGGTACTTATAAAAAAACAATGTTGCAGACTGGAAAGATATATCTGCATTATACATTTATAACAGATTTTTATTCAGAACACATGAATATGATAATAACAATAAAAACAGTTCAACTTAAACATAGGCAAAAGAAAAATATCAGGAAAAAGTTGAATACATATTTCAAAAAAGAAAATGGCTATATACATGGTATTCCTTAAGAAAATGCAACTTAAAAAATCACTATGTCACAGAGAAGTATGTGCACCCATGTTTATAGCAGCACAGTTTGTAATAGCTAAATCTTGGAAACAACCTATTTGCCCATCCATTGGAAACTGGATAAAGAAGTTGTGATTTTTCTATAAAATGGAGTATTACTCAGCCATAAAGAGTGAGAGAATAGATTCATTCATAGGAAAATGGATACATATTGAAGATATACTCCTAAGTGAAATAAATAAGTCACACATGTGTAAATACCAAATAGTTTCCCTGGTGTGAATATTCTGCAACAATGCATAAGATTCTAATAAGATTACTGACATTTAGAAATTTGAAGAAAGGAGCTAAAGGTGTAGGGAAGGTGTGATACGTAGGGGAAGAACAAAAAGGGAAAAGAAAAA
>NW_022900916.1:36341627-36359408 GCF_012274545.1 Fukomys damarensis | reverse complement strand
TGTACTATATCTAAAATGTACCAATAAACTCAATAAAATTTAAATAAAATTTAAAAAAAATTAAAAAAAATCACTATGAACTACTACTTCCTATTTGGTAGAATGATTAAATTAGAAAAACCTACAATGCATAAATGATGAAAAGAAACTGGAGCACCTCGAACTCTTACGCATTGTTTCTTGGAATGGAAAGTGGTACTATTATTTTGGGAAATGACTTTTAGAAATTCTTATAAAGGTAAAAATACCCCATACTATATGGCCCAGCCAGCAGGAAAGCCTAAATTTTAAGAATGAGTGAACTCATTCATATAACCCTAAATATTCTTAACAGCCAAGAAAGTGAAACCAATCCAGATGTTAGTCAATAAGAGAATGGACTAAAGACTTGGGTCTCTTCACACAGTGGACTACTGCCAAGCCATAAAAGAAGAATCAACTGCTAATACAACATAAAACTTCTAGGTGAAAGAAGCTGGACATAGAAAAGTATATACTCTATGATTCCATGTATAAGAAGCTCAGGAGCAGGACTGCAGTGATAAAAATCACCAAGATTTTTAAAGTGAAGGTGGGGAATGACTGGATAGGAGCATGAGTAAACCCAAGTGACAGACATGCTCTTCATGAGTCTACTTAAGATTTGTGTACTTCTATGCAGGTAAACTTCATCAATGAAAAAGTAGGACTGACTAGGCTCTCAAACTGTCTGAAATGTCAAAGTTCCTCCCAAAGAATGTAACTTGGTTTGTACTCTTCAATCCCACCAAGTGCAGACTGTATTTGAATTACTTCAGTTGAGTAACTATCATGGCTGTCTGTTCTCTCTGGGAGATAAAGGAGGAACTTGCTTGTTTTCCTCTCATCCAACAGTAAAAGCCAACTGTAAAGCTAGGTCCCAGAACCAGTGTGGTGTGCGCTCTAAAGTCCTGCAGTCATAGAGGTTTCTTTCTATGCCCATCCATTTTCAGGAGACAATTGATAACCTGCACTCAGACACATTCCTCATCTCCAAGAGGTTACAAGGAACAGCATACAGAAAGGAGTTTGGGAAAGGCAGGCATCTGAAAACAAGTTGATGGTATTTATCCTGGCCAATACAAAGTACTGGAAGTAAAATCATGAGTACGCTGTTTGCATGGAAGCTCACAGGCTCACTTCATTACTCTCCATATCTGCTTCCAACAGCATAGCCTCAGGATGCCAGCTCTTTAATTTAGAACTGGCCAGAGGGTCGGGTCTAAACTAGTAAATAATTTACAGTGGTAAGAGAAGCTGGATAATGCCAGAGGAACCTGACTATCTTCAATTGCCTCTAAGTTATCCCTTGAAGAATGGCTAAAATCCAACAGCACTACTTAGCAAATTCTACAGGTAGATTTAGTACTACACTGGAGATAAGACTAAGCCTGAGCAAAACCTAAAAGTTTACAAAAGGTGGTGCAACTGGCTCTAACCATGGAATACTTCTAGGGGGCATCTCTAGGGATTTTTTTTTTTTTTTCACAGAGAAGCAGTCATTTTCTTCATTAAGGAAAATAAGGAAACCGTAAGATCAGAAACATTAATTCAGTTTCTTCTGAGACACAACTAGATACCATCTATGTCAGGGAAGTGTAAGGATTAATTAATATGTATTTCCCCATCTTCATAGTATCTAGGTGGCATATAGGATACAGGGATGATCAATAAATGTTTGGGACTCTGTTCACAAAGCAAATAAGAAAGAAGAATCTCAGATACTTCTTAGAAGCAAGGAGAATAGAAGGATGATCAAAAGACATGGTTAATGTTTTTTTTTATTCTTTTGTTTTGTGGAGATGGGGTCTTGCTATATTGCCCAGACTGTCCTTGAACTATGTAGCCCAGGCAGGCTTCATACTCATCAGCCCAGACTGATCCTCCTATCTCAGCCTCTGAGTGCTGGGATTACAGGTGTGTGCCACCACACCCAGCAATGATGAATGTTTAAAATTAAAAAAAAAAAATTATCACAGTAGAAGACATACTGCCCTTAAGCCTCGTCAGTTCAAATACATTTCTCCCATTGCTTCTACTTTCTGAAGCAGTTCTAGAAGTCCTCTTTCATGACTGTCTTTATGGGGTGTGATAAAAAATTTGGTGAATGGTACTCCCAAGTGCAATCCAATGGAACGCCTGGCTTGTAAAAACATTAGTGTCTTCATTTTTATTTATCAAATCTGGCACTGTGCAATGTGTACCCCAAAGTCAAAATGACTATGAAAGGTAAATATTTTGAATTGATTTTGGGACATCAAAATAGCTACAACAGTGCAACTAAAGAGACTCAGCTGTGTTCACAGTGATGGAGAGTATTTTGAAGGGGATTAATGGCACTGTCTTATGCAAAACATGCCCACATTTATATTTTGTAGTAAGAACCAGAACAGCTGATAGATGGTGGGGGGCAGTATTAGATAGGGACTGAACCTAGGATCTTCACACTGAGTTACATCCTCAGCCCTTTTTATTATTTTTATTTAAAACAGAATCTAACTAATTTGCTATGTTGTCCGGGCTGGGCTCAAACTTGTGATCCTCCTACCTCAGCCTCCGATAATGTTGAGATTACAATAGTGTGCCACCTGTTTTACAAGTAATATTTCTTTGAGCAACAAAGCTCAAAAAGCCTCTTCTAGGTTTCATGATTAATGACTTGGTCCCTGCAGCAGGAGAGCATCACTCTAAGTAATAATATCAGCTAACGATTTCTTCCCAACCAGGTACTCTGGAGACAGTTTTGCCAAGCCCCACAGCCCACTTCAGTCACTGTGCCTCACCTCATCTCTTCCCTGGCTAAATGCCTGGTGCTGTAGCTTGGATGCTGAATGTCTTCCAAAGGCTCTTAGGTTGATGGCTTGGGGCTGAGGTGGTAGAACCTTTAGGAGGTAGAGTCTAGTGAAAGTAAGTTAGGTCATTAGGAAACTGCTCTTGAAAGGGGAAAATGGGACCCTGACCCTTCCTTTCTCTTTCCACTTCCTGGCCACCAGGAAGTGAGAACTTCCTCTACCATACACTTCAACTGCAAATGTGCTGCCTTACCACAGACCCCCAAACAACAGGGCAAACAGATCATGGGCTAAAACTTAAAAATCTGTGAAACAACATAAACCTTTCTTCTAATAAGTTGATTATCTCAGGCATTTTGTCACAATAATGGAAAAGTAACATACACAGCTAAAGCTATTTTTAATTTAAATATTCATATATCCTTCCAACAAATCAACCAATGACAGGACTTCTCATGTCAAGACAAAGGTCAGGCAAGGTATAGGAAAGGCACATACACTTATAGAAAGGTACACAGAGTTCACCATAATTAAAAAAAAAATCACAGCTTTCCACAAAATGTCTGAGTGCCAGATGGATGATGGAGGGGAAGTGCCCAATGATCTGGGCAGGAGCAACTATAGACTTATAGAAATACACAGAGTTCACCATAATTAAAAAAAAAATCACAGCTTTCCACAAAATGTCTGAGTGCCAGATGGATGATGGAGGGGAAGTGCCCAATGATCTGGGCAGGAGCAACTATAGCCTTGAGAGCTTTCTGAGAGATGCCACTGCTGGGAGGAGACACGTGACCTGGTTTGGTAGAACCCCAGGAAGAGTCCAGATCCACAGAAAGCAATTGGAATATGGGACAGAAGTGCCAAGAAGGGCAGAAAGCACTCTGGATATCAATAATTACTCCTTCCATCCCTACTTCCTGTGCTTTTAAGGAAGATCAAACTTCACAGGCCCCCTAAACAAAAATAAAAATAGCCTGATGCAGAGGCACATACCTGTATTCCTATTTACCTGAGAGGCTAAAGCAGGAGAATTTTAAATTCCTGGCTATCCTGGGGCAATTCACCAAGACCTTGCCTCAGAATTAAAAAAAAAAAAATAAAAGGGGATGAAAATAGAGCTCAGTGACAGAACATTAACCTAGCATGTAGAAGGCTGAGGTCTGATCCCAAATACCATAAAGGCTAAAAATAACATTAAAACCTTAAAATAAAAAGGGAAATGATTCTCTAAAGACATTAAAAATATCTGACTAGGGTGTGAGAACCCTAAACTCAAGCTCTCTTCACTCTAGGACTTAGCAATGTGGGGACTCTGCAAGGCCCAAGCCACCCAGGGTGAAGCTCTCTCCTGGCGAGAGGCACCAACTCAGACAGCTTGAGTCAGCCAGAATGCAGCTTCACTTAACTGTGGATCAACAACCAAGAATAAATACATATTTAGACAGCCTGCAGTATGAAAGAGGAAATCACGATAAATAACAGGAAGGCCTTGGAAAACACAGAAAATTCAAGGGAACAATGATTTTAAAGAACACTTTGAATAACCCTAAAAGTATTGTAGAATAATTATATCCAAACAACAAAACAAGAAATAATCCTAGAAAAAGGTCTATGAAATTTAAAATATGAGCCTCCAAAAGCAAATTTTAGTGAACCCTAAGTGTGGGTGCCCTAAGTACACAGGTGTATTCTGATTATTTAATTTTACCACACAAGACAGTAATTTTTACCTAAGATGTGGTATATTTTACACTTTTGCCAGAAATGGCATAGTGAGTCTGTTCAAGAAAACTCAAATCTATTTTTAACTCCTCTGCTAGTTTATAGGGTATAGAAAGTGAGTAATCAAAGGTCCTGTTTTTAAGAAGGTGAAACATGAAGACTCCTGGAAAGTACTAATAATGCACACAGACTAACAAAGCTTGATGGGAAAACCTCAAAATACTAAAACATATCAATGAGGCACATGTGAATCCCTCAGTGGAGAACTCCTGAGAGAAGATAACCTCTCTCCCACCTAGGTAGCATGCATACCATGCTTTATTAACCCCCGCTAGTTCCACAGCCCTCTTTTTTTTTTTTTTTTTGAAAATGGGAAGTCTTTATTTCATTTTCTTTATACATTTTTGTTTTGAAACATAAAGCATAATATATCGTAACTACTTAAAGCCGAATCTTTTTTTTTTAATTTTATTAAGTTTATTGGTACATTTTAGGGATACAGTACAGTTACATTCATTGTTGGGATCATGTACCTTTACATGGCAAGTCTTGATTCTCATTTTTTCCCCTTACCTCTGCCCTCCCTTCACAGCCCTCTTTTTATAACAAAAAAAGCCCATCATGCCCTAATTACTACTGTATTCTAAAATAAATTTCAGTGTACATTAGTGTACATACAACTTCTAAAACATCAATACACTTAATGTAACATAAAGGAAAAACTATAAGAAAAGCAATTTTTCAATATATAAATAATTTTAGGTTCACTTAACTATCCAGTGAAATAAATGCAATTTAGTTCTACTTAAAGAGAATTAGAATCTAACTTTCATGTTGAAACTATGGGAAAGTAAAAAGAGATAAGATACAGATAGACAACAAAATGGAAATTTGTGTATTCTGTGTATTTTAAAAGTTAGTAAAAGCATTACCTAGACTCAGAAAATAATAAACTGATTTTTTTACTCCATAAATATTCAATACTACAGATAGAAGTCAAGCAGGACACAGGGCAATTCATTCTCTTTTCTACTTTAGGATGTTCAAAATCTCTGGCTCCTATTCATTAAATATCCTTCACTATGCAACCAAAGCACCCTCACAATTTCTACTATATGTCCCCTAGAGGGAGGCCCTGTTTCTCTGAAAACCCAGCTAGGTGATCTACAGGAGTTTGCCTCCAGCCTTCTTACCTCATGTCACTGAAGACAAAATTCTGAAGGTCAAATCAGCAATGTATCTAAGAATACCACTAATATGGAAAGTAACTATGAATAAGTTTATTAAGTTTAGACCTACAGAATTAAATACAGGTCTATTCAACATTTTCCCTTTTTGAATTCATGATATTTAGTTATTCCATACAGAATATGGAGTAGAAAGCTTTACCTTTGTGGCTTTTAGTTAGATTTTAACATTCAAATCTGGTTAATGATGAAAAGGGAGTTTCACATAGAACTCTACAACTCTCATTTCCTCAAAACAAGAATTAATGCATTCTTTCACATGTGGTCATTACAGGAAGAAGGGGGAGTCATTTACTGTAAATGTCTTTCTGATGCAATTTCACCACCTCTTTCAAAGAGAGAACTCATCCAAGAAGCCTTAGTCACTTCTTCAAGAAAAATGCCATTGCGTTGAATGTACACAGACTAAATCACATGCTTAAGGATGAACTGGTTCTACGGTTGAGAGACAGACAGGCAAGCAGGCAGGCAGACACAGACACAGACAGACACACACACATACATATACACACACACACACACATGCACACACACATGCACACACAGAAAGGGGGAGGTATCTCAGATTCTTTGTCATAATGGATTAGCAATGTATCTTGAAATTTGGCCTTTAATACAGGAAAAAGCCTGAAGTCTGACAGGTATACTGTGATCATTGTTGCACAAATCAAAGGTGAACAGATTTCCCCTCCACCTAGTTTTTTTTTTAAGCATACTTCCTAAAAATATAAGACCTCAGTTCTAAAGCAAGAACCTATGCATAATTATTTTTGTAACTGTGGCTGTTTTATTTTTTAATATTTGGACATAGAAAAGGGAAATCCTATATATTAAAATTTGAAACCAAAACTACATTTGGAAGAGGGCGCATTGCACATGAAACAGGTGAGGCAGTGGATAATTCTATCAAGCAGTTTGGGCAGAAAAATGTAAAGCAAACAGTTCTGAACTCTTCTTAAAGAAATATCAGTTTTTCTAAAAAAGTCTTTCAAATCTACCCAAAGGAAAAATAAGGAGAGATTTCTCCTGCTTCTCCTTACCTAGATAACCATGAGTTCTTCTTAGAGCCAGATGCACACACTTGTGTCTTATGGGTGAGTCAATGCTGAGCCAAAGACCAACAGTCACAAGAAGACTCAAAACAGGTTTCTGTTGGAGCCTGAAATCCCCTTGATGAGTGAAACCGCATATGGTAATATATGTATCCTGAGCAAGCTATTGGCTAGGTGAAGGTAATGCGTGTGGAAGTCTGATTTGCCACCTTTGGGGTAAGCCTCTTGGAGGCCCCCCTCGGAGATATGATGGATTCACTACACTTGAGAGAGTCAAAACTAGAGAGAGTGCTCGTTTTTCTGTGGCATTTCCCTAACCCTGTGGAAACCACGACAAGAAGAAACCTCAGAGAGATCTGACTCTTCCATCAGGTGATGCCAATGGAAAAAGAATTACTGTCGACACCGACAACTTACAAACAAATCTACCCCACTGCCAAAGCTTGTTGGTATTACAGGGACTGCCTGGGAGTAGGGTGTAGGTGTAGGCACGGTGCGTATATTTCTAAGCCAACAAATCTGAGCCATGATTTCAGGGCTTTCCTGTAAGTGGGACGATCCATCCAACAAGGAGCAGTAAAACTTTAAAAAAGAAATTCAAGGAGCCACCCATCCTCACTGGAGGAAGGATGGTCTATTTAATAAATGGTGTTGGAAAAACTGGATTTCATCTTGCCAAAGATTAAAACTAGACCCCTATCTTTCACCATGCACTAAACTAAAATCGAAGTGGATCAAAGATCTAAATATTAACACAGAAACACTAAACTGGAAGTGTTTATGCTATAAACTATGCTGGAAGATAAGTTGGGTTAAGCTCTTGAAGACACTGGCACAGGAAAAAACTATGAACAAAACCTCAGTAGCACGGGAACTAGCACAAAGAATCTACAACTGGGATCTCATCTTATTAAAAAAGCTTCTGCACAGCAAGAGAAACCACCAAGAGAGCTGAGAAGACAACCTACAATGTATGAAAAAATTTGTATCAGCTGTTCCTCAAAGGACTACTACAAAGAGTATATAAAGAACTTTAAAAAAATCAGAACCCCAAAATATAAAGACCCAATTCAGAAATGGGCATCTGAAATGAACAGACATTTCTCAAAAAAGTAAAAGCAGAAAACAAACATGGAAAAATACTCCATATCCCTGAGAGAGATGCAGATGAAAACAACACTGAGATTCCACCTCACCCCAGAAAGAATGGCTGCTATCACAAAATCAACCAATAACAAATGCTGGCAGGGTTATGGGGACAAAGGAAGCCTTCTTCATTGTTAGTGACAGCGCAGACCGGAGTGGAAACCACTGTGGAAATCTATATGGAGATACATCAAAAAACTAAGATTACAGGTCCCATTTGACCCAGCTATTCCTCTGCAGGGTATCTTCCCAAAAGAATTAGAAGAGTCATACGATAGTGATATATGTGCACCCATGTTTATAGTGGCAGTTTGTAATAGCTAAAACTTGGAAACACCCCAGTTGACCATCAAATGGAGACTGGATAAAGATGTGTTTTGCTTTGGGGTTTTTTTGTTTGTTTGTTTGTTTTTTTTAGGTTTTTTTGTTTTGTTTTGTTTTGGAGACAGGGTCTTACTATGTAGTTGAGACTGACCTGGAACTCACTTTGTAGCCTACGCTGGTCTTGAACTCACAGCAATCCTTCTGCCTCAGTCTCCCGAGTGCTGGGATTACAGGCATGCACTACCAAGCCCGGCTTTGTCTTTTTTTTTCTTTTTTTTTTAAAAATAAAGTGGAGTACTATTCAGCCATAAAGAATGAGAAACTAGAAACATTTATAGTTAAGTGGTTGCACATTGAAGCCATAATCTTAAGTGAAAAAATAGGATACATGTGTAAAGAACATGGTTTCTCTGGCATGAAAAACTAGAAGTGTAAATAAGGATTGAAATATATAACTGATAATGTGAAATAGGAAGATAAGGTCTTAATGAATAGGGGAAGTGGGAGGGGTAGGGGAAAGGAGAGAAGAGAAAAAAATGTAAGAAAAGGAAAAAATGGAAACAAAGTCTTTGTAAATAGGGGAGGGTAGAGGGGGTGAAGGGAGGGCAGGGGTATAGGGAAAAAATAAGAACCAAGATACATCATGTAAAGGTACAAGATCCCAGTGATGAATGTAACTATATTGTACACATAAAATGTTACCAATAAGCTTAATGGAAAAAAAGAAAAAGAAATTCAAACAGTGCTACCCTGGTGATTAATCATGGAATGAGACAAACAGAGCAACAGTGTAACTGACCTTTCTACAGATGAACATTTTCAACCAGGAGTCCTGGACCATCTGCTTTACAATTACCTAAGCTTGGACCCACAATCTCTGGGGTAGAGCACATTTTTTAACCTAGTATTCCAGGCTTTTTTTTTTTTTTTTTTTTTTTTTGGTACTGGGGATCGAACTCAGGACCTTATGTGCTACCACTGAGCTAAATCCCCAGCCCTCCAGGTTGTTTTTATACACTTCAAAGTTTGAAGACAACTTTCATGTTGATGGAACTGAACAGCTGATTGAAGCTGCTCCCATCTTCCTTTATTATTTAACTGTTTTGTCTCTGATCCCTATTGAAATCATGAGCATCAAGGACACTAACTGTCCTCTCAGGACAACTTGTGGCTGTAACTCCAGAGAAAAGGTGAGCCATTCTGGGTTCACCTGATCTCCCCCCACACCTAATACTCCCAATCTATCACTCCAGGGAGAAAGCAAAGATCAAGCTAAAAGAACTTGAAAATGCAGTATCTGAATAAATGAGCATTACAGGAAAAGGTATTATGGCCAGAAAACAAAAAAGTGCGTATGTAGATGAAAACAAAAGAAAGACAAAATGAGGGAGCAAGGACACCAATACTTACTGACTGCTTACTATGCCCTAGACACTGCATCAAGCAATGACAGCATTGTCATTGCCAGTGATATAGCACAAAAAGCTAACTTGTCCAGAAGTACATGAACACACAAACTCAGGCATCTCAGCTCACAGTGGGACCTACAGCCAGTGTGTGTCCTCTAAGGAGGAGTTTGTTGGCTCCACCAAGAACCTACTTCTAGCCTCAGTGTCCTATGAGCCTAAAAGGATTTTCAATCATGAGGTTAGGAAATACTCAGAAATGTATTTAAAATGACATCACCTTCCCATAGTTCCTATTCTTATTTACTTTGCCAAAGGTGTTATGACTTTTCACAAATTTCAGAGTGGTTTTTCATCACGAGAGTTCTCATTTTTAACCAGGTGATTTCAGTCCAAAATTCTTGGGGAAATATTCATATTAAAATATGGACAGAAAACCTTTTTGGATATCACTAAGCACAAAAATGGTTTTTCACTTTAACAACAATGGGTTTTTTTTCCTCCAATGTCTATGTGTCTAAAGAAACTTTCTGCTTAAAAGGAGGCCCACACAGAAAATACTATTTATGAAAAAGTTCTTTCAAATGCTTCTTTGTTTCAGGTAAGTATGTACTATGATATCCTAACACAAAAAAAGGAAGGAAGCTGACTTTTAACTTAAGCATGAGCTGATACAGCATATTTAGTGTTTTAAATTTGGCTATATCAGGGTAGTATTTCTCAAATTCTGTATTAGTAATGAAACCCCCCTCATATCCCCCCAAAGTCTTAGGTGGAAGCCCATTACATACTCTAGACGAATGCTATAGGCCAGGCGATATAAAGACCTTCGATACATGGGTCTGCTGACTTATCCAAAGCCCCAGGGTGGCTACTGAGGCAATGTTGCCAAACCCTAGAGGTTCTGTTTTTAAAAGTATCAAGATCTGAGAAAACATAAAATTTATACTTCATCACTACATGCTATGCATGCCTCATGCCTTTGTATCTCAGAGAGGGACACACATAAACTCTTTATAAAAAGCCATATAGAATTAAACATGAAATTCTACTTACGCAGTAAGTCAGTCAGAATTGTCACGTTTGGTTTGTGTGGACCCTAACATAAAAATTATAATCACTACCTGTACCTGTATCCCTGTAGCAATGATGCCCTTAGCAAATTTGCAAATTTAAAGTTATTTTAGAAACACAGTCTTTTGTCAAGACATGCATTTGAAATTAGTAAGAATATCATATTAATGTATGAGACCTCTTGCCATATTTCATTTGTACTAGTGGCCAGTGGCTTGCTTCTCATGGAATAATGCTCTTCAAAATACATCATGCATCAGTTAACAGTGATAACACTCTGTGAAATATGTCTTTAGGTGATTCTATCATTTTGTTAACATCAAAGAGTATACTTACACAAAGGAAGATGGATACAATGGCCCTACGTATATAGAAGTAACCTATGGGACTGCTGTCATGTACATAGTCACCAGCAAAAATGTCATTACAGGCTTCAAAATACATACATAATCTATGACTCACAATGAGGAATGAATTTAAAATATTGCTAGGTAATCATTTAAAAAATTATAATGCCATATCACGATAGCAAACAAAGACCAAAATCCCTTCATGAAGTCAGTATTTCTTTAAACTTCTGTTAACATAAAAATGTAACACTCTTTCCATTTTTGGAGTATTGGTTCCTATTTTAAAGATGATGTGTCTTAAATCTGGCAAAGCCATCACTCTCATCTGTCAAGTGTATATGAGAGAAAAATGACCAGAGGAAAAGTGCTGCCGCCCTGGGGCCACCAACTGCATCCAGGAAAGGTTGGGGTTCTATAGTCAACTGTCCCTCAGGATAACAGAATGTCTAAAAGGAGAGGCATTTACATCTACAGGAGTGTCAGAAACAATCACAAACATAGAAAGAATTAAAATGATCTGTTACTTTCAAATCCATATTATTTTTAGGATATTCTGAATTTCCCCATTATTTTACTGTAATTTGTTATTAAAATTTAAAATAATCATGGAAGCATGCAAGTGGCATAGTATTTTTAAAATACAGAGGACTGAGCCAGAGATTTAGTTCAGTGTTTCCACCACCTGCCTCACAAGAGCAAGGACCTGAGTTCAATCCCCAGTACCAAAAAAAAAAAAAAAAAAAAAAAAAAAAAAAAAAAAAAAAAAAAAAAAAAAAAGAGGACCTCCTTTATCATAAGGGATACATCCAAGGCCCTCAGTGGATGTCTGAAAACAAGGTAGTAAGAGCCTTATTATATATTCTATGTCTTCCTATATAACTATGATAGTTTAACTTATAAATTAGGTAAATAAGAGATTAATAACTAATAAAGCAAACAATAAAACAATTATAAAACACACTATAAAAATATTATATGAAAGTGGTCTCCAGTCATTTCTGAAACTTTCCTTGCAATATTTTCAGAGTATGGAGGATTGGGGGGTTACTGAAACAAGGACAGTTAAATTGTAGATAAGGAGGAATTACTATAGTCAACCACCTTCTAGAAGCATGGTTAAGAAAAATAATGGCATTAAAATAGACCTCAATTACTTAATTATGTTCTCAACATGTGTCCACACATTCATTGGCGGTTTAGGACTGAACTATTTTTCTGTTAAAAAGAGTGTGCTAATGACAGTAACCAGGCCATTCCACAAAACTGATTTCACCCGGGGCAAGGGGGGTGGGTGGTGAAGTGAAATGCATACTGCAACTCTGTTGCAATACTAGTAATTATATAAGGAATAGGATAATAGACTAAGAATAACCTTTATTTTTCAATATGAAATACAAGGTTTAATCAGAAAATGATGAAATAGAATGAGACTGCTAAGAGCTTTGAAAGTTGATAATACTGGTTATTATGGTCTTATTTTACCTCCAAATATACCACGTTGTTTTCTCTTGGTATGATTATATCACTGCTCTTGAACTTGTCAAATATGGCAGATGCAGTGAGGGTGCTCTAAAGCTGAACAAAGAGGCAAAAAAGAAAAAAAGTTTAGGAAGAAAGATATTCACTTAAAATACAGAAGAAACATGATAGGAGGATCACATGAAATTAACAAAACCATGATCTGAAAAAAAGACAGGAAAAAGAGGAGAATGTATGGAGTTCTCCCAAGTTGGATAAAAAAGGTGTTGGACTGGACCTAAGTCCTGAGCCCAGACAGCCAGGCTGCTACGTGGGGCACAGGCTATGCAGGGCTGACCAAACACACGCAGTGATAGCCCACATTGTGTGAGACCACGATGTGTGCAAAGCAAGTGCCCGCAATCTGGAAAGGCTCTTTGTGGTAAACTTGGTAAGAATCTGGTTGTCAGTCTTTGAAAGCAGTAGCTGTTTGGTCTGACTCAAGTGATGAGAGCCCTGGAGTTAACAGTTTGGCCTGGTATGGTCAGCTTCATGGTCTCAGAAAATTAAGAGTAGACAGTTTCCAAATGCATGGTGCTGGCCAAAAAGGACCAATCCAAGCCTAAAGACAGTGTAGCAGAAAGCAACAAGCTCTCTAGAGCTCTAGCAATGAAAGCAGCCTCATTCATGAGACCTTCTGATTCTTTCTTACTGGGGGGAAAGGTATCACAATCTGGAAATTCCATTACTTCTAACATAGCAAACCTAAACTGCTTATGAAAATGATTATTAGACCCCATCCTACTAAGTTTTTTGTGCATTTTTAATTTGATACATATGCCAAAAATAAATCTGAAAGAAGAGTCATATTTAGAAGGCTTTTAAATGAAAATATAAACTTTGACCTTACAAAATTTTGTGGCATTTAAATGTGTGTGTTTGTGTGTGTGTGTGTGTGTGTGTGTGTGTGTAAGGCAGGTGAGTTCCAGTTCTGTTATTGCAGGAAGTTTAGGAAAGAATGAAAAACAAGGAATTTTGAGTTGTAATTGAAGAGCCTCTGTGACTCTTTGAGAGTTAAATGTGTTTTGTTTGTTTTCAGACTGTAGAGTAATCCATTAGTGGGCTGAAAAATAAACTGAGGGCACTGCAAGAAGTATTTTTACAAAAAAAGAAAGAAGGTAAAAAATTAAAAATAAAATTTTATCACATGTAGTATAACTACACATATATTTATATGTTGTGTATAATTTTTCATGATGTAAAACATAATCCTTTCTGTCAGTCACAAGAAGGAAATGATCTATTAGAAAAGAGGAATTAAAAATTCTGTGTGAAACACAGTGGATCAGGTGGGTGTTTAATTTTACTTGGGGTATGCCATATATCTTTATCTTGGAAAAAACCCCACAAACCAAGATTCATTTGCATTACTAAGCAACAATTCTAAAGATATCATACAAGTCGTTATTTACTTGGTCACTCAACCCGTCTACTCTCCCTGAGGTGTTACGGAGACAAGTAGAGTTTGAAAAAACAGAAAGCGAAGAAAGCCCAATTCCATTAAATACGGCCATATAATAATAGTAAACATACCAAGGGCTTAGAGTGTGTCTAAAAGTGTTACAAGAACTTTACGCATCATTGATTCATGTGATCTTTGCAATGATTCCACAAAAGTAGATACTAACAGTATCCCTGTTTTACAGATAAAGAATTTAAGAAATTGAGTCAGATGCCTAAAAAGCAGAGTAGTCTGAACCCAGGAAGTCTGGATCCAGAGTCCTCCTCTGGGGGGAGGACCGCTGAGATTGAACCCCAGGCTTGGCACACATTAGGCACCTGCCACTGAGTCACATCCCCATGCCCAGAGCCCTGCTCTCAACTGCACAATATCCTCGATTCCTAATGCCATGACGGTGCACAACTGACAGTGAGACTGGAGAAAGGAGGACATGGACCCCACGAAGGAAGCGTGACTGCCTGAGCCGTGCCGTCTAGCCTTTCTCTGGCTTCTAATGTACAATCCAGTTTATGCAACAGGCAGTTGGTCTCTTCCTCTAGGGTCCCTGGAGTGTACTGAACGTGCTTCCCAGCAAATTAGTTCCAATTCCATCTCTCTTCCCTCTCTAGAAAACATATAAGAATGCAAAGAGTGGAACCTTTCCTCGCTCTAATAAATCCCTTATGCATTTAGGAGTTAAAAGAAACTCCCTCTGGTGTTGATGAACTTTAATGTGAGCCAGTCACTTTTGAAACCTGTTCTGGATCATATCTCCATGAACCACTGACACCAAACCTAGAGTGATTTCTGTTAGCTTGGCCAGGGAGGGCACTGCTTTTTTTGAACCCCCTTTTCCCACAACCCTCATTCGCTTCAAAGAGGTCCAAAAGAACCTGACAGAATATGTGCAGAGTGACAGGAATACTATCACACCTCAAAAAGATTTGGTATGGTGCCCAAAGATAGTCCTCCCATGTAATCTACCCACCCTTGTCTTCAGGTTAAATAATCAGCCTTGGAGTAGGGCCTGTAAGGGTAATAAGTATCAATGTTGGAGTTACAAGCATGATTCCCTTTTGTGACATAATGAAAGTTAAAATGGCCAGTGTAAGTATCTTGGGACAGTGTATCTTGGGACAAAAATAATACAATACTTGGGTCTTCGACCATTACACCTTTGCCACGATTTGGATTTTTTCTCATGAAAGCATCTTTCGGCCAAACAAATGTAACATCTTTCAGATTTTTAACAAAATTATTAAACCTGTGTACAATGCTGGCTTGTACATTGTGACATGAAAATTTTAATTTTAGAGGAATTCAGTGTTCTTTCAAAATGAAATACTGTACTACTCAAGATAAAAATCTGAAGTTTAAGTAGTCTATAATGTTTTACTACACTTTGTTTATACATATATTAAATATATATTCATTCTGTAACTTACTAAAATTAAAACAATGAAAGTGTAATACTTCTCTTAATAAATACAACTAAGAATTCTGTAAAAATAAAATTTCTCATTGAATAATACTATCTATCTGCCAATGCAATGTCATACAAGAAGCAGGAAAAGAGGATTTTACTATCTGTAACTATTTAGGTTACTTCTTTTAAGAAACAGATTAAACTATTTCTACCAAGTAATTCCTTGTATCTAAAACCAGTACTTTTGATATGGGCTGGGGTACATTCTCTGTGGTTTCAAAAAATAAAGGGATGCACCAATCTAGTTAATCTACTTCTAAGAAAAACACAGTTTTTGGATAAAAGAAGAGTAATGTCAGCACTTAACAACATGACACATTTTTTACAAGTCGTATGAACACACTGGGGCTTTTTAAATGACGATGCTCATTTTCTGTGCCCTATTTACCAGGTTTCATTAGCTATACTTGGGACCAAGAGCATTCATTTGAAAGACAGTGGTCAGAAGACAGCTGTACTTGGATGTAAGAATTGGATTAAAACCAAAAAGGGGAGCTGAATGGATTGTGTGGGATGGGAATCAAACGTAAAACTAGCCTCAGCAAACACAATTCACTGATATAATACATTAATAGTTGCCATTAAAACTGCATCTGTATTAGTAAAAAACAACCTACATATATGCTCCTGAACAGCAAGCAGTCTTTTGACTGTTTCAAAGAATCTGGCAGTGGCTTTCCTAGAACATAGAAATTACACAAGTTGTTTTCTGAGTTAAATAAGGATACACAAAACTGAGAAAGACAGGGAACTTCTTAAGGAGCAACTATTTTGAGAGAATAAAGCTATTCCAAGTTAAAAATCATCCCACAAAACCTTCCATCACCGAGGGAGAGCGTGGGCTTGCCCTTCCCTCCTATCTGTACATATGTCAAATTGCCCTCAAACTAGCATAGTACAATGGGGGAAACTGTGAGTGGTGTTATGAACACTTTGCTTTTCTGTATATTTTGCTAAGACAAATACTTTAGTTATATTTTTTAAAGATCACTTTAAAATGACGGAGGTTTAACATTCATTTTGGAAAACAGCTGAACTTCTGCCTGAGTTAAGTGCTATCTCCCTGTCAGTATTAGTTTCACCCTTTCATATTTCTGTGTTCTTATCCATGTCCCATCTCCTTTAGGAGACACAGTTTCCTTGTCTATAGGTTAAAAATCTTGAGGTTTAAACATTCTCTTACCTTCCTTCCAAATCCAAATTTAAACGGATAAATATAAATTATTCTGTGATTTATTTTCTCCCTCAAATATACTTGATATAAATTTTATACTAATTTCACTTGAAACAGGAAGGGGAGGAGGGATAGCGGGGCAGGGGAAATGCAGGGCTTGTGAAGAGTGACGTGTATGCTCTGTCCTGGACATTACAGTAAAGCAGTTCTCTAGAACTTATTCATCTAGCATACACTTTACTCTTCCTTACTTGAAACACATTCTATTGTTTCTTTGTGAAACAATTCTGGAAGCCCTCTTTGGTGTCTTTAGTTGCATTGTTATGGCTGCCCCCATGTCCTAAATGGATTCAAAATGTTTATGTCTCATTGGGATGAGCCAGCCAGAAGTTCTTCACTGGAGAAGAGCCAGAAGTTGCAGAGTGCCAGATCTGGAGAAGAGGGTGGATAGGAACACACCACAATGATTTTTATGAGCCAGCCTTTCTGTTGGATGGCACCTGGCATCAGCATTCACGGTATTTCTGATCATACCTTGTAAAGGCACCACACTTACAACCCCAGCTACTTGGGAGCCTGAAACAGAAGGATCACAAGTTTGAGGTCAGCCTTAGTGAGATCCTGTTTCAAAATAAAGCTTGAAACAGTAATACAAAAAAGGGCTGCAGATGTAGCTCAGTAGTAGAATGCTTATCTAGCATGTGCAAAGCACTGGGCTCAATCCCTTGAATGACAAGACCAAAAAAAAAAAAAAGCAAAAGACTTAAATAGTTATTTCTCCAAAGAGACACACAAATGACCATCATGTATGTAAAAAGCAGTCAATATTACTTACATTCAGGGAAATACAGATCAAAACTTTGATATCAGTTTATAATTTCTAAGTCTTATACAAAATAGTGCAAGCAAGGAGGAATAAAAATTGTAATCCTTGTACACCATTAGCAGGGATGTAAAATTCAGCTGCTATGGAATACAGTATGGAGTTTTCTCAAAAAAAAAAAAAAAAAAAAAAAAAAAAAAAAAAA
>NW_022900916.1:36253574-36341487 GCF_012274545.1 Fukomys damarensis | reverse complement strand
AAAAAAAAAAAAAAAAAAAAAAAAAGAGAATAGGCCCACTCTCCAATGCAGCACTTTCACTTCCGCATGTATTTTTCCTTAAGCCTTGATGGAAGTACACCTCAAATACTGAGGCAGACTTATGGTGATTACATATATATATTTCAAATGGAAATGGTAGTTTTAGTTGCACTCTTCTATCTTTGAAACAGTGGACCATAAATTGCAAATATTCACTTAAAAACTTTTAAAGCCAAGTCAGATATGGTGCTGCATGCCTGTAATCCTAGCACTTTGTGAGGCTGAGGCAGGAGGATTTCAAGTTTGAGCCCATCTTGAGTGACATAGAAATCGCTGTCCTGAAACAAAATATAAAAAGTGGAGGAAGATGCAGCTCAGAGCAAAGACCTAGTATCAGAAAAAAAAGAAAAAAAATCACAACTTAATACCAAAGTTATTGATATAATCCTCCAAATGTAGGAAAATCTGAGTTGTATAGTTATCACAGATAACCAAAAGCTTTTTAAATATTGCTGCAGTATGATTTGGAGTAAATTAGCATAAGATTCTGATGAACTATGGTCATTGTTTGGTTCCCAACAAGAACAGGTAATTATGTTCATTTATATGCTAACTTTAGTTTTTTGGTATTATACACATTCTTTAAACCGGGTAACACTAGTACCTTCCCTAAGGCATTCAACCAATGCTTAACACACAGGAAATACTCACCAAATGTCATTAGCATGGTAATTTTCTTTGCTGTATACATTACCACCAAAAAAATATAAAATGGAAAAACCCTTAAAGAAACACAGTTAAAAGAATTTACTGAGTGCTTTAAGTGGTGTCTTTAACTTTGTACATGACGATAGTAGCTACTATGTATTAAAAACTTAATTTACATTATTTTATAGCAACAACTGAAATCAGACTTCAGTACGGAAGTTGAACAGTACTCATAATCCACTTATATCTGTTATGTTCTAGATCTAAAATGTCTCCTACAAGCCTCACCTCAGGAAGTTGGACCTGATTAGCCAAAGGGGCCAGGCCCTGGGGCTGTGACCTGGAGGGCTGTCTTCACATCCAGGTTCCCCCTCTCTGTACTTCCTAGCCACCACCCAATGAACAGCTTTCTTCTACTGTGCCCTATCACCATGCCTTTTGTGCTGTGGAGCCTGCCAGCCATGGACTACATCCACTGACACTGTGAACCCAAATAAACCTCTCCTCATCCTGTAAATTTTTTTTACTCACATTTTTAAAAGTACTTGGCTACCTGATGGTGACTTCTCACACATCATGATCAATCTAGGTGCCTTGATAAAAATAATAATAGCTTCTATTTTCACATTAGTTTCTCAATCAGAAAAATAAAGGAAAAAAATAAAGTGGTCAGCAAAATCAGAAAAATATGAAATATTTTTTTAAAAACGTATGTTGTTCTGTTTGTCTGAGACAGGATTTATTACCAACACTATGATTCTTCTCTTTTTGCTTTTTCTCAAGCTATAGAGGGCTCTGTATCAGCTACTAGCCTGGCAATGCTGGCATTTTCCTAGGGCTGATCTTCAACTGCCCAACAAATGCAATGACTGCCAGAAATATACCACTGCCTCATCCTGGATCTTTCCAGACCCTGTTCCAGGGAAAGTGGTATATTAACTGTTTCTCCAGCCAAGTGAAATAAGCACATAGGGTGAAAAATACTGCACTGATTTAGTATCTTCAAGGTAACTGGTGAGTAAAAGAATGAACAATGTATCTGAGGAAGAGATGTCCAAGGAGAGATGGTGTCCCTTACCTCAAACCTAAGAAGAAAACACTGTTATTGTTGTGTATTCTATTAAATAATAGAAAAAAATTTTCATGAGTCCTTTAGAATTGTCTTAAAACGTAAAAATTAGAGGGCAATCAAAATAATCCCTAAGAAATATTTTTCAAAGAATTCTGATTGATAAACCTTGACATCTACTAGGTAACAAGTCGGCTTTGTTTGCTTTGCTTTTTGAGACAGGGTCTTGCCACACAGATCATGCTGGTCTTGAACTATGTAGCCCACGCTGGCCTCAAACTTGCAGTGATCCTCCTGCTCCTGCTTCAGTCTCCCAAGTGCTGCATTACAGGCACGCATCACTATGTCTGACACAAGTTGGCTTTATTCTCTTATAATACTTTCAAGCCCTCCAAAACTACATACAAAACAAAGTAATCCAAATTGTGCTCCATTTAAAATAACTGTAACACAGAGACTGTGTTCATCTGTAGTCCTAATATGTGGATAAATTTCAGTGAAAAACTGAATTAATCCTAAGTGAAATCAGAACATACACAAACACCACATGAGTAACTCTGGATTAACTTCAATGACAAAACATTTAGAAACTCTTATGGCTACTCAAATGAGCTCTTTTCTAGAATGGAACACTAGAGCTTATTGTCTCGTTTGTTGTTTATCAACTTTAGAAATAGTCCTAACAGAGGGACAACTTAAGTTTAGTTTTGTTTAAAGAACAATTTTGTACATTATCATCTTTGAAATTTGTTGCACAATGAAATGATCTTAGATGTGTGTAATTACAATTCCTTACAAAGCTTACCTCTGAAATCAGTGAGAACTGTGTTAAGATAAGCATTGCTCAGAAATCACTCTGAGTCTGAATAGGGCTTGGAGTAAATAAGCAACAGGTTTTCGATTTGTTTTTACAGCACAAGATTCAAACCCAGGACCACACATACCTCTCATAGAACAAGCCAAGCTGTAAACTTACACTATTTAAACATTAACTTAACTATCTTGGAAGAGTGAAATATCATTTCAAAAATTTTTAAATGAATCCACCAGGCCTTTGAGTGCTTTCCTAAACCATGATTACAGAGTTTCGTTAAATATACATGAAGCACACGACTCAGACAGTACCATGAAACCTCTTTCTCTATTAGACCTCAGCTTCTTGAACTCGGTTGTAAAGTATGAGCATATTTCAGTTATATTCAGATGTGAACTGGAAATGCCAAAAGTGTTTGGCTTCAATGCATTCCAATATAAAGCTTATCCACACACTTATATAACTGAAAGGTCCTAAAATTGTAGTATGCTAGACATCAGGATAAGAAGAGCTATGCAACAATGCATCTGGGCCAGCAGGTGTCTCCCTACAGCCCATGACACCTACCAAGATGGCCAGGTACAGAAAACCATACTACTGCTATAACTGTGTGATCCCCAGACGGTGTTAAGGGCATGGAGTATGAAATCAGACCATCAGAAAAGCTTGTTTTTATGATATACTGTATACAGAGACCTAAACATCACAGGAATTAATGAAAAATATAACAAAAGATATGGTGAATGTTTAAAAAAAATTTTTTTAAATTACGACAGTAAAAGGTACCTTGCCATTAACCATCCCTTAACACACTCCTCCCTCCTCACTTCAAAAACATTTATCCCATCCTTCTTGCCACTTTATCAGTTCTGGAAGTTCACTTTCATGAGTGTATAGTTGTGCTGCTATGGCAGTTCAAAATGTTTACATCAGTTTCTGTCAAATACTGTATAGCATTACAGTGTGTGTCCCCATCCACCTTATTCACCAGACATGGCATCATGTAACTTCTGACTCTTCCCCTAAGTCAAACGGATGGTGAAAGTTAAATGTTTTCAATCAATTCAAGGAATCACGGCAGGCACAATACCACAACTACTTCAGCAAGTTGCAAGAATGTAGGGGTTAAGTGTGTTTGATGTGAAGGGGAGTGGTTTTGAGGGGAAGTAATGATGTAGCTTTTACTGTCATACATTTTTAAAACTTAAAATACATTTTGATTATATAGCAAAAGTTTGTTTGTTTAGCCAGGGTTTTGTGTGTGTGCTTGACTCCTGGGTCAAGTAATCCTCTCAAACTAGCCTCCCAAGTGACTGGAACTACAGGTATATATTATTGTGCCAGCCTGAAATTACATTTTAATACACAAAAGCTAATAGCAGAGGGATCTACTTCACTCAAAATGGTAAATAAAATGATTCTTGGGTACTGGTCAGAAAGAGAATGTTAAAGTTCAAACAAAGTGAAGAGGAAATTGTAACTGAAGAAATAGAAGCTGAATTTAAAATGGGAGAGAAAGAAAACATAAAAGATTAAGGCTAGTTTGAAGGAGTTTTAGGGATGAAGAGACTCATGTATATCAGTGCAAAACATGGTAGATGGGCAAAAAAGCATGTGCCCCATCACAGCACTAAAATACTCCAGCTTAGCCAAGGACAACTCACTGTCTCAGCATGAAACCTATTTCAGGCTGAAGACCAGGGAATTGTGAGGTCTACAGCATCAACTAGGGAGAAAGAGCCCAGGTGTCTGAACAGGGAGGCAAAGAGATGCAGAAATTGGTGCTGATCCAAAGAGACACCATGCCAATGAAGTGAGGAGAAAGGTGACATTTCAGCATTGAATTCCTCTGCCCAGTGGAGTATCTGACATATACAATAAACCTCATTAGTGTTTGTTAAATGGGTCTGTAGCCTCAGCAATGTCAACACCTTTTCAGATTGGCACTTAGGCAGATTCAATAGCCTAAATTTTCTTATTCCAAGTTATCATCTGCCACCTAAAGAAAGTGGCAGTACTGATCCTCGCGTCATCCTTCCCTAAGCCATCTTAATTTCAAAGAAGTCTTTTTTGTCTCAAAAATAAAACCAGTTTAGGGACCAGGGATTTAGTTCAGTGGCACCTGTCTTGCAAGTACAAGGTCCTGAGTTTGATTCCCAATACAAAAACAACTTGACATTTACAAGGTTATGATCAAGGTGTGTTCAAATGGGTACTCAAACACAAAGAAGCAGGGCCAGGGATTTAGTTAGTGGTTCCACCATCTGCCTCACAAGCTCAGGGGCCCAAGTTCAATCCCCAGTACCCAAACAAGAAAGTAGTAGTAAGGGTTCTCGCTGCCACTGAACAGGCCACAGAGGCCACATCAAAACTTACCAGTGATGTTCATGCTTGCTTTAGGAGCAAAAGGTATGGTTCTGGTGGCAGCTTTTTTGTGTAACTATAATGGCTCATTTTGGACATCAGGCACTTAGAAGAAATTATTAATAATATTAAACACATATACCACTTACTACACGCCAGGTACTGTTTCAAGCATTTGTAAATAGTAACCTGCTTAATAAATGTATATAGAACTCCTGCCAATTTCAGTTACCTGTTCAGTGGTTTACTTGGCTCCATTGAAAGTACCTCTGCTTTTTCCATTTTTGTCCTGCAAAAGATGAAGAGAATCCGTCAGTGAGCAGTGATAAATGCATGTCTTACATCGTTATGCGATATTTTCCAAACTCAAGAGTACCAAAAGGGCTGCCCTTAAGCTCTAGTTCATTATTTCAGCTTCCTAAATTTACTGGGTTTATAGAAGAATCTATTAAAAAGACATCCTCTCTACATGTATTACTAATAAGGGATTTGAAAAACAAATACTTAATGGCTTCGCAGGAAATTAAGTTGACACAGTAAACAGAGAAAAAAATTTAGAATAAGATTCTCTTTGACTCTGAATCCTTCTGCTTGATATGAATTTTCCAAACCATGTTCCCACCGAAAATCTTTACTTAGGTGAACACTTTTTGCCCCAGGTGAAATAAATGCAACTGTAAAGATAGGACAGATGAGTAGATGTAGTTCTAAAAGGTTTACTTGAAATTTTAAAATATTATAATGGAAAGCATTCGTCAGAAAAAAGTGTACTGCTTAGGAAAGTCAGCTGTTTAGAAAATCTCTGCCATGTGACAGTCACCTTAGGAAGTTCACGGCCATCCAGGTTCTGTCCTTCAATTCTGCTGGTTCCAAAAGCCCATTGCACTAATAAAGTCACACAAATGACTGAGTTTATCAGTATTTACTCATGTTTATGAAGCTCACAAAACACTGATAAAGCCGTAAGGCCCATGTACTAATCCATAATGAAAAGGCAACTGTCAGACAGTCTGGACACCTGCACCATTGTGTTGGACTAATATAGTCCCATTTCTTTTGGTCAGCAGCTGTTTACTGAGCACCAATACCTCCCAGGCACAGGCACCTAACAGGCAGGTTAAAGACCAGGCCCCAGATGCAATGGATCTGTAATGAGCCTGTGACAACCACCGCCGCCACCTCTGTTCCAGGGCCCCTCTCCTCATCCACCAGCCTGTCCATAGCCCATACTGCCAATGTGTGTCAAACACAAAATACCTCTAGCTCTTTTTCCAGTTTCCACATTTTTACTCTTCCAACCTATTATTTACCACGCATCCAGAGGAAGGATCTTAAAGTATAAAATGGATCATGGTCAGTCCTACAATGCTATGCACTGGTCTTACTCATGGACACACTAGAGTAGACACTCAGTCCACTCTGGCCCTGCTCTTCTCTGCAGCTCTCTGCATTGCTCCTCTCCTTCATCACCCTCCCACTTCCACCATAATGGTTTCCAGTTACACCAATCAAAGCACACCATCCCTCAATACCCCAGAGAGTTTGCACAGCTTATTTCCTCTGCTTGGAAACTAATTCACATGCTGGGTCCATCTCTCAATAAACCTCCACACATGCCTTTCTGGCAACCCGTAGATCCTAACTCAAAGTACATGACCCCACAACTAGCACAAACTGCTGTATTTTAGCTTCCGGGACACCTTGATCTCCTCCTTTGTGGTGCCTATCTGAGTTCCTAATTATATATGCAATTTTTTATCTCTCTTCCTAAACTATTAGCAGCTCCATGAAGGTGGGCAGTGCCCTCCTTTGATTAGAACAGTCTATCACAGTGGAGATACGTTATTCAATGAACAATGGCTCTGGGCCATCAGAGCCTGTTGCATCCACTGCCAAAACTCTGCCAGGCAGACCATGTGGCTGAATGGGCACCATCCCCCTCAGTGAGCCCCTGCCACAGGAGCACCAGTAACAAGACGGGCTTTGTCTACATTCGTGCCTGTAAATTTCTCTGTTCCCTATACTTCTACAATCAAATGAGTGTTAAGTACAAAGTTGTAGACACATCTGAATAGCGATTCTGCAGAGAGGAATCTGGCAGTGAGTTACTAAGAAACACCATCAACAAGAAGGAAAACATACATTTCAGCCAAAGGAAGTCCTTGATGACAATACTGGCAAGTGGACATATACACATGTGTGTACACACATCCAAAGCAGTAGTTCTCAGAGCAGCGGCCAGGAAAGACTGAGTGTTCTTTGAGACACCACACAACTGAGGGCCTGACCAGCCCCTCTGCTGCCCCTCCTCTCACCCCCAGGGCCTGAATCTGCATAGCACACAGGAGAGCCGGTGTTTACCAACTATATTCTCCCTCCTGCCCTACAGATCAACAACTAATTGGCATTTCCTAACTCACTGTGTAGAATGTTTTAAATGGCTCACTACTATGGTTAATTTTTAAAAGATGTTCCCCCAATACTTTAGTTCTCTCCTAATGGGAATGAGAACAAAACTGGGTAGGTAGAAGCCCTACAATGACTGGTAGGTAGAAGCCCTACAATGTATGTGGCTATAAATAAATTTACACATAGTCATGAAGTGAGAGGGTCGATTTCATCTATTTGCTCAACAAATAATGTGTACTCCAAATAGCCAGGTACTGATGAGGATACACTCAATGAGATTAAAAAAACAAAAAACAAAAAACAAAAAACATTTTCTTAAAGAGGTAACCTTCTGGCAAACAGACGAGGTATATTTAAGAAAACTATATAGCAAGTCAAATAGGGCTATGGAGAAAAGCAAATGCAAAGTAGAGAAGGGCTGATAGGAATATGAGTTTGTAGTGGAGAATTAACACTGAAATGAGAGGATCAAGAAAAGCCTCACTGAGGCTTGTGAGTCATGTGTGCTAAGACCTGAAGAAGGATGGGAGAGTCTCATGCAGACATCCTGGGAAAGACAGTTCCAGACAGAAGTCAGCAAGTGCCAGGGCCTGAGGCTGAAGGCCCTGTCCTGAACATACAAGGAAAGAACATAAGGAGGTGAGCTCAGAGCATTGGGCTTCATTCTGTGGCACTATCAGCCTCCAGCTCTTATTCTGGGAGATAGGGAAAGCAACTGATGAAGTTTCCGGCAGGGGCGTGCTCAGATGCTATGTTTACAGCAAACTGACAAGGCAGCAAGGCAGGGAATAGCAAGACCAGCTGCTGGGCTACTGGGACCATCCAAGAAACAGTGAGGAGATGACAGCAGCTTAGGCTATGGTGTGGTCATGAATGTGCTTCTATAAAGTTAGCGGATTCTTTCGGGAACTTGGAGGAAAGGCTGTGAGGCTCCCTGGAGAGCTGAGCACAGTGTGGTCTTCATACTTCCTCCCTATGGTTTGCATCCTAAGCACCCCCTAATGGTGCCCA
Organism: Fukomys damarensis; assembly: GCF_012274545.1. Taxonomy (NCBI): domain Eukaryota; kingdom Metazoa; phylum Chordata; class Mammalia; order Rodentia; family Bathyergidae; genus Fukomys; species Fukomys damarensis. Next base: position 36,333,112 of record NW_022900916.1, on the reverse strand, counting down.
TGGAAGCATGACTGGATATGGCCTCTGTGGGGCCTTGTTCTTAGAAAACTGGTGCTGAAGGAGACGGTAGGACTCTCAGCCCATTCCCTGTTCCCTCCTCTGCTTCCTGACCTGGAGCTCTGTGGTTCTGCTCCACCCACACACTCCTGCCATGTTGTGCTACATTATCACAGCCCAAAGAGATGGGGCCAATCGATCATGGAGTGGAGCCTTCAAAACGCAGCCAAAATAAACCCTTTCTGTTATAAGTCAATTATCTTGGGTATTTGTTATTGATATGGAACGCTAACTAAAACAATCAGATATAATTTTGCTTTAATCATTTTAAAAAGTGAGTTTTAATCTAGTATAGAACATATCATCACTACAGATAGTAAAAATAAACAATAAACAAAAATCCTGTATCACATTGTAAAAGAACTAAACATATGTATTCCCTATACTAGTCACCATTATATATTTAGCATTTTTCATTCATTTATTCTGAAATTAAAATACTTCTTCCCTAGTTAAGAGGAAAGATCATTCTACTCTCATGGCCACAGTACTTAATGAATATACATGGTTTTCTACTTTAAAGTCGTGATACATAACATAATAAACACCAAAGAGAAGTATTTTTAACACCAAATGTTACTGCAATCCTGAACTACTCCAGCTGCAGGCGTAAGGTCAGGCAAGAAGCAATGCTTGGCACATCCTGAAAGTGGTGCTATTTTTTCTATACAATGCTCTGCTGATGAATGCGGGGGGGGGGATCGTGGCACACTACTATTGTCATAAAACCATTTCCACTGCTCCAGGGCTGGGAAACAGCTTCTCACCTGCTCTAATCAAGCTATGAGCAGCATCTCATCTGTTCAGTAAACACATCATGCCCTCCCCTAAACAAAACACTGCCATTTGGCCAAACACCTAAGTTGGCCTGATCTCTAGCTATAAACAAAATTACACTCTGATTCTAAATATTTAACCCTCTGAGGTGACAGGCTGTATTTGCTCAGCTTCTCTTCACATGCACTAACACAGATAAATGACTCCTCAATTCAGGGTGCCATCACAGCAGAGCTTTTCAACCCTCAATTTGCACATGAAATTCCTGAGACTTGGAAAAATACAGATTCACATACAGATATTTCATGTGTAAATATAACCTGTGCATTACCTACATCTCTCAAATTTTCTGAGCTAATTTAGTTCATCCTAATTTCATTTTTATTAACATTTCACTGGTATGTATTTCTTAGTTTCCTTCTAAAGTGTAATAGCAATGAAAATTTTTTTAAAAAAATACTATTTCTTGTGCATGCCTGTAACTGCTACACTCTGGGAAGCCGAGACAGGAGGACTGTAAAGAATGAGATCAGCCTGGGCAACTATGTGAAACCCTGTCTCAAAAGAAAAAAAAATTTCAACAGGCTGGAGATGCAGTTCAGTACAAGGCCTATGAAATTCAGGCACTTAAGCAGGAGTCTGTCTCATGGGGTGGGGGTTATGTAGCTCAGTGTGAAGGTCCCAGGTTCAATTCCTACTCCTTGAACTAAACCAAACCAAACCTTCCCCACTATTTCTTTAGGACAAACACCCCAAGGATATTTGTGAGAAAGACCTACTCTTCATGCCTTTAAAATCCTGAGATGACCAAGAGAAGATGGTATAGTAAGAAAAGGCCAACTGTAAGCAAGCACAGGAGAGGTGAGCCTGACACTGCTGCTGTCCCTCTGAATCCTGGAAACCACAAAGAGGAAGGGGCCAAAAAGAGGCCCACAGACAGCGCAGCTTTGGAGAGCTGTGTAATAATACATCTAAGAGATCACAAGCGATTGTTGACAGGCTCTGAGAGGAGGACCAAATGGAAATTACCATGGAGCTGCATACAGGGGAAAAAAACTGTTAACTACAATCTAATAAGAAGGATAAACAAAGGTTTAAAAAAACAAAACAAAACAAAACAAAAACAAACAAACAAAAAACCACCACCTACACAGAAGGGCAAGTAGCTGAAAGCAAACACTCATTTTATGGCTCCTGAGACTTGAACCAAAGTTACACAGAAAAGGAGCTGAGTATGCTCAGGATAAGAGAAACACTCTGCACAGTCATGAGCATGCACGATTAACACCACTACAGAGACACCCTCACCTCGCACCACCTGTTCCTCCCCAGCACCAGGTAACACAAATAGGCCAAGCTGGGTGTCTCTCCCCAAAGATGGTTTCACGACTGTGTGTATCACAGGCACTGTGCCTAGAATATTTTTTATTTTCAGTCCAGCCCTTCAGACTTGAAACCTTGGCTTCAACTCAACCTTCTCTATAAGTCTTGCACTGGCTCCCTCCTGAGCAGAGTGGACAGACAGTATGGTGCTCTCCCAGGTTAATTCAACATCTGCCTCTGCTGTAAACACTGAGTGTGGGCCACAGGCTGGTTACTGCATGTCCCCCAGGGCTGACTACATACAGTGTCATCCACAGCACAAGTTGGATATGGGAGGAAGGAGGAGCAGGGGGCGGAAAGAAAGACCTCAAAGAGGAAGTGGTGATGCAAAAGTCATCACCTGTTACTTAGACCATAGAAGGCATTTGGATCTGGAGAGGTAAGTTAGTTTGAATGAACTTATTCTGCACAAAAAGGTATGAATCACTGTGACCTTGATTAAGGTTTATCATATATATATATATATATTCATAATTTTTATTATTAAGGCTATTTAGAAACCATTCTAGTAACTTCCTTTTAATTATACACATTATTTTATAATACCAATAATCTTCTCTAGTCACTTTATACGAAAAACAACCTTTCATACTTATTGGGAAGCCTACAGAAAATACACCCATAGCATTTTGCCAAAGTCTGAAGTAAGTAGACCACTAAAGCAAGTACAGGAATGTCCACTGATCAAACAGACCATCAACACTTTTGTAAGCCTTTGTTAGAATTCTATATAACAGAAAGTGAACTGTCTTCAAACTTTCCCTAGTTCATTCAAGCCTTTACTCTAATTACTAATGAGTATAGAAGAGGGGAATTTTATTTTACCATCTGTTCTCTTTTCTAAGAATCTAACATCCAAGTTCATCTGCATTATATAACCCTACTGATGGCAACTGTCAAAATGTGACAAGTATGTATTCTGTGGTCATTTCTATGAATGGCCATTCTGATTGGGACTTTTCAGGGGAGTGTCGTACAGGTAAGTCTGGGAATCACAGAATCACTGCTAATAACAATTACTATTCAGAAGTTTCTCCCCAAGCCACATCAGCAGCATTTGCACAAACACACAGACCCACGCCTCACTCCACAGAACCCAGCTCTGCTTCCACTAAGGCTGCCTACTCAGCACTAGCTCGTGAGGGCCATCCTGGTCCTCGTCCCACGTGTCCCTAAAACGAGGCTACAAACACGCCAGTCCTTACCCCCAGAAAGCCTGATTCTTTTTGCTCCCTTTTTTTCTCTGGGCTGCCGCCCTACAAGGCAACAGAACGGTCTCAGGGCTGTGCCATGCTCAGGCCAACCCAGACTGGTATGGGGAAAACACCTAACAAAGGGGGCCACAGCCTCTGCACAGTGGGTGGCAGGTCCATTTGCATAAGAACCAGCAGCCCCTCTCCTTTCATTATTCCAGAGGAAGCAGGGTGGACTTTGTCCATAATGAGAATAGTATATCTAGGACGAGCTAAGGAAGGTCTTTATCTCATTTCTTGACACTTTTTTTAAAAATGTTGCTTCAAGATACACACAAGTATGAGCAAAAATAAATTTTCTGGCCTAATATCAGTAAATCACATCTTGAGTTTATTTCTAGCACTTTTTAAAAAAATGCTATTTTATAAAAGGGAAACCAACATGATAGTACAACAATGAAGCAAATGAAAATTTTACTATGTAGATTTCTTTTTTATCTTCCAGGTTTTAAAGTGGCAACAAGTAGCATGGGCTGAGTGACAGAGAATATGGATCTGTGTCAAGTTGAAAAAGTCTCAAACAGACCCTTGGAAATAACACCCAACGAGGGAGGACTGCAGCAGGAAAAGCAGTGACACTCAGAGAAGGATGTCTGGTGGTCACTCTGGATTTGAAGCTGTACATAAGCTCTAATTTTCAAAACAAAAAAATTTTTTATTCTAATTCTGCCAGTTCTTCTGTATATTTAGCCAAACTAGGCAGGAAATAAAGTGGCAAATTCAAAGTGAATGCCTGCTGCTTCTGAAAAGCCTCAGGCTGTAAGGGAGAAGGACTTGTCTCCCTGGGAAGACCCAACTAGAGGTCAAAGTGTCCCCTTCCCCCAACCAGTCGCCTTTCTGTCACATGAAGTTTCACACTCACCTTTCCAGCAACCCACAGAGGAGATGTAAACTAACAGGGGAGGTTGATGAAATGAGTTCCAAGAGGGTAACTGCTCTTTCAGCTCTATGTTTTGCAGGTGGTTTCCTGGGGACCTGCAGAGTTCTCCTTCCACCCCATCCTACACAGCCTCCCCCAGGGGAAGCCTGATTCACATTTATCCTCCTGCAGAGACAAGACCACACATCACACACCTGCTCCAAGGAGAGAACTTAAGTAGGACAACAGGATGTGGTGTTAAGCAGGCTAACGGGAAAAGCAAGCATTACACAAGCCAGGAATCAATAACTAAAGTCAAGCAGACTCACGTGGCCCAGTGCAGCTGCTTCCCAGGGACAGGGACACAAACCCCTCTTTGAAGTAGCTCTATAGCCCCAGAATTCCGACAAGAGATATGCTGCAGCCAGGCCTGGCCCACAGGAATGGAGGAGGGCCAAAGCTCTGACCAGAGCCAGAACCTGGGATGTATCCTAGGGCAAAGGCAACAGGTCTCTATTCCTGACTATCAAAACCAAAAAAAATTCCAGGACCCTTCCAGAGTTCCTTGCTGTAGACTTAGAAACTCTGGAATCACACAGGGTGCCCTACAAATCACCACTGTACATTGCATTTCACCCTCTTGGGCTTGGCAGACATTTACAGAAGAGCAACACCGTGGGGCAAGCAAGGGCCAAATTTTGGAAAACAAGCAAAGAGGGAAGGGGGTAGGTCTGCGAGCTAAGGAAGAAAGAGAAAAAGGTTTCTTTTTTGCTTCAGTGAAAATATTTGTCTAGAATTAAGAATGAAAAAAAAAAATGACAGCACTAGTGAGCTGAGGAAGGCCAACAGCACTGTCCTCAGCAAGAACAGAGAGTTCGCAGGCGCCTGGGCGTGTGCTTGCTTCCATTCCGCCCACCCACAGTTTCTGGGGCAAACAAATTCTTGGCTGAGCAGGTATGTGTGGGAGGCCTGATTATTTTCCAGCCATTAGAGCTTTGCCCAGAACTACTTAATCAGGACTTTCCAAGGTCATACATTCAAGTATGATGTTATAGCCTTACAGAACAAATAACTTTGGGGTCCATGGGGCAGAAGGGTGGAGAGTGTAGGGAAGGGAAGAAGGAATGAACCAATCTCATGTGATACAGCTACCCATCCACTCTCAGCTAGTGTCTACTTGTATTTTCAGAAAACTGACAAACCTGACAAATACAAAGCTAGAAGAAAACAGTAGCCAATTTTAATATATAGTGCTTGCCCTGTGGCATCCACAATTCTAAATGCTCTGTATATACACAACTATTTTGACCCTCCACCATCCATGGAGGTGGGCGCTATTATCACCACGCCCACTTTAAACACACATACAGAGGCGAGGTAACTTACCTAGGCCACAGCTCGCTCTGTGGGAGGTGGTCTGTGCATGTGCACTTTGCGGCACTTCCTCTCCATGTTCTGATGAACTGCTCATCAATAAAGGCCAAACTGTATTAAAAGTCCTTTCCACCTATGGCATATCCACTCAATTTCCCCAATGCAGTGGGGTTTGCTTTAAGAGACCTTCTGGAGAAACATATTATCAAAGCCTGTCCCCACCTTAAAGTACAGATAGGACAGCACTAACCCTGCTGTTTCAAAAGCCAGTAATTTAGGAGGGGGGAACAGAATGTCCCACGACTCCAGCCACCATTCACCCTTACACATTATGTGATTAGAAGCAGTTCTGCCAAAGCTTTGATCTCTGTTAAAATGTAAAAGCTTCTGGGAGGTGTACATCTTATGGTCTACATTTTATGCAACTTGCATTGTTATCTTCTAAAAAATTAGTGATAAGACCTTCAGGTGGTTTCCAGGCATGCGATTCACCTGTCCAGTTCTGACTTGTTCACTGCAGGGTGCCTGGAACTTTCCAGGATCTGGCACAGAAACAGATGCTCAAGATCACCAGTGTGGGTGTAGGGCAAACTTATGACACACAGATAACAAAGGGGCAGCCAAGTTGGGCAAAGTTATCACCAAAAAAAAAAGTCTAAATCTGAATGCGTAAATCACTGTCAGCATTAACTCTGAAAGATGCTTCAGGCATACTTAAGTACTGTAATATAAAGAATGGTATTTCTGGGAGCTTATTAATGGATTCTATTTTTAAATACATGTAGGGCTAATCATACATTTAAATGAAGACAATGTGTTTAGGAAGATACTGATACCCATAAATTTCCTCCTTAAATTATGCCCTCCAAAATAGCAACCTGCTCCAGCACACCATCTTTCCCCCTTAACATTCTCATATCCAACTCTTACAAGTCTACAAAGGCCACTATGATGCCTCTTCCAGGAAGCATTCACCACCTTGCAGCCAGAAGAGGTTGCTCCCTGTTTGTACTTACTCTACTCTTTCTTTTTGAACACAAACTCATTCTCTGACTTGTAGTTGTTTTCTCATCTGTACTATTTTATTGTCCCCAACTTCATCCCTTTATTCCATAGAGAGCCAAACATTTTTCCCAACACCAATCGGGCTGCTGTTTTAAAAAGACTATGGGAGGAAGTGCTCCAAGGACAGCACAGACATCTGCTTCTAATGTTCAAATATATTTTAGATATTTTTAAAGCTGTAGTTTAAAAGTCACCCTAAAATGATTTCTGTGGGAGCCTTTTATGACTGCAGATCACTACCCATTACTGTGATGGTGCCAGGGAGCCTGCCTGGGGCCCTCACCACCCTCCCAGGAGGCTGCTCTGCTGGCCTGGTGCACACATGGAAACAACTGGGTAAGACACTACAAATGGAAGTTGAACCCCCGACTGGATTTTATGAAACCTACAAGAAGTGTGCTGGGAATATAATCTCAGCTACTTTGGGGGCTGAAGCAGAAGAATCACAAGTACAAGGCCAGCCTATGCTACAAAGCAAGACCCTATCTCAAAAAGAAAATAAAAAGGCCTGGGAATATAGCACAGTGCTTCCCTGGAATCAAATCCCAGTGCCACCAAAAATACACACACCTGAGCGCACCCCAACCCATACTCAGAGTTCACTATCCCAAAGTCCTCACAGTAAGCACACACAACCAAATCATACCTCAGTGTGGTATGCCAGGCATACCAGGCAAGACCCAGGGACATCCGCTTGGCCTTGCCTTCACTGCACTGTGAAAAGTCCTTTGTGATAGCAGCCTACCTACGATGGCAAATATTTCTTCTAAGAGTGAGATGTTTCCTGTGTGACTAGGTTTACGATAAGCAATGTGAGCAACTCCCTCCTCAGTTTAATTACAGGATTACAGCTTTGAAACAAACATTCCCTACCTCATGTTGGGTAAACTGAAAAGATCCTAAGACCCTAAGGCAACTTATTCAAAACAAAAAACTGTTATAATTTGCAAATAATTATCTGTTAGAACAGATTTTAAAATACAGTACTATGTATTTAAAGCAAATTACAGAATTTCATTAAACATAGAGGATAATATAAATGTAGCTACTGTACAGTTAACACCACCTGATTTTTCTTTCTTGGGCAGGGGGTGTAGCTCACTTCCCTGCCATGCACAAAGCCCTAGGTTCAGTTCAGTCTCCATCGTCACACAAAAAATAAACAAACAACTCACTTCTACGTAAGTCTCATTGCTCTGACACTGCAGTAAATAAACATTATAAATGTAAATTTCAAGAAGAAATTTATACTAGTAAAATTTCACTTTATCAGTCTTAGATGGTAGAGTTTCATATGAAATTTCAGTTGGTGAAGGATTTACAGCTTCCGGAAGGTCTGAAAATTTCTGTCAGTGTATCCGACATTTTAAGGACTGGCTGGGAGAAGACCTAGCTAAGAAGTGAGTAGCTGAGTGAATCACATTTTTTGTAAATAGAATTTTAGAATGCAAATACCCTGTGCTGTTTTTGTTTTTTTCCCAGATAAGAAAAATGTATTTAAGAAAAATATTCAAGATTGGCAAAGTGAGAACTCAGCAACCAGGTTTCCACAGTTTGTGACCAAAGACAGCTAACTTCATGTGCAGACTGTTCCATTTGGTGGCTCTTGATCAAACCCTATGAGCCACAATCTCCTCCCATATAGAAATGGGAATGATCCTATCCGGGGTTTGTGATGTGAATCCAACTGAGATGCTCAGTAGTCCTCTAGAATAGTCAGACTCCAAGCAATAAGCACATAGTAAATGTTAATGGTAGCTATAAACTGGTATTTTTTTGCTATTGTTCTAGAAACAGAGAAAAACTATCTACACATAGGGTGTACTGATCCACAGACTTCTGTTTTGAAGGTGGAAAATGAACGGATTAGGTGCTGGAGTTTCCAGAACTGTGATAATGACAGTTGTAGCAAACTCCAAACTTTGGAGCAAAGTAGAGAACAATTTATCCCTGGGACTTATTTTCCCAAAACTGGAAAGGAAAGGGCCACGACATCATAAAAAGCAAGGCTCTGATCCATTCAAACATCTATCTGCTGGAGAAAGGATGTCAGATGAAGACACGGATGAGGCTCTGGCAGAACACATGCCCTTAAATTCACTGTGCAAAAGCCCCCTGGGGGAACTTGCCATGGTAGAAGCAGAGCCACTGACAGAGCCTCCCTTCTGAGTGGACCACAGGGCACGGGAGCAGTGAGGCAACAGCATCTACACATGGGTGAGGATCAGAAATCACTCTCTCCTCCTAGTACACAAGAGGATCCGGTGATGAGGGGGAGTGGATTTTCCACTCACCTTTAAAGATGAGAATCTACCAGATTAGTTTGACTCAGAAAAATCAGGTTCAACCTAAGGTCACACAGGTAGTAAAAGAAGAATGAGAATCCAAATCCAAGACTATCTAGTTCCAAAGCCCTCACACTAAGATGATCCCTGCTGCCCCTGTATAAACAAACTTATTCAAGCCTGAGCTCCACTAACGGTGGATCACTGAGTGTCTTCTCAGTGGAAATCAGTAAATAAATCTTTCCATTAAAAAAAAGGCTTACTAAGTGAAAAATCCTGATTCTCTGTGGGAATTATGTGGATATGCTAGATCGATGGGGCTGCACTTAACTATGCTTCCCTCTGTAAAGAGGAAGGTTGGGAGAAGGAATACACTGTGAAGATTTTGCATTAAAAAAATTAATGCAGGTTAGTCTTCAGTTTCTCCAGAGATGTTTAAACCTGATGAGAAAAACAAAGTGAAGGAAGTATGGCTGCTCCTTGAGGTGGCCTGGTTGGGACAGAGTAAGCTGGTGAGTATACCCTGATTCCACTTTTACCAGCCAACACTTGGCAGAGCCTTTATACACCTTGGCTTTGATTTGAAGGTAAATCTGATACAAGTCAAGAGACTTGTTGATCATGAGGTATGGATTATTTACAATGAAATTCTAGAGGGGAACAACTAGTTTGATGAACATCAAAGAGCTTTGTATGTTCAAATTGTATCAATAAGGTCCAGATTTATATGCATGGCTTAATGCCACTGTCCAAAGGAAACTGTTTGAAGTTATTATGTATATTCTAGCTATGAGATGAATGGCTTAAGTATGGAAAAGTGGAAAAAGGATTTTTATTATTCTGCAAGAGGTCAATGACAAAAGTGAAGGTCTACAAACCATTGTCTGGGGGGACAAAGCAGGTTTACCTGAGAAGGCTGCCTAGGATGAGGACTTTGGAAAGGTTACTAATGCTAAACTCGAAGGGACTCAGGGTCCACATCAGATCTTGCACATCAGCCAAACATTCAGGATATATGGTTATGTTTGAGAAGTAAAGTACTTAAGCAGCTTACTAAGTACTATCAGAGATATTATACATAAGTACAGTTTTCTGTTATGAGATTTTAATCCTCAGTTAGATCATTCATATTTCAGGGAAACACTATTATGCTCCCTCAACAAAATGACCCAATATTCATCATGTATAGACTGACTCCAGAGGCTGTTGCACAGTGAATGTTTTCTTTCATATGCTTTAATACCATTAATGATTTCATGATTTGTTTCTGACTGTTCTCAACTCAGAGCAACTCCTAGAACTTTTGTAAATGTCTCTAAGAAAAAAGGGATTACAACTTCCTTTTCTGCTGTCTTTTCCTCTTCTCTATCAAGTAACCAACAGTATGCCTATGAATTCTTGAACATACTAATGGAGAGATGTAGATAAATAAAATTTTCAAGACACAAATGTTCCTTTTTTAACAAAAAACTGCATCCTTCACACCTCAAGCTTCTTTCAACTCATCTATGTTTAATTTAAATGTCTAAATCTAAACTTCCTGAAGACAACGACAGATTTTATTTTCTCTAGCCTCAGGTGCCTAAAGCAACTACAAGTAAAGAAAGAATACTCAGTAGTTAACATTTAGGTAAAACATACTAGGTGTTTGCAAATAAATAAAACAAGATCTGAATACCTTCTCTATCACAAAAGTTAATAAAGCTTGAATTACAGAAAAATTTCATACTTTCAAAATTTAAAACCAATTATGCCTGGATTTATATGGATTAAGGGGACCAGAATAAAACTGGATTGTCAAAAAAAGTAAATACATATGTACATAAGCAATAAAGAGAACATGTGAATGCAAATTAACCTTAAAAACTGTATTAGTAAACAGTCTTGAATAATTCTGCACTGAAAACCTGTCACCCATTTAATAAAAATATTTAATAAGTTATTCCTATATGCTAGTATGGCATATTATTGTTTTTGTTTTTTGGTACCAGAGATCAAACTTGAGACCTTGCACTTGTGAAGGAGGTGGCAGAACCACTGAGCTAAATCCCTGGCCCTGGCATATTATTGTTGTAGTTCTTAATAAACCACACTTTCTGACAACCTTGTATCACACCAGGCACAACATGACATTGGGCTAAACCAATGGGACACTAGCAAGTATATTAAGTGCTTGCCTATCTAGGCCTATTCTTTCAGAGTACCTTAAATTTAGGTGCCATAAAAAGATTAAGCCATCATTATGGTTAGATCTAAAACATCCTCTAAAGTCTCATGTATTCAGAGATGGGGCTTTGGGATGGTGACTGGATAATGAGGATGCTATACTCATCAGTGGATTAATTCATTGATGAGTTCACAGCTGAATGTGCTTATTAGGAAGTAGGGCCTCGATGAAGGTGAGTCACCAGGGGCATGACCTAAAAGGTTATAGTCATTTTTATCGTTGTTCTGAGACATGGTCTTGCTATGTAATTCAGGCTGGTCATGAGCTCACTATGTAGACCACTATGTCCTCAAACTCACAGCAGTCCTGCTACTTCAATCTCCTGAGTGCTACGACTGCAGGTGTGCACCACTACACCTGGTTCTGAAAGACTATATTATTCTTGCTCCTGGCTCTTTCTCTCTATTTCTAGCTGCCATGCCCTCCCACCACGCCATTTTAAAAAAACTAGTCAGCAAACCATAGACTGAATCCCTCAAACTATGAGCCAAGTTAAACTTCTCCTATTTTAAAGTTGTGGGTGTCAGGTATTTTGTCTCAGTGGCAGGAAAGTGACTAATACAGAAAACTGGCACCAGAGAAATGAGGTTTTGGTGTGACTGTACTTGACTATGTTGTTTAAAAGTTTCTAAAACTGGTCTGCAAAAGAAGTCTAGAAAGGTTTAAAGATGCTGGTGGAGTAAGCATCAGAATGCCTGGGTCAGGGATTTAGCTCAGTGGTTCCACCACCTGCCTCGCAAGCCACAAGGTCCCAAGTTGGATCCCTGATACCAAAAAAAGAAAAAAAAAAAGCTTTAAGAAGGCCATTTGATGGGCAATTCTAATCAGCATTCAGAAACAAAATGCTGATAAAAATAAATACAGACAGTAAAGGCCAGGCTAAGGAGCTTTCAGTTTGGAACATTGATTCCACTTGCACTTGGACTAGAGGCCATGTACAATATACCCCGGCAGGAAATTTGTCTTCATTTTGTCCAGACCCTAAGACTTTGCGGGAGACTGAGATTAAGGATGGTGGACTGATTAAATTCAGCAGATGAAATTTCAAGAAGCCCAATCTACAAGTTATGGTATCATAGGTACTCCTGGCTGCTCTCAGCCAGATCTAGAGTGAGAATTAAGAGCAAAATTGATTTGAAAGTTTAGTTTGGCCAGAAAGGAATCACGTGTAAAATCTGGGCCAAGGAGAGTATAGTGGCTGGAAGGATTAGTATTACAAACAAGGTGGTAAATACTCTGCCTCGGGACAAGAGAAAAGATGCTTTGAGAAGCTCAAAGGTGTAAAAGGGTAAACTCCTTTGAAAGATTTTGTTTTGAGAAGACAGCCCCAGGATGCTCTACTTTTTCAGGGCTGCACAGTGAAGTGTTCCCCCAAGTTCAGCTTCCAGGCACTCAGGCTATCCAGCTATGGTCCATGAGGGCCAAATTACTGCTTGAGCTAGCATCAGACCTTGATATCATCCATGTGGTACTGGCTATGCAGGCATGCAGGATGCAAGAGTTGTGGGTCAGGGAGTCTTCCACCCAGATTTCAGATGAAGACCTGGAAGGACAGGCAAAGGTGCCCCCCAAAAAGAGCAGTGTGTGAACCTGAAAGAGTAAACCTGAAGACCCCAGGAAATTGGAGATGCCAATAATGTGGAACAATTAAGGAAAGCCCCAAGAAATGAGCAGGGCCAACCCAAGAGAGAGGCCATTTGGGCTGCAACCACCAAGTCCACGGGGCAGGGCTACCCGAGCCCTTCATAGTTCACATCTCATCACAGCCTGCTCTACATGCTAGATACAGAGCTACAAAATTTAATGTTTGCCCTTCTGTGTTTCAGTCTTGTTTTGGTCTGATAACTTTCTATTCTTCTGTTCCTCCCTTTTAAAATAGGAATGTTTATTTTACGTTACTACATGTTGGAAGTATTTAACTTTTTATTTTTATAGTGGCTCACGGAACCCAAGAGTTTGCCTTGAGTCTCAGAGATTTCAAACTTGGGACTTACTGGCAATGATGAAACTGTTACGACTTTGGCAACTCTTAGAGATGGATTAAATGTATTTTGCCTAATAGACATTGGGGGCTGGGGACAGAATGTTATAGTTTACATATAAAATGTGACTGGATCGCAGTGGTGGTATACTTACCAGCAGATTAACCCACTAATGAGTTCAAATCTGAATATGCTATTAGGAGGTGGGGTCTGGTTGGAGGTGGATCACTGGGACCATGACCTAGAAGACTACAGTCTTTTCTCTAGCTTCTTCCTTCTCTCTCCGCTTCCTTGCTCCATAGAGTGAGCAGCTTTCCTCTGCTATGCCCTTCCACCATGTAAGTGTCAGGTAACTTGTCCCAACGATGGGAAAGTGACTAATACAGCTATGCAGAAGAGGTCAAACCTCCTGGCTGTTTCATCAAAGTGCTGGCCATATGGCTGAAGCCATTTTAGACACTTATCTGTAGTTTTCATCTTACTATAACTTCTCTAGGCATTCAGGGATGAGCAAAAGAATTATCCATCTGAACCCAGCCAACTCACAGAATCATGATCAAATAAAATGATAGTGTGTAAATCCAATAAATTTTGGGATGCTGTGTTATATAGTAAAAGGTAATCCAAACAACTAAGAAGTACACCTGATTAGAATGCCAAGCACTTACGTTATGGTTCTGACTTAAGATGAGCTCATACTTTTAAAAGAATGTAAAAAATTCAAATAAGGGTTAAATGGATTAATATTTAGTCCTGTTGATAAAAAATTCTACTTTCCTCTATAGAATAATAAAGAGGTAAGTATGTAATATCACAAAGGAAAAAGCTACCAAAAGCGTATCATGGAAATCAGTTCTTAAAGTCAGTTTTAAATACCAAAGAATTAGAACTTGGGAAATACCACCAGAGAAAGGATAACCAGGACTGAACTCATGAACTATGGAAGCCTAGGATATGATACTTTTATTTCTATTCAAGATCTTGTATGACAAGAAGGAGAAGATTAAACAATGCAAAAAACTGATTTATCAGAGAGTTCCAACAGTTGAAAGATAAATTTAAAGTCTAAGTAGGGGATGATTATAATTGACTTGAAATAATGCTGCTTTTCACATTATTACAACATTTTAAAACCTATTATCTCCTATCAATCCGGCTTCCAAGACAGAGATTCGAAGGTTGGGGCTCAGACCTGCTGAGAATTTAAAAAAAAAAAAAAAAAAAGCCTAAGGATCCAAGAAACACAGAACCACATACAAGCAAAAACGTCTGTGGACTCCAGCTTAGTAACTTACATTGTCCAGTGAAACTGGTATTACTAGGTTTATTTCATTCATAAGTAAACAGAAGTCATCCAACTCTGCCTAAGATTACCCAGCTAGTAACTTAGAGGACCAGCAATTGAATCTGTCAGAAGTCACACCACTAAAATCTTGTTTTTGACTTTTGTTTACAATCAAAAGTAGGCTTGCTGAGCCTGAGGGAAAATACACACTTCCTCTTTTCCCATAAATACAACATAAGATGCAGACAGGCATGTGAAAGTAGGAGAAAGGAGGATGACTGGTCTGGACAGAGATGCCCTGGCAAAGACAACAGCGACAGGGTAGAGGGAGCCTCACTTCCAAAACACATGCTGAGATGGTCTGGGTGTGGTTTGTCATGCAGGCACGTGTAACTGGCATGAGGTGGTATAGAACCTTTAAGAGATGGATCCTGTCAGAGGCACTAGGGAGTAAGTAGTTCTCTGGGGTCCCTTTATCAGTTCTTGGGAGAGGGCTATTACTAAAGAGCAAGACTGGCAACCCCCTCAGACTCTCCATGCTTCCTTCTAGCCACAGGATCTATCCTCTAAGACACACTTGATTCTAGCATGATGCCATCTGCCCTAGTATCATCCAGAGGGTGCTCTGATCCTGGAATTCCAGTATCCAAACCTATGAAATTAAAAACAGAATTTTTTTCTTTATAAAGCACCTAGCCTTGGCCTTCTTTCTAGATGACAGATAACAGACTAATACATAGTCAAATACGAAAGAGGTGGCTACCATGGAATGTAAATGCAACAAATGTATTTCTATGCAGAAGTCTATCAACTAGTTTAAAAATGTGGAGTCCATAATTTCACATCCTCTCCTGCACACTACTCCTGAGCAGTGCTGCACCTCCTTCTGCATGGTTTCCTTAGAGCACAGCTAGGCTGCAGCTGAGCAAAGGATGGAGTGAAAAAAAGATCACTTGCAGCACTTCTTTGGAAACTCAAGGAACTCAGTGAGTGTGTCCTTACTAAGGGACTATCGTAGGACTGTCTGTGGGCACTTTCCTTGCTGTGAAGACTTTCAATCCATGTGGAGTCTAAATCTTAATCCACCATTTATTCACTGGTGTGAGCAGCAGGCTTCTGTGCCAACTGGAGTCATGGATGCTCACTTTACAGACTGGAGATGAAGATTCACACACAAATTTGGATAACCCAATGCCCAGGAGCCTAAAACACTATTATTTTGGGATGGTTTAGCAGTACTCGATTCTCTTAGTCCCTGGTTACTTCAAAGCACTTAGAAAAATTTGTATATAGAAACTGCTACAGAGCTTTTCTGTGTTTGATTATTCTACCATTAAGCTGAAAATATCTTTAGGAATAGTTACCAAATTAATTTACCCCCTTTCTGCATATTCATGGGAAATACACTAGTACAGTGTTATAAACTACTGAGAGTCCTGGTAGAGTTGCTGCCAAGCTGTTTCCTTGGTGGCAGCTGGAAAGTCCTTGAGAAAACTACCAGCAGACCAGCAGAAATATCCATCTCCAATCTCAGTCTCTAGAAAATTAAACAATAATACAACTTTTGAAAAAAAGCAAATCTTTTAAAATATGCCTGCCTCTCTTATCCCCATCTCCCCTCATGCCATATTCATTCTTCTAACCTCTGTTCGACTGCAACATTTTACTAAAACTTTCCGTAAGCCACACCTTGCCTGGGAGTAATCTCTGGGAAAAAAGAAACTTCCGAAGTACTCATCTCTACATTTCCCACTGTTTTCTACTCTGTACGGTCCTATTTCTCAAGCAATATGAGCACAGGGCTTATGTGGCTATGTCTCTCTTTCATTAGTGTCTAGAAACTTGCACATACATTGTGTGTATGTGGGTGGGTGTGCGGGTGTCCTGAGGAGTGTACACATGAAGATTTACTGAGTGGCTACTATGGCCCAGGCACTGTGTGTTACCTAGACTACTGCTTTTTATCATCCCAAACTCTCTATCAATCAGTCATTATCATCCTCATTCTACATATAAAAGAAATTTAGAGAGGTTAATGCTGGACCAAAATCACATAGCTAGTCAATAGCAGAGCTAAAATGCAAACCCAAGCCTGACTGATTTAAGATCTAAGGCAATAACTAGGCTATTAATAACTACACTATGAAGCACACAGTGACAAGTCCCAGGAAAGATGCTCAGAAGAGTATGAGATCACTTTAGATTTTTTTTTCAGTGATAGAAGTAGACTGAAGTGAGAGTAAAGATGATTGTGAAGAAGGTACAGAGCTATAACTTGATAAGCAGAGATGCAAGACAATTACTACATTCAAGATTAAACTGGGCTCGCCTTGCATGCTCCCTAAAAGTGGACCAATAAATCACATTCGATGAGATCTGACTTCTTGAGAGCAAATGATATTTCATGTACTTATTTTTTTAAACATAACATTTGTTCTGGAAACATTCAATAAATATTTACTAGGAAAAGGGGGAAAGAAAGGTGGATTTTATAGTTATTTCTTAGAAATTCAATTAGCTCAAACATACTGCTCCACGTGCAGTCTGGTTTCACAATACATGTTAATAAAGCCTTTTGTCACTAACAATCTTTATCACATTGTAGGTATTCACCCCAGTCGTAAGTCTTTATGAGTACTTCACATTTCAAGTGACGAGCCCAAATCAGTCTTACCATTGATTACTTCAAAATGAAACACAAATTTCTTTTGCTCTATTAATTTGTACAAAGGGTTTTTTTTAAGAAAATACCTTTATATATTAAAAAAGTCAGAATTTATAAAATGTGCCAATTTACAAAGCTAAGAGAAAGTATCTACATGCAAAGCAACATGAACAAAAATACAAAGGCAAACTTGACGTTTCAAAAAATTATTGGACCCGCTTCTAAAGCAAAGTGTTTCTCTTAACAAATATGTTAGCAGAGAAAATGAGCCAGTTGTAATATGCCTGAAGCAATGAAAATCTGTTTCCTCCTTTCTTGTTCTTTTTAAAAGACAACTTGTCAGTGATTTTTTTTTAAAAAAAAAAAATAACAGCATTCATCCTTATGACAAATGTTTGCCAAGGGTGTAGGGGGAGGAGGAAAGGAATTAAAAAGGAAAAGCGGGCAGGAGAAAGAGTGAGGAAACGGCAAGACGCCACCTGCTGACAAAAAAGAGAAGAGGAGCAGAAAACTGACATTTCTGAACCAGCATGTCAGAGGGGATGCAGCATGTCATCTTTTCACCCATCTTCATGAAACAGAATTATTTTACTTTGAAAATAATGTGAATTAAGTTTTGTTTTTCTCTCTGCATAGTATCTTGGAAAGCTAGAAATAAAATCATAAAGACCTACATCGTTCTCCAGCTATAAACAAAACTACACTCAAAACTATTTTATGCATTAGAGTAGCGTTACACTAAATAAAACAGAAAATATCTTACTTGTGTGTCTCAGTTTGTATAGGCAAAGCCACCTAAGGGACTTCTATTGGATAAAGGCAGTCACCTAAGCTGTAAGCAAACCTGGGACAAAAGACTATGGAAAAATGAAGAGCAATCTTTTACAATCCAAATTTAGCTGCTTTATTTCTTACATTTTAAAAAACTGATTATTACTGTTATCTTTATTATTTATGAAAATGTTTTATTTTTGTCATAAATTAAAAAGGAAAATAACCAATGCCTTAGTTTGCTCCTTTATTAACTACAAATAGGATGTTAAACATTACCCATCACTGATTATAAGACAGCCAAGCAAAGTACTGCAGCTTGTGAGAAGTCAAAGCAGTGTAGCCATGATGACGTCACTATCGCTTGCTGGAGAGAGGGGGAAGAATGTTTACTTGCACACAAATCTTTAAGAATTCTAGCACACTGGTTTCTGTCCTCTCTTGCCCGCCTCTGCTCCCCCCTCAAATAAACACAGAGCCTTAATATTGAGTTAAATCCTCAATTCCTTTTCTAATTTTAATTTTGAGACAGGGTCTAAGTTGCAAAGTTGCCCAGGCTGGCTCAAACTTTTGTGGTTCTCCTGCCTCAGTCTCCTGGAGTGCTGGATTTAAAGGCATTTACTGTAACTGGTTTCTTTTCTTGCCTATTTCTTCATTGACTATACCCATAACTACCATTTGAGTCAAGACATTTCAGCTCCGCAGGTAACTTAAGTATTTCTATTTTCAGTATGAACTATTTGGACGTGGAGCACCTGCAGGGCACCATAGGGTAGGTCACCAGTGGACGTCACTGTGGTTTCCAAGCTGCAGCTCACTGAGTACCAGTTATCACCCCAGGGTACCAGGATCAGGGCAGGGGGTCTGCTAGTTTACAACATTAGTCATTTCAAAGCATTAAACTTTTCATTGAAATTATGTCTACATTGTTCTGTTTAGCAGTTTCTGTATCAAACAGAAATTAAGAAACACTGGTATTGCTTCTTGATTATGATCTTAAACTACTGGTGTACAACAGTGACACAAAAAGTTCAACAAAAGCAGATAAAAAGGTGTTAGCATAAATAATATCCTTTTCATCATATGGAGACAACTATGCAAGTTCCTGAAGAAAATATTTAAAAATTTAAGGAAATTCAGTGTTGTTGTTAATACATATAGCTCTTAAGACCTCTAAAACATTGCCTGTGGTAACTAACAGTGGACAACATTCTCTGTCCCCACCTCCCATTCTACTCCAAGAAATATTCTAGAGGCAGGGAAATGAAGAGATTTTCTGAGTAATAATGAATCTTTTCCGGTTAGTAATGGTTCTTTCTTCGCTGTCACCTGCTGTCTCATGCTGAGAAGCCACTACTGTAGTAACACAGCTGGCCACTGCTTGTTACTTCATGAGTGGCAAGTCATCTGGTCTTTACCTAAGGTATACACCTTTAAAATCTTCAGTCTCTGCACCTTAGTCACCTCACAGCAGAAGAGAGGTGAATGACAGCTACCTGCCAAGCTTATCAGAAGACTGCATGGAATACACACACCATGAATACACAGCGTGCTTTGTCTGGAGGGAAAAAGGTCCTAAAAAGTTTTGCCATGCAGGAATTATACAACAGGGTTTTTCAGGATGCCTCACCAGAGCATCCCAGGGCAACAAGAAAGTATACCAGGTAGGAGCTCAGCCAGAGAATAAGCTCAGAGGAGCCATGAGGGCTGTGTTCTTCACTCCCATGCTCCAATGGTAGTAAAATTAAGTCATATGTGAAACAAAAAACAAAAACCTTTTTCACTCCAGGTTATAAATCTTCACAACTGCGTCAAAAGTTACTTGGTAAAATCTGTTTTCTGGCTCCAAAAGAGCATCTAAGATATTGTGCTTTCCTGTGTTACCTCAGTGGCATAAAGGAGAAAAATTATCTGACCCAAAATATGGTTACGGTAAATGTCCATTATTACTTGTTAAAACTCCTCTGGTCTCTGGCAATAGGGGAAAGTTCTCTAATTTTATTTTGTCATCTTTTGAATATTTGGTTTCATTTAAACTTATTCTCAGTGGACACTGATTGTCACTGTTCAGCTGCTGTTCTCTTTTTAACTCTATGGGAGATGAGACGCTGCAACAGAGACAAAACTTGGAACTGTGCCCCGGACTTTGTTATTGCAAGAATTTTCCTGCCTTTTACCAGAAACAAGACAATCTTATGGCTGCATGATACTGTTATTTTTCCAAGCTATCAGATGGCATGAGGTCAGATGTAGAGTGCGCATGCTGAATACAGCAACTTCAAATACAGACATGGCAATAGAAAGCTTTGGTTCCAACAGATAAACAGGAAAACTGTTGACAGTGTTTTGTAAAAATTCAAGAAAAATACTTGAGTTGAACTCCTCCAAAACTTTGTGATAATAAATAAAACAGAAGAGTCTCCCACAACAATAAAATGATCCCATTGTTTTGTAAAAATTCAAGAAAAATACTTGAGTTGAACTCCTCCAAAACTTTGTGATAATAAATAAAACAGAAGAAGAGTCTCCACAACAATAAAATGATCCCATTTCATTTACCAATCACTGAACAACTAACCATCATGAGGGAATAAAAATTTAAATCTAAAGCAAAATAATGGTGGATCCTAATGACATCAACACTATGGGCCTTACAAAAAGCTTCCAAAATATACTTTCAGACATTTAACTTCATGAAAACCAGACAGGCATGCTATCCTGTATCCAATGACTACTCAAAGCAATTACCATCCCATAAATTTTGTGAAAAGCTGCAATATTGTCTGTTTAATCATTTGTTCATTGCTTAGCAGCCACTCAAAAAAATCATTTCCTCCATTTCCCTGCATTCGAAGTTTATTTCACATCATTCTTAGCCACACAAACAAAATACTTTCAAAAAGCCCTGAGCTGTAGTCTTTCTTTTCCCTGTGGCACTCCTTATATTAAGTGAATGAATACCTCCATGTCTCTGGCATTCCCTCTTTTGCTCAATTTACCCATCCCAAACGCTTGGCAGGAAATCGAACATCAATGGTCTTGTTATTAAGCCACCCAAGTCTGGAGATAACTCAAGTAATTTCCCCCTATAAACTGCCTAATTACTGTGCTCCAGGATCCTTGCTTATCAGGTGTTTGGTCTCTGGCAAGTGACTTAACCTTTCTGAGCCACTGTTTCTGCCACTTGCAAATGCAAAGGCAGACTGGCCTCAACAGGGTCTCTTTAAGGTTTACATTTTTGGTATATTGATTGTTTTGTTTTGTTTTTGTGGTATCAGGGATCAAACTTGGGTCCTTGTACTTGTGAGGCAGGTGGCAGCACCACTGAGCTAAATTCCTGGCCCTTAAATTTTTGCTTTTATGACACACACAAGCCACATGCCCTGAATTGTAGAGAATATGGATTAGCAAATAAAACCAAACAAGATGCCAAGAAAAGTCCCAGGCTCTGGTTTCAAATCTTGTGTTTTCCAAGGTAATCAATCTACCCAAATAGCAATTTCTAAGACTGTTACTGCTTATTAGATGATTTATGAAACCATTCCATGAGTTTTCTTTTTGAAAAACAGATTCATCTTCAAGTAAGTTACAAAAATGGGATTAAATAAAGTTAAATCAATTTCTTAACATCTTAGACTTTCAAAGTGCCAACTGTGCTCCATGAATTTCCATAAGGGTTATTGAAACACAGAATTTTCCCAGACTTATTTACCACCAAATCCTTTCTCTAACACAAATCCTGCAGATCCAGTGTTCCCAGGAATACACTCAGAGATTGCTGGGCCAACCAATTAGTGTTTCACTCAGGACAGAAATTAATGGACTTTGAAGGGTCACTTGGGCACTATAGAAGGAGCCTTGGCTGCAGATCAAGATCTCAGTCTCCACTGCAGATTCTGTTGCCAGCTCACTGTCTGCACTCCCCAGACCCGCTGGGCCCCACCTGCCCTGGTCGCGTAAGCTGCCAGCATCCTCCACTCCAGCCTCCTGGCTCCAGCAGCACAGCAACAGCCCACGGGGGTTCCTGTTCACCCATGTCTACATGGTACAAAAATGCTGGCTGCACAGGCTGCTCCACCTGACAATCCAAGTAACTTACAGAAAGCACTCCACAGTTATTCTAATTTCCACATTAACATGCAGCGAGTATGGAGAAAGTTCTGGTGTTGGTGTGTCCTAAGTGAAATTCTAAGAAATTCCAGGTTTTCTTGAAATTTTCTTTGATGTAGGTATAAGGAAAACAAGCCACAATGATTTCTCTTCAGACTATTGTTTCCACAGAAACGTCCTAATTAGCAAATGACAATTAAGTAAAACAAGAGAACGTGGGTTTCTTTGAAATTAAGAACAAAGTTTTTTCTGATAAATATGACTGACATACAGCTAGCATGTTTGACACTTTCAAAAACCCACAAATGAATTTCTCTGAAAAACCCAATGTCTTTTTTTTTCATCCACAAAATTGGGACTCTGCCAAAAAGTACATGTTACAAAACCACGGGCCACAGCCCTTCTTTAGACTTCACAGTAACTTCTACAGCGTGGATGAAGCTTTTGGAGACATAAAGTCAGAAAGATTATGTTCGGATACATAGCTGGCTCTATCTGAGAAGGATTTGACCAAGTTACTTAAGTTTTCTTTAACCTCAATCACCTTCTCTATTATTAAATGAGAATAAGAGTACCTACCTTGTAGGATTTTAAGTGTTTTAGTAAGATAATGCCCAACCTGCCTACCAAACTGAAACCTACATTAGTTAGAATTGGGTTTGGCAACCCCCAGTATCATGAGCTTAGACAAGAACCTGTTTCTGCGTCACGGACAAGCCCAGAGAGGCTGTAGGTGCCATCTGTTCTGCTGCTCTGCCACGTGAAGCCTAACTTCATGGTCCATAATGACGGCACCCTCATTCCAGGCAGGAGAATGAGAAGGGGGTGGGGGGAGCAACGCAGAGACAAGCACTGTCCCTGAAATGTTTCTAGAAGGGATGACATGGTAACTCACTTTGCACTGACCAGACGTCAGTCCCTCAGCTGTGAAGTAGAATCAGTTACTGCATGAATAGGCCCACGGGTAATGGAGGCAGCTAAGAGGAACAGCCACAAAACCCAGTTACAGTCCACCTCCTATCTGAAATGGCTGCAGCTTTCAGGGAGACTAACATTTAGACTTGAACAGCTGGATTTCTGTAAGATTCAGGCGGTTAGATTCTGTAAAAATTAGCCCTGCCTTAAGAACTTCCTTAATGTTCCACACAAGGAGCAAGATTCCTTTTTAGCATAAGCAGCTCAAGATGTAAGTAGTTTCCCCTTAGTTTTCTTCTTAAAAGAAGTACAGATCCTAGCTTTAGTAGAAAAAAATTAATTTTTCTCAATCAAGGGGTTCCCTTTTCAGAAGTAAATACTTTGCTTTTAGTCCATGGGCTCTCCATTTTGGTGCTGTGGTCTCTGGGAAACTGATCCATGTAGACTTGGTAGAGGAAAAAAGCAGCCTGTACCCCACTGTCCATGCTCCACACTACTGGCCCTTCCGTCCTCTTCATCACTGACAGCAGCTGTGAGGCAAGTACGGGCAAGGGGAAAGAGACTGGAACATCCACATACAAGACACCATAGGATTTCCATGTGGGAGGTGTGTGCTGAATAAGCTGCTGTGTATCACCATCAATTTAAATTCAATTAGCACCAGTATTCATTCTCCTCAAAGACAAGCAGAAGCAGGGTGCCCCAGACCTGTAACAATTTCTTGTCAGCCTCATCTTTCTGTTCTAATTATTTCCAAGAGTTTAAATCAGTATTTCCCAAGCTCTGTTCCAAACTGTTTAAGAATGGCTGCATGAAAAAAATCAATACTAAGGACATATTTTTCTTCTAAACTGTATTAAGTTACACAAAGGAAAAACAGTTTTACATAGTTTTAACTGCTGTACAAAAACCAACCTGTAAGCAAAGATGCTCCAGCCCCAGGGCCTTGTGGGGCTTGGGAGGGTTCATGTGATGGCCACAAGACCAACCCCCTGCTTTTACTCAACTGTGTGGTTTTTTCAGTCTTAAGTAGCCCTTACTTTTTAAATTACTTATTCTACATCCTGCACACTTTAAGAACTACCTTATTTCATTACTTTATTAACTTATTTTCCTAAGTAAATACAAGCACCGTTTTACAAGATGCATGAACAGAAGCGTGTACACAGTGGAAATTCTCTTTATCTGTCTCTCTCTTATACAGTTTTCCTCCTCAGAAGGAACTATTTTTTTATTTTTATTTTTGGTACTGGGGATCGAACTCAGGTCCTTGTGCTTGCAAGGCAGGCCACCGAACCGCTGAGCTAAATCCCTGGCCCAGAAGGAACTATTCTTATGGCTTCCTGTGAATCCTTCCAAATTATGTTTCCTAACACACATGGTGGCATAAATACATCCTGTTTTATCACTTTTTGTTAACATACTTTCTAGTCTCAATTAAACAACAGAATTGAATTCACTGTTAACAATACATGAATGAATGTACATGACCAACTAAGACTCCAGTAATATTCTAACCCTGAAAAGGTACCTTTTCTCACAGTTAAATTCACATGGAATACTGATTCTCAACAGACAATTGGGAGGACTTGTGTCTTAAAGGAAAGCATCAGAAACTTGAGCAGGAAGGTATGAAAATGCAAATTTTCTGCCACTCCCAGAAATTGTGCTGTGTCCTCCTGGGAGCTTTCACTACCCAGCCCTCACCTGTGGAAGTTAATGCTTTTTATGAAAAGTGGAACTGAATGAAGTGAGCCTTCTACAACCATGGAAATAGTCTCATCCATGCTGTCCACACTGTACCCACCACATGTGGCCAAGAACCACTTGAAGTCCAGCTGTCAATAAAGTTTAATTTAATTTCAATATATAAATAGCAACACATGCCTAATGATTACTAATGGGAAGAGTGGAGGGGGTAGCAACCCCTTTCATAAATCAGAAACAAGAGGAATGGCCTGTATATGAATATGTAGGATAAGTATAGTGGAATAAGCCCAAGTACATCTTTTGACTTGTCTTCTTTTAACATACCCAAGGCCTAGTGGACGAGTTCCAAAAATAATTTGTTTACTTATAGTTGGAATGTGCATTAAGATACGCTTGCAATTATCTCTAAACTTTGAAATTAAAATACTTAAATTTACCAAAATTCTACGTTAGATTATGTACTGTTTTAATTTTTTCCTGGCATGTCATTGCCTGTAGATCACACTAAATTAACAGTTTCCCTGTTAGGTGAAAAAAACAAACTGTAAAACAGTATGTACAATGTTATGCCAACTGTGTATGTGTGTATATGTATATATGCATATTTGTATATGAACAGGATCCATCCATCCCCACACTGTTCAACAGAATGCTTTGCAACAATGAAAATATTCTAGTCTGTGCCATCCACATGGCAGCAATAGATACTGGGTACTTGAAACACAGCTAGTATGGCTGAAAACCTTTAGATTTCATTATGTTTAACTCTAACTAACTTAAATAGCCCCAAGTAGCTAATATGTCTACCTTATTAGATGGCACAGGTCTAGAGGAAAAAAAATCCCAAATGGTTAAAATGGCTACTGAAAACGGAGAACAAATAGAGGGACAGAAATTAACTTTATACATCTCTGTATTGTTTGGATTGAGTCAGTTCTGTGCAACTCATGTATATATGTAGTGCACTAAACAAACAAACAAGGGGCAGTGTCTCTGCATGGGCTACTCTAACAACATACCACAGACTAGGTGGCTTACATGATGATACTTACTTCTTATAGCTCTGGAGGCTGAAGTATGCTATTACCAAGAGATTCAGTGCCTGGTAAGGGCTTTCTTCCTGGCTTGCTTTATGGATCCTTTATGGAGAATTTGGGGTCATGTGCACTATGGTCTCAACTCTGCTGCTAAGGACAATAAGCCCATTATAGGGGTTCCACCCATATTTCCCATGGAAACCTACCTACACCCAAGGACCTGAGCTGCAAACACCATCACACTGTGAACCTTTAAGACTTCAACATATGAGTTTGGGTGGAGGAGGTCAGAAACATTCAACTCCTAACAGAAAGAGGAGGGGAAGGGGCTGGGGATTTAGCTCAGTGGTTCTGTCACCTTCCTTCCAAGCGCAAGGTCCTGAGTTTGATCCCCAGTACCAAAAAAATAAATTAAATAAATAAAAGTTGTTAAAAAAAATAGAGAGGGGAAAATGGAATTCCTTTTATTTTTGCGTGTTTTTTCTTCTCCCTTTACTCAGTGCACTACTAGAAACATCATTATTAGGCTTACTAAAACCTGGTTCCTGAATAGTTGGGACAATGGCATTTATAGCTGAGCAGAGTTATAGCCAAGTATCCAGGCCTTAGGATATAACAGATTCTGGTTTGAAAGAATGAATTAATGGTTCTGTATTCTTACATTTTCACATCCCTTGATGCCCTCAATAAAAAAAAATGGAGGTGCCAAACTAACAATAACTAAAGTTATGCTGCATCAATTACAATGCCTCAACAAACCAGCTCTTCCCAGCTATTTTGGTTAGAAGTAGAAGCCACCTTTCTTCTAGGGTGAGCAGTGGTGTTCAACCTCCAATTCACACAAATGAAGAGTGCAGAGGTCCAGGGGCATCTCACAAATCCAAAGGTATCCAGATGCAGGGCAGCAGGCATTCCCAAACAGTACCTATAAAAAGTTGGCATCCTAAATCCTGACTTCCTGGTCCTCAGAAGAATGTGTATTTACCCTCTACCTACCAAAGCTGCTCTCCTGTAACCTATTTTTAAAAAATTAAAATGCTTATCAGGAGCTGGTGGTTAAGGTGAGTGGTCAATGGATAGTTTGTTTTGGAAATGGTAAAATTTTCTGGAACTACATAGAGGTGGTGGCTATGGAACGTTATGAATGTACAAAAATGCCATTTAATTATCCATTTAAAAATATTTAATTTTATGTTATATGGATGTCATCAAAAATTAAGAGAGGAAGGGGGCAACATTCTAACATTCAAACATGAAACCCCCTACACTGCCCCCACACCTGTGGGATGATGCCCTGGTGGATCCTCCTCCTGCTCTTTTCAACAAGTTTCACGAGATTTCCTTTTCTTAACAAAGCCTTGTGGAGTTTATTCCGTACCCAAGAAACATGAGGGAACCCATGCACAAGTGTGGCCTCTCCAACACTCTGCCTCTCTGGTTCTGCCACTATTCAGTTATTCTTTGTTCATATTTCTTCCTCTTTCTGCTCTTTCTTACCAATTACCCCCTCAAACCTGGAACTCTTAGCCTTCTAATATAATGTAGCATTGCGGGGAGACATCATGTTCCGAAATACTGAGAAAACCTCAGGAAACTGTGCCTTTGCTTACTTTGGCTCCTACTCATGGTGGCTGACACTGGACAATCAACACAATCATTATGATTACTATCAATCAAAACAAGAAACCTCCTATTGATCTAAACTGGCAAGCAGTTGGATTAGATGAGTTAGTTGATTTCTGCAACATATTAGACCATTATAGAGTAACCTTGGTAGAAAAACTGGAAGTTAAGAAGTAAAAATAGAGGCACAGAGACAAATGGCTTCCCCCAGCTTTTCCCCACCCCATCTGTCACCTCCACTCCAGCCTCCTGAACATACCCTGGAACCATGTTTCCAGAAACTACCTGACTATCAAATCCTTTTTTCATGGAACACTTGTCAACACCTTGTAACCTTGCTTCATCTCCTTTTATCTAGCTGCTTGGTCTAAAAATATTGGTTCTTCTTTCTGTCATGCTTGGACTAGCTCCACCTTCAATATCCCCAACCCAACTACTTTTCCAACCTCCACTGCTATAGTCTTGGTTTCAGCCACTAGCACCTTCCACTTGGACCACATCATGCTTCTACCCACTGACAGACACCATGCCACAGTATCCAATGATCTTTGAAAACTGAAAGTCGCAACACATTTTTCTCCTCTTCAAAAAACACTTCCATTACTTCATGGTCAACCAAATTGAAACTGCCTACCATCACTGCTTATTAGGCCTTCAACTGACTGGCCCCTGGGTACTTCTCCACGCTCATTTCCAAACACTCCTTCCTGGATGCTGGAGCTAAAAGAGCCGTTTCTACTGCCTGCCTAGCCCATTCTCACCACCAGGCATGCTGTATCTGAGTGTTTCTACAAAATGTACACTGAAACTTAACCCCCACTGCGTATGTTAAAAGATGAGACCAGCAGGGGTCAATAAGAGGTGATAAACCCACTCCTGTATTAATGGAGTAATGGGTTAATGAGTTATCTTAGGAGTAGGTGTGTTATGAAAGCCAGATGCCTTCTACTGCTTGCACGTGCCCCTGCTGTGTGATGCTTGTGCCACCCCAGGATTCCAGTTTCCACCACCAGATCCTTTGACCTTGGCCTTCCAGCCTCCAGAATGGTCACGTGAATAAACCTTTGTTCTTTATAAATTGTAAAATCTGTAGTATTATTAATGTCAATGGAAAATGGACTACAACATGTTTAAACTGACAGTTTTCTTGCAATGCTTTTCGTCGCGGTGCTTAACCATCACTTCCTCAGTGAGACCTGGGGACTCAATTAAAACAGTAGCATACTCTCTACCTTGCTCTTCCTATCCCTCAATCTAGTCTCACATGTCTTCACATCATCTGCCATAATCTGAATCACACCATATGTTTATTGGCTTACTGGGCACCTCTTACACTAGGAACAAAAGCACCATGTGGTCACACACATCAGTGCCCACTACATCCCTTGCACTCAGAGCAGGACTGGTGGGTAGTAATGTCCAATAAGTACTTATGAGGTAAATCCATAAATCTCACAGAATGGTCTCTTAGAATCATCTGCAAATTGCTTGAAAAGAGTAAACCAAGAGATGCGAAGGAGCTGAATTAGGAGAGACAGAGTTAAACTACTATGGTTGGAATCTAAGAAACTAGGGCTGTCCAATCCAAACAGAACTGAAGCCAAGCTCACCTTCGTATCATCAGGCTCAGGAGATAAGCAGCTCAGGTTCCTCACACAGACAGGGCACTGGCTTCTAGCCAACTGCAACAGATACAAATGGATTGCACTAGTATCTCAAATAATCTAAAAGTGGTTCCTACAGCCCTCCGTAATAGGTAACCCTATCCTCTACCCTTTACCTGTAAGGCACTTAAAAATTTACACCTGTTAAGGAATACGTCTGAAACCAGCTCATAAGAAGATAACCAAGGGAATATAAAATATTTTGGTAGGAACATGCGACAGGTTCCATGTTTATAACAAATGCCTTAGAAACTGAATTATACTGGTGTAATTTTCAGGCACTCTAAAGAATCTGCAATACCAGTAATCATGCTGGATCAATGGAGAAATAATACTGCAAAACAAGACTTTTAGCTAGTTTGTTCTCCAACACCTTGCCATATGTTAAGGCCTATATTTAATACATAATCTATTCTTAGATCTTGAATTCTATTCATCTTCAGCCCTTTGAAGGTAAAAATGTGGAAGAGCAGAAAAGCTACCTAAAATAATTATGAGCATGAGTTTGCAACCTCACCAGACCCACTCTGTGACTCGCTGTTTAGGCAACACTAAGCACTCCTTGGAGCCTTAGCTTCCTCCTCTGTAAAATACGAATACTACCAGCAACCTTGCAGGGTTTTAAAAAAGATTATATGAAATTTATGTAAATAAAATACTCAGTACAGACATTAAGAGTCATTATTTCATTACAATGGAATTGCTCACTTATCTCTTAAGATTGCCAGAAGGGCAGCACTGTGTCATGCTCATCATCACTGGATCCCAAGTGCTCAGCGCTGGAACTAGATGATAAATCAATGAATTATGTCTGCTCAGTGACCACATTTTTACATGATACCAACTGAAGAGGTAAAGTCAAAAGATCAAGGGTGGAAAAAAATACTGAGAGGAATAACAGGATGATCAGGTAGGTAGTGGGCAGGAAGGGCAGCACTGAATAGGAGTCAGTACAGAGTGGCAGCAGCCTTCTGGTAAGCACCAGGCTAGACTTGAGATTCATTTGGCAGAAGAGGGTCCCAAACTGCCACCCCTACCAACCCACAAAGGCACTGTAGAGCCACACTCATGACAACACTTTTAATACACTATAATAATAAAACTGATCTATCTGGGAAATTCCCACTCAATTCTAATCTGAAAACTGCCAATCAAACTTTCCACCAGCACATTTACAGAATAAGCCTCAGGGGACTATTTCTACAGAGTGCAGAACAAATCAGCCATCAAAGGAGACCTGGCAATGCATCTAGCTAAAGTCATACAGAGAAGTCCTGGGGCTCATGAAGCACACAAAGCAGTTTATACACATGCAGCATGGAAAAGCAAGCTGCCTGCCACCCTAAGAGGACACGATTTTCCAAAACAAACAAAAGATAGAAACTCAAAGTTGTAGCTGATCACAGTAGCACACACCTGTAACTCCAGCTATACACAAGGCTGAGGCAGGAGGATCACAAGCTTGAAATCAGCCAAGGCAACTTAATGAGACCCTCAAAATTAATATTAAAAATGCTAGGGGAGTAGCAGCTTAGTGGAAGAGGGCTTTCATGGCATGAGTGTGGTTCTGGGTTCCATCCCCAGCACTGAAAAAACAAACACACAAAAACTCAAAACTAAACAAAAAACTATACAAGATTGTTTTCCGATACTTAAAAAATTAGGGAGTTTATCAATGTAAACAGAAGAGGATCTGTGGCAAGTGGAGCAGAGGTCCCTAGAGCAAGGGAAATGAGTGTGGGGAGGAGGAAGATACCCAGGGCATCTCTTCACCAGCAGGCATGTGAAGGGAAGAAACGGCCTGCTAGGTAAGGATGAAGAAGGCTGGGGACACAGGCACACAGAAGGGCCAATTTCAATTTGGGGGTTTCGTAGCACAGGTGAGGGCGTGCCTGTGTGACAGCCTCTGAAGTATGAAAGTAGAGAAGTAGAGTGAAGAAAAGCAGGAAGATGTTCTAAGGGCATAGACTAGGCTTGGACAGTCACTAAGAAAGAAGGATAGCCACCCAGAATAACATGGTGCAATCCTGCACAGTGCTTGGGTGGTCCCCAAATCTATGCAAACAGGTCCCAGTCTCCAACATTGCTTGGTAGCCCAGGTGCCTACTGATGAGTAAAATGGTCAGAAGTGGAGGACTTTGGAAAGAGTGATTTAAAATCTGAACCAGGAAGTAGAAACTGGCTAAGGAGCGACACAAAGAAGGAAGTGATAGATAGGTATGATGTAACGGAGTCAAGAGATGGGAAGTATTACTAGGATCAAAAGAGGAGGAATAAATCCATGTGGGAAGTGGACGGACATGAGGGTAGAGTCAAACAGAATTTCTGACCTGCTGACCTGGACCAAAAACTGACAAGAGCTATAGTGAAGAGGGTCTGGGTGAGTTGAGGAGATCACTCATGTAGAGAAGCCCAAAACCTCATGCAGTCAGGGAAACATATGGGGCAATAAAAGCCATCAGGAGATACAGTCCATTCATCAGGGAACAGAAGGGGCAATAAAGTCCAACTAAATGGAGGCAACACAAAGAACAATGAGGCAGTCATCAATGCCAAGTGGGAGAAATGCGAGTCTGCTGGTAGAGTTACAAGGTGGGCAAAAGGATAGCCATACACCAGCCTGACGTTCAAAAAGAAGGTGGAAAAGCAATAGCACAGTGCAGCCGCACTACCTTCCAACAGTCAGATCTCTGGACTCGTAAAATCAGTCTACTTAATTGGTAATTTCTGCCCTTTTTTTCTTTGAGTACTAAGGATCGAGCTTGGGTTCTTGTGCTTGCAAGGCAGGCAGCAGAACCACTGAGCTATCCCCCGCTCTGCCTATTTTTAATATGAAAAATATACCAACTTCTCTGCATTCATACTAAATAAATACCAGCAGACTGTAAGTTACTACAGGTTTCCCAATATAAAGTTTTTGGGGAATGAAAAATTCAACTGTCCATATGCTTAGAAGGTATAAATTAATGTTTTATTAATTTAATTATTAACATTTTTATTAATTTTTTACATGTCGTTTGTATCTTATACCAAGTAAAAATAAAGATTTATCTGAATATTGGACATCTATATCCTGGTCATCTGTATTGAAATGATTTGGTATTTTTTTATATATTCCTATTTTCCAATATTTTGTCACTGATGCAACCTATGCATTTATACATAATGCAGCATTTTATGTTACTAAAGGAACGTGTAACATACAGAAATATAGACTTTAGTGTCCTTTGGAAAAATTTCATCAATATCCACATCTCTATTTTCTATTTTCCCAACAGGATTTGTCCTTGTTTGGCTAGAACGTGTTATGATTAGCTCTACTACTGCACTTAATACAGTGGAATGTCAACCAAAACAAGCTTCATAACCTTAGGCAAGCTCTTAACCTCTCTAGTTATATGGGGATATTAAGAACTCCATCAGGCTACTGTATCAACACGTGGGCTAACACCTAGAAAGCCCTTGGAATGGTGCCAGATATAGACCAAGTGCTATGGAAGTGTCTATTATTATTACAATGGTATTTAGTGCACATTACATTGTGTTTTGATTTGTTAGCACCTTCAAAAGAGGAAATAGGTCTTAATCTCTGTATCTCCAAATCCCTACTTCAGTGACTGGCAAATAGGGAACATTCAGTGAGGGAAGTCAAAACTCAAGTCAATTTTCATCTCACGAAAGTGAAATGTAGGTATTAAAAATAACAAGCTGAAGCATCACCTTATTTATAACCCAACTTATCTGGGAAAATAAATTAAGGGAGTTCAAAAGATACAGCCTGGTGTTTCAAACATGTAATGTATATGAAAGAACTAAGACAGTTTTCACTTTTGCTGCAGAAAAAAAGCCGGGTGTGGTGGCACAGTCCTATAATCCCAGCACTTGGGAGGCTGAGGCAGGAGGATCGCTGTGAGTTCAAGACCCACCTGGGCTAAATAATCCCAGCACTTGGGAGGCTGAGGCAGGAGGATCGCTGTGAGTTCAAGACCCACCTGGGCTACATATTGAGTTCCAGGTCAGTCCCAACTACATAGTGAGACCCTGTCTCAAAAAAGATAAAATAAAAACAGAACAAAAATCCAGAACCTGGCTCAAGACAGGAGTGTGTTAAAATGGTTTTGTCCTCAGATCTAGGTATCTTTAGGGGAGAAAAAAGCCAAAATCACAAGTCTCATGTACTTAATCCTTTTACCATTCTACAGTAGGAATGTCTCAAAGTTGTCGGTGACAG
The DNA here is from genome assembly GCF_012274545.1 of Fukomys damarensis. NCBI lineage: Eukaryota > Metazoa > Chordata > Mammalia > Rodentia > Bathyergidae > Fukomys > Fukomys damarensis. The sequence goes on along the minus strand of NW_022900916.1, from coordinate 36,299,839 downwards.
AATGGGAACAACAAGAATATCTAAAAAATTTCAACTATTGTGGCTATTAGCTCAAAATGTTTCTCAAGCCCACAGGTGCTCTGAGTGTAGAAGGACCACCCTCATTCTCTGGTAGAAGGCAGCCATTTTCTACATCTTGTCTCCATCTAGGATGATAACCTCAACCAATTTAAAATTAGCACTACTACTATTTTGATACTCTGATTTTTTGTAGATGTGTATTATTTCTAAACCCACTGAAAATGAGTCTGTCACCTAACCAGCAAGATTTTCTCTTTCCTTGATGCATGGAAAAGAGCCACCTATTCACTAAAATGGAATTTAATGGAAGTCATGTTAAAAGTCTGGGAGTTTTGCATCTCACAGAGTGAAAAATGCTTATCATACCCTAAGGTCAACCAAGCAGCAACCCACATAAAACATATGAGGCTACTGAGTCAGAGGAAAATCTTTAGCAAACAGGTTGTTTCAATCACTAAGAGTCCTTCATCATTCCTATTCTTGGGTGGCCTTTCTACATGTTTCCTTGAGCATCAGAACAGGAAATTTCAATACAATCTAAGGGAGAGTGAAACAAATGAACGACCTGCCTAAATGTAAATTCAAGCCTGAACATAAAAGGAGAATTATATGATAAGTAAACTTCTCCTTATACTGAAGATTCTATTCAGGACAACAAACACATATAAAGGCACATGAACAATTACCTGCTCCTCCAAATAACTTCACAGTCAAAAATGAAATCACTCTGAGCACTATCTTTGCTATTTTTCCAACTAAGACAGCATAAAAAATATAAAGCATTCTACTCAAAAGAGCTAGAAAATTAAGATAAAAGCACAATATACATACACACATATTCTACATGTTAATAACTGTGTCCTTCCATAATTAAATGTTGGGTTATTCACTTAACTTCAAATGAATAATGTACACTGTACTGTGATCTCAATCAACCTGACAAAGGTTACATCTGACAGTTAAAATCCTCAAGTACATGTCTTTGGTTTCTCATCCTTGAATTACTGCATGAGGCTGTCTAGGAAACTCCTGACTGAATGAAGAGGCTCAAATGAACTATCTTTTCCCAGCTTGCAGGTGTGGGTCCCTACCTGTGCGCCACAAGGTCAATCCTCCTGAGTTACTACAGTCTGATATTTTTGCAGCCTCAATGACATAAAACAGGTGAATAATTATTTTTTTGAATATAGGTTTCTAACCATCAGTTAAAGCTAAACTCCAGTCACTTCAAAATTAGAGAAGAAATACGTTATGTTTATGCCAATATGCTGACAACATAGTGATTAAACATAGAGGTAAGAGAAGACACTGGGGAAAAAATGAGCACTGAGCCACAGAAGGAAAATACAGTCTGAGGAGGTGCAATCCTCAAAACTACGGCCTTCACTCCAGCCCCACCCCGCAGGGAAGGTTCCCTGCTGGTTCCTATGATCTAGTTACAACTCAGCCAGGACAACATGATGACCCATGGCCCAGTGTCTTGGCTTAATAGTGAGGAAAAGCACACGTCTAAGTTGTTTTATGCCAAGTCCATAGTGAATCCCAAAGGCCTCGAAGGAACAGTGCAGATCTTCTATAATTCCAGGAAATTCAAAGCAGAATTACCAAGGATAGCCTCAGCACCACAGAAAGATGATGCCAATGCCAACACCAAGGTTATGGAATGTACCTGAGGCCAGAGACTGACCAGGCCTGGGAAAGGAAAGGGGCTGAAGGTAGAAACAGCCACTTTGAGTTCTTTAACTCCAACTCTAGCTGCTTCCTCTACCATCTTTGAATCATCATCTAATGATTATTTACTTTAAGTGAAATAATTTAAAACCCATCTCTTGGAGGAAAAGCAAGGACTCATTTCCACTCCCACTACTGGCTCAGCTGTTGCTTCAAAGCTGCTACAGGGAGAGAGGCTGGGAGATGTGGGGGCAAAGGAAAGCCAGGGCAGAAGCCCAGCCCTTGCTACTTCTTCCTCAGATAATTTAAATATCCCACTGACTACTGACCCTGCTGCTCCTGCCTCAGCCCAGTTAACCACTCCCCAGGCTGATGGCAGTTGAGACTTTTTTCCCACTAAATGTCCCTCAAGGGTCCCTGGTGCCCCTGAGATGAAAATCCAAACTCCCTCAGCTCAGTTTCCAAAGCTCTTCACTAAGCAGCCACTGGAAAACCAACTGCATTCCACCGTGACCTCAAGCTTGTAGAAGAACAAACAAAACAATGAAAGAAGTGTTCCAGACTTGGACTGAACACCAAGCTGCCAGGTATTTAACTCACAACAATACCTACAAGGAAGGAATTAACAGTTTTCCAGTTGTGTTTTTTCTAATGAAATCTTCTAATGAACTTTAAGAAAATTAAGATGTGCTGTGGAGCTAGGCATAGTGATGTACCTGTATTCCCAGCAGTGTGGGAGGCTGAGGCAGGAAGATTGCAAATTTGAGCCTGGGCCACATGGCAACTTAGCAAGCTGTGTCTCAAAATGAAAAACAAAAATCACGCTGAAACTGCAGTTCAGTGTGAAGGTCCTAGATTTAATCCCCAGGACCCACCCCCACAAAAAACGGGGTATGCTTGGGAAGTTCATTGCCATCTACCCAGCTGACTCTCAACTACCACAGTATAAAGATTTTTGACCATCTAATTAATCTTTCTTCCTTTAAGACCCTACACCAAGAATGAATCCTTCAATATGCTTACTAGGGGTCTTTCATTGCAAAGATGAAATAAAATATAGCCCATGTTCACAACTGGGCTGTCTGAGAAGTTTAACAGTTGTTACCCAAGCTACATCAGGCCCTTATCCCTTGCAATCCCCAGCATGTTCCACAGCCTCTGACCTCTAGGAGCCTTTGAATGAACAAGAACTTCCCCAGGGGCCAGGGACTTAGCTCAGTGGTTCTGCTGCCTGCCTAGTAAGCACAAGGACATGAGTTCGATCCCTGGTACCCCAAAAAAGAACTTCCCCAGCACCATTCCTTGGGACTTGACACATCCCCTTGACCTCACAGAACCTGGCTTAAACCTAGCCATGTAACAACATCATTGAAAGAAGAGTAACTTCTTTGTAGGAGTCAACTTTACACAAGAAGCTGTTGAAATTCCCTGTACAGTCCACTTATGGATGCTCCATGTTTGGACCATGCCAAAAGTAGACAGAGTAGCCTGACATTAAAGATGCATCTTCATTTTGAGGTGAGAGGCAAAGCTGAAAAAAGAAAAATACCTACTGAAAGGGGTCAGCAAGGTGAAGCTTAGAAACCTTCCCTGACGTGATCTCCTCCCTCTAGACCACGGTGAACTAGGAATCCACAGGGCAGCCCCAGAAGCACTCTCCTGACCACCTGGCACACAGCAGGTACCCACTGGAGTGACTTAAATCCACTCAAAGTACAGACAGCCCCAAAGAATGTGGTGCCAGCCTGAGAGGAAGATGGGTTTAAATGTATGATCTCCTGAAATTTTAAAATTAGAGGAAGAATACAGGGTGTTTTAGGGGAAGAAAAAGATGGGTAACAATTTTACAACATCTTACGGATCTGAATTCTCGGCACAAGAATATAAAAATTTAGTTAGCTGAAAAGAAACACAAGGTTTTGAGATGTGAAAAACCTAAGGGCGAACCAGAAAAATTCAGGAAAACTCTTTCTCATGGTGGGTGTTGGGATTTAGCTGGAGAGGGAGGATGTGTAAATGCTTTAAAAGGTCGTTTCCATTCTTCTCCTATTTCCCCCTGATCCTTCCTATCTCTAGGATACTCCCATGAAAGGTTGGATATGGTGCTGGAGGGCAGGGCAGGGATGGAAGACTTTGCTTCCTGCAGGCAGTTATTCATTTCCTTCTCATTTAAGGAAACTTCCATTTGGTACACTGTGCACATGAGCCTGCAGAATTGTAGAGCTGATGGCAGGCTCCTGTCTACTTGCAGGGGTTTTCCCATACTCCTAGAGGAACAGACTCAGGTAACAGAAGGGTGACAACCCATGTTTTTCATAAGACTCAAGATAGGGATGAAACAGCTTTTTTCTACCTTTTTAACATGAATTTCAAGATGATCTATCTGTGATATCTGTATATTTCTCTCAAAATCACTCAATATTTATCATCTTTTGGAAGATCATTTTTAGGCCTTAGAAACTGGCCTGAACAGTAACTAGAGAAAGTGTTCCCACTAGATCTGAGGGGTAAAACATAACTGGACTCCTGATCACAAAGGGGGAAGGGAACACCTACAGCTAATTTGGGAGGGTTTAGTTACCTTACCAAAAGGGAGATGAAGAGGAACCCTGCACTCAAAGTTCTGTGGAGTTTTCTTGCTGCACACACACACACACACACACACACACCAACAAGTAACAAAAACTACAAAGTATCGGAAGACCTTATATTTAATAGGCCTTTAACCTACCTGGGAACAATTACTTTTCTAGTATTTCCTAATTCTTTTTCTAATGCTGTATTTTACTTTATATATTAAACTTTTACTTCTTGCACATCTGTACTTAGAAAAAAGAATGAGAAAACAAAAAATTTAAAAGAAAAAAGAATGAGTAATATTAAAACAAAGTAATGGTACACTGAACAGCCCTCCCCCAATTGAAATATAAAACGTGGTCAATAACACCCTACACTGTATACATATATGAAAACTCTAAAAGAGACTTGTAGTACTCTCATGTGGGAATCTCCCACATGAATTTAAGATTCGTTTGACTGACTAAAAGTAGAATTGAGGGCCAGGGAAATAAATTTCCCCTGTGGTTGACTAAAAACATTTTTCTTGTTTTGAGTTCTCTTACCAAGTGACCATGAAGTGAGCAAAAACTTCTTAAAATTTAATTTTTTAAGCTTTTCTGCGAGATACCGTATTTTAAGATTGGCTTATGCACAGCTTATACACTCAGCATAACTTAAAAAAGTTCACAGTAATACAAATAAGAGGAAACATTACGTTCTAATGCTCTGGAAAAAATGCTTTAACTAATTGAATGAAACGAACTATCTGCAAACATGGACTCACAAAACTGGTCATTTTTGACATCAACAAATTTATTACAAGGCTTTTATTGAAGCAGTTAATCTCCTAAAACACATAAAATAATGATACAAATTAACAAATACGTCACTTGTATATGCCATTTCAGGAGCATTTTGATTAAATGCTAAAACAGTATTATTCTTTCAATCCCTTTTGGAAATGGACTTAAAATCAAAATGTGAATAAAGTCATTTGACTGGAAAAAAGTAATCAGACAAAAAAACATATATCATCCCACCAACACACAAAAAATAAAATGTCTGAACTTTTAAGGTTCAATACTTTAAGGAAGAAGGGGCACGTGGAAGCTAAACTGTGTACTATGATGTTAGAATCAGTGTAAGATTAAAATTCGTAAGTATTTAAGACAATTTTATGTACAGAAATATTTTAATCAGTTACTTAGAATAAATATATATTTTGGTGTTTACTAGATAAGCTTCAGTATGGGTAAAGGCTCTCACACTAAACTTTATCCCCTGACAGTAAGAGAAAAAAAATTAGGCTTTCTTATGCTAGAAGAATAAGGAACAATCTGTGCAGCCATCTGAGCAGAATGGAACAGCTGACGTAGTTTACAGATTAAAAGAGATTTTAAAGTAAAACCATTATACAAAACGTATGGAGACTAGAAGAAAGATTCAATATAGCTATGAACTACCTCATAGATCTTATTAGATCTAGACAATTTCTATTTATTTCTGTGTTTAAAACCTTAAACACCAAGTCCATACATTCAGAATCTAAAAGAAAAATCAGACATGATTTAAATATAAACTTTTAAATTGAGATTACATAGTGCTTAGCTACTTGCCTCAGACGTACAGAAGAAAAGAGAATGTAAATTTACAGTGAAGAAAAAGGGCAAACACTATATACCCTGCCCAAGAGAACAAGGTCAAACATCAACAGTGGTAAGTCATGTAAAGAGCATGCTACCTTCCTAAGAGATGTAACAAAATATCAGACCAGCCTATGGGTCTTTCTTCCTCAAAGCCACACCTTGGCCAATAATCAAAAAAACAACAATAATAACTAAGGGACATGCTACAAAACATCTACCCAGTATTCTGCAAAACTGACAAGATTATTTTAAAAACCTCAGAAACTGCCCCAGGCCAGAAGAGATTAGAAAGACATGAGGACTAAATGTAATGTGACACCCTATGTGGAGATCCTGAAACAGGAAACCAACTTTAGGCAAACACTAGTGAGCTGAGTATAATGTGGATTTTGTTAAAAGTAATTCACCAGTGTTCCTTAATGGTACCACATTTAACATGATAATGTAAGAGTTAGCAACAGGAGGGACATATTAAAAACTCTGTACTACTATCTTTGCAACTTTACTTCAAGTTAGTAATTTTCTAAATAAAAAATAATAAATATTTACAAAATTGAGCCCACAGAACCAACATATGGCCTGTCATATGAACACCGCACCTTTGATTATAGCCACAGGGACAAGCCCAGACTGGAATCCTGATCATTCTGCATGCTGACCAACAAACACCTTTGGACAATTTGGGAACCTGTCTGAGATGCCAGGAGACCACAGATGGCATACACGTGACAAGAACAAACATCTCAGAACTGCCTCGCACTCCCATCTGAAGTGAAAAATAGGCAATTTTATGCAAGGAAGAAAAACAAAGACTAAACAGGTTGGCGGGGAGCCATCAGTGCTCTGTGAAAATACATGACAAAACAGCCTCATACCTCGCACTTCACTTAGCAAATGCCACTTGTCAGAACCCGTGTAGGTGTGAAAAAATTATACAGACTCAACAGGGCTCTTCCTTACCGTGAGTAAAGAAAAATCAGAGGGATAAGGACACAGAATTCCTTTAAAGCTTTGTGGGAGAAGGTAGTCCACATGAAAAAAATGATTTCTTCAACCAAACAGCACATAAATTATTACCTATTTTCAAGATGCCATCCAGTCAGGGAACATATGGTAACATGCTAGCCATGTTTTGTAAGGAGGTGGCAAGGCTGTGAAGTGCTGATCAATATAGAAAAACATTTCATCTTTACAGAAGAAACATGTGGCATGATAGTGTTTGCTGCAGTAGATTTAGTTAATTGCTTAAATTTCAATCCCAAAAGAAATCTGGGGACTTATCTGCTCTAACCAAAAAGTTCCACAATTTATGAACATCATGAATATGTAGCACTCATCAGGCCAGGGAATTAAAACATAAGTGTCTTTAAATGTTTTCAGAAAATTAACACACTGTCAATCAAAATCATATTAGCTTTTTTGGAAGCTTGACCAAAATTCTTTTAAAATTCATCTGAAAGAAAAATGTTTCAGAAAATCCCTGAGAAACCTTAAGAGTAGAGATGGTGGTGTTTTAGCACATACACACTTACCACACAGCTCTAGTTATTAGAAGAGCATGGCTGTAGGTGAGGAGTAGACAGATGCACCAATGCAAAAGCAAAACATCTGAAAACCAGACAACACAAACGGATCTGTTTATTCAAACATTTGAGGGCCTGATACACACGGATACTGTTGATGGTTCCCTGATGGTGAAACAAAAGGACAAAGTAAGTCACAGAAGGATAAAACAGCCAGAAGCTGGCTAACTGTATCAGGAAAAAATTAAGTTGGAAAGTTCGACATTCTTACATCTTATATCCAAAAGCATCTGATGTGATTATCAAGTAAAACTCTCAAGTTATTTATGGTTTGTACTTAGATGTCCCCTCAACAGCCTCATAATATACAAAGGTATGGCTTTTGAATGGTGATTGGGTTGTGGGGACGTACATCTGACTTGCTGTTAGGAGGCAGATCAGGATGGAAGAGGCAGGTCACTGCAGCTGACTATGAACCAAAACTTGTACTAACTGTGAGCCAAAAATAAACCCTTTCTTCTTTAAGTTGCGGGTGTCAGATATTTTGTCTCACTGACAAGGAAAGTAACTAAGATAGAGGCAATTTAAATTACTAGACAAGATATAATAAATAAACCGTAATAAAGCAAGTATGAAAGTAAAGCAAGAAAAAAAGAAATGAGACCAGTGGAACAAAATTAAGAAGTCACTCCCGAAAAGATCTAGGTCTATTCAGATTGGAAGCTGACAAGACAGAACGGCACTGCACACCAGTCATGGCCAATACGTGGTTCCTACGACAAATGGTTGTCCATGAGAATAAGAAAATTTAGTGCTATTATGGTGCCGATCTAATTTAGTGCCAATCTAAAATGCCCCCCAAAAGTCTTACGTATTTAGAGCTGGGACTTTCGCAAAGTGATGGGATCATAGGAGTGGATTAATCCACTGATAAGTTCGTAGCTGAATGTGCTGTTAGGAGGTGGGTCACTGGAGACAAGACCTAAAAGGTATATCCTTGTCCGAGACTCCTTCTTCTCTCTGGTTCTTCCTATTTCCTAACTGTCATGGAGTGAGCAGCATTCCTTGGCTATGCCCATCTTTCATACTGTTTCTTCTGCCTTGGAGCGAGCTGACTATGGACTGAAATCCCTGGGCCAAAATGCATCTCCCCTTTAAACTGCAGGTGTCAGGTATTTTCTTCCAGCAATGGAAAAGCTCACTAATGCATGTGCCTATACCTAATCATGGTATATACAATACTCCATTTCAGGTGGACTGCAGATGAAATAAAGCAAAACATTAAAACCTTTAGTAGAAAACAGAATATGCATATGTACCTTCAGTCAAAGGAGGAATTTTAAAAGACACAAAGAAACAATGCCCAAGGAACTGATAAGTGTTATTGCTTAAAAGGAAAATTCTACTCCATAAAATATATTATTTAAAAAGTGAACAATCAAGCCCAAAACCAGAAGACATCTGTATCCATATAGAATACATGCAGAATATATAAAGTCTGCCTACAAATCAGTAAGCAAAAGACACCAACAGAAAATGGCCACATGATATACACTTCAGAGAAGAAACCCAGATACCTAAAAAACACATCTTAATCTTACTAATAATCAGCAGAATTCTAATTAAAAACCATTTCATAACTGTAATATTGAAAGAATTCAATTTGACAAAGACCAGGCTTTGGAGTGAGATATGAACACTGTGCTTACAACTGTTGAATTTAATATTGTACGTATCCTAGGACCCTGGAACTCTCTCGTTATATATTTAAGATGAACTTTAGTACATGCATTAAGGAGACACATAAAAGAATGCACAGAGCCACATTTTCCCCATAGCACAAGGTTACAAAAACCTAAAGATCTGTCAGTCAAAAACTCTATTTAAAACCTGTGACATTTATAAAATGGAATATCCTAATGAATTAGAGCTTTAACTATTACAATAAATCTCAAAATCATAATATTGGGTAAAAAAAGGCAAGCTCAGACAATGCACACAACATGGAGTGGTAAGGCTGACGTGGACTGCCGAGCTCCTGCTTTAGCACAGCAGGGCTCACAACCCTACCCCAGCTGCTACGAGTGTTGCAAGATGTCACCTCTCTGCTGCAGAGAACCCTCCCTGCTTCATATGCTCTCTCCGGGGCAGCCTTCCCCTGCTAACTGATCAGTGTAAAGCTCCAACAGCCAGGCCCTCACCTTAACACTCTACCCCACCTTCAGCACCTCCACTGGGATCAGCAGACACCTTCCTGCTGGCTGCACCGCAGTCCAATTTCTCCCCTTGTCCAAGCCTACTTTCTTCTTTTCTACAACATTAACCCTAAAATCTCTCCAACAACCCTATATCTTCACCTTCACAACTTCTGCTTCCTTAGAACATGACTTGCAACAGATGCAATTTACATCTTATTTGAAAACATGTTATAGGAAACAGGAAGATAGATCTTTTGCAAATCTAGGGGACCAAGAAATGGGAGGCAAGGAGAACTGAAAGAAATAAGATATGTTATATAGATGTACCAATTCCCCATGGTGAATGTAACCATTATGTCTTACAAATATGTAACTCATAAATTTTTTTAAAAAATAAACCCATGTACCCCACTGCAACACATGAAATAACACTACTTATGAGGATACATGTGCACTTAGCATGTTACAAAAACATGCATGGCAATGATAGCCCCAAACTCAGGATAGGGGTTCACCTCTAGAAGATGGAAAGAAGAAAAAGCTTGTGGAAGAATACACACAATGTTTCAGTAACTACCTATACAGTACCACCTTAATTCTTATGCTGGATACTATACACATACACACATTATAATATTCCTTGTGCTTTTCTTTGCTTCCCTACACTTGCAATAATTTTACAAAGTAACTTTAAAGAAAAGGAACATCTTGCCCCTCGTTAACCATTCTCTACCTTCTTTCTGCTCCAATACAAAAGACAGACAACATCCACATCCACATCTACATCTGCATCCACATGACTGGAAAAGTGTCAAGGCTTTCCAGCATCCTTAAACAAGAACAAAAACTTTCCTGATCAAAGTGGAAAAGAAAAAGAGCTGAAGGTTCTTTTTTTAAATGTGGCAATCTCAAAAAGTATTTACAAGCTTATTAAGTCCTCATCATCTGAAGCAGACCATGACACAGATAAAATTATGCATAATTTCTACAGTAATTCCATTTACCTTTACTCTGCTGAAGAAATTATCAAATTCCAAGTGAATGAGTAAAATTATAGGAATAAGTTTAATTTTGCCAGGTTTTACACATAATGTCACATTGTGTAAAATGTGAAACAGCATAATGTGTAAAATTCTATGAATTTGGATACTGTTTAACTGCTATGAACAAACCACAAGAAAATGTCTAAAAAGTATAATTCCGAATAAAAGGAGATGCCCAGGAGTATTTCTAAATTTAGAATATTTTCCAATGCAGAAAGTACTACAGCATAATTATGAGCAAAATACAATGCGCTCATGATTTTTCTAAATATAATCTCAATATAACAAAATAGACTCCTTGAAAATTTTAAATCAAACAAAAGATACAGTCACACGAAATACTCATTAACAGATAAAAGTTATTATTTCCCTAAACTTATTAGATCATTCTTCAATAGTTAATTTTACTGTTCAGAATATTCCACTTATCTAATAAAATGAGTCTCAAGTCCCTGGGGTAACACAAATAACACTTTCTCTTGTTCTCACCCAATTCTGAGCTATGACAGCAAAACCACATATATGAGGATCCAGAAAGAAGGACTGAGGTAGGGAGGAATGAAAAAATTCGGATTGTCTACATTACTAAATTGAGGCAAGCAGGTTTTGTACAAATCCAAAGCATCAAGCACAAATAATTCAATTTATCTTTAATCTATTATTAATAACGCAGAAGCCCACTGAAAAACTAAACTTAAATCTCCACATGTGTTTGATATAAAAATGTATAGACATAGTTGGAAAGGAAAAAGAAAACAAACCAAACTTTCAGATGTCCTGATATAGTAATCCCATTTACTCATTTGTAATGTTATTTCTTGCACAATAGTGATATATGTAAAACGGGTGATAAGGAATTAAATCTCTTTCTTTTCTATGTGTTTCAAGTGCAACAATGTAAAAAAAAAAAAATCTGTTCATTATGTTTGCTTGGTAATCTTTTCATTCCTGAACTTTCAGCCACATTTTAGAAAGGAATTCCAACCTCAGATCTGGTTAGCAACAATCTAGACACTCCCTCTGGTGGTATAAAGAGAAATTGCCTGTTTACACTGGTACTTGGGCTCATGTCCTCCCTGGGTTTTCTATCATTAGAACAGGTACTTTATTTACCCACTGCATTCTACAGCAACTTGCTTCTTTGAGGCATCTCAACCTGAGAACAGCAATTCAACTCAAGAGCCACACCCAAAGGTCATTAGCTTCCCACCTTTCTACCTGCAAGACCTACAGGGTTTATTTGACCTGCACTTTTTACTACCAAATTTCTAAGATGATATTCAAATAAAGCAGACACTTATAACATATTACAAAAAGATACACGTGAAGCAACAGGCGGAATCTAATTTTAAGTTCTACTGTTTTGATGTAGTTTCAAAGCAACTATTTGGATATTTTCACATTTGATATTATATATTCTCCATCATTAACAAAGCAGTAAAGTGAATAATGAGCAGAATTTTTCTTAAGGAGAGCTATTTTCTGTATTATTTTCTCAATATTATCAAAAAGTATATAAATATTGTATTTTGAGTATTATCAATCTATTTATTACTGAAAAAGTACTTCTTTGAAAAACAAGCAGAAATAATTACAATTCCCAAAATAATAAACTTATCTCCAATTACATCCTAGTATCAATGGCTATGAAAATAGGGGTGTAGGCTACGTGTTAATAACATGTCCTAAAATTTTCAAACATCTTTATTGTATACAGTATCTTCATTGTGAATTTGTTTGATTAAAATATTGTATCTCCTTTACAGAGTTGTTTTTAAAGTTAAATGGAAAAAAAGTGCAGTGGTGCGAACCTGCAATTCTTACAACTCGAGGGGCTTTGGAGGCAGGAGGATCACAAGTTGAGTCCTGCCTCGGTAACTCTGCAAGACTCTTTCAAGGTAAAATATATAAAGGATGGGGGAAGGAGCTCAGTGTAAAGATCCTGGGTTCAATCTCCAATACCATAGACACACAGAGCAAGTTAAATGAGCTAATCCAAATAGAGGATTGGGTAGTCTTTTCTAGTATTTTCTCTCTGTATCATCTTTGTACCAAAGAAATACCCCAAAAAGAACTTATTAATGGTAAAAAAAAAAAAAGATCAAATAGAAAAAAATAATAAAAGGGAATTATTAAATTCTTAAATGTGATAGGTTTTCATGTATAAGAATTTTTGTACCCTACATGGTCTCAAGTGTTCAGTTGTAACTTTGCCTGTAATGCAATACTGCAGCCCAAGACTCTGCTGCAAGCAGCTGGCCTTCCAGATCACACCGCTGTGATGCTCCTCCCTAATGTTCCCTGCATGTCCTACCCAAAGCTGGACAGCAAGTGGGTTAAAGAGGATCAGCTTTAAAGCTCAATCATAAGCTGCACACTCCTGGTAAGTTTCTGGTTTTCTATGAGGCAAATCCGAAGAAACCTACATATCTTGAGTTCCCCCACCTCAGCGAGTAACACCACTACTAACTGAGATGGCTAAAGAAAAACCTGGATTTCTCTCCTATATGCTCCATATTCAGCCAGGTGAAAAGTCATGCCAATTGCTGTTACTGAATTTCTTGATTCCTTTCTCTTTCTTTAATCTCAAAGCTATAGTTTTAGATAAAGCTCTCAACAATTTCCTCCGGCCTGGAGAGCAGCCAAATCACATCATCTTCAAATTCAGATCTTACACATTCTCTCTTTCAAGGCCCTCCCCAGGGGTGCCCCTCCTCCCTACCAAGGCAGGTTGCATATCAGCCACTGCCACCCCAGCCCATGCATTATCTTTGCAGGTCCATCTTTAGGGTGCCTCACCAACATCAGTGTCCCAGAAATCTCTATTCAATAAGGGATTTTTTTAAAGGGAGGAAAAAGAAAAAACGCTGCTTGGTTAAATAGCTGGTGCTTTAAAGTAGCTTAAAGAATTTTGGTCAATTATTTGCTTCCAAAATATTTTCTTATTTACATTAGACTTAGGCAAAATTGTGGGGAAATATGCTAAGTTCCTTGATTTTCACGAATTATTAGGTTAAGTTTCTACCTGAAAGACACTGAAATTCCAACTCTTGTTTTAAATGTGCAGACATTCAGGTGCACAGTCACACAATCAACACCCAGAGTCTGAGTCCCAGTACCTGAACGGTCAACCTCCAGCTGGAAAGACCTCCAGAAGGGCATCTTGGGGTTTTAGTCTAATCCCCCTGAGGATCTCATGCCCAGATTATCCAATGGCCCCCACAGATGTGGGGCTGGGGCACGCAGGTGGATGAATAAGGCTTAGAAAGCCATGCCTTTCTATATCCTAAGAATTCCTCCATCAACTTCTTACAGAACTGAAAGGTGAACAAAATAACCCATAATAATAGAGGAAGCTACCATTTGTTCCAGTGAGGAATGCTAACAGCTATTAAATATAAAACCAGAAATTCTAAACCAATGCTCATGTGCACAGGAAGTATAGCTATTTCTGTAACCAAATTTTGGGAAAAGCAATGAATAATTTGTGTTACATGTAGAATACAGAGCAGCAGGAATAGGGTGTCCATTCAGTGACAAAAGTATTTCAAAGAAATATTTTACCACGAACTCAACAATGGAGTCCACTTCCTTGGTCTTCTGAAATGGAATTTAAATTTTTGAGCGCTACCCAATGGTTTTTTAATGAGACATAATACACACATCTTGAAAGTCACTCCATTTCAGTGTATGTTATGATGTTTGTAACTTAATAGCTAAACAACCATCACCAGGAACACTTTCTTCACTTATACAGTTCCTGTTTACTTGTTTACACAGTTAATCCCCTGCTACCCTTGGCCCCAGGAAACCAGTGGTCCATTCTAAAGTTTCAAATACGTGGTATCACACACTATATAGTTCTTTGTATTTGGCTTCTTTCACCTGGTGTAGCATTTCTGAAGTTCATCCAGTGTGGTAGGACATCCAGTAGCATGAAGCAGAACTTCCTTTTCATGGTTGATGCAGATTGTTTCCAGTTTTTGTCTATTGCAAATGATAACGGATACGAATGTTTGGTTTGGGAATGGGTACAACTGTTTATGATTTTACTGTGGTGGGTACAACTGATATGCAATAAAATATACATATCTGTAGTACACTATGTGATACGTTTTGATGTATTACATACCCATGAGACTATCAGGCACAATGACGGTAACATATGTATATGCATTATTTCCAAATGTGATCCTTCCTCAGGAATCCTTTTCCCCTCCCAAGTTATCCTCAGGGGCCACTGTTCTGTTCTGCATCACACAGCACAATTACTGTGGCATTCATTCACACTGCTGTATGTATCAAATAGCCCATTTTCTCACTGATGAGTAGCATTCCATTATACAGATGTACCAACAGTTGCTTATTCATTTATCTTGAACGGATACTGTATTTAAATGCTTTTAGTTTGTGGCATTCATAAATAAAGCTGCTATGCACACTGTGTACAATCTCTGCCTCAACATAAATTGACATTTCTCTTAACTTACCTAGAAATGGAATTGCTAAGTTGTACATTAAGCGTATGTTAACATTTTAAAGGAACTGCTGAATTTTTCCACTATGGTTATGTCTACACTATGTGGGAGGATTTTCCATATCCTAGGCCAATGCTTAGAATGTTAGTCTTCTAAATTTTAGCCATTCTGTGGCTGTTTAGCAATATCTCATTATGACTTTCATGTACATATGCCTAATGATTTTTGATGTCTCTGTCTACAAAGTTCAGTCGTCAGCTAGTGATCTGTGCTGCAGTCGTACCCAAACACCCTGTACCAGGCAAAGGCTTCCTCATGCTCTGCTGCTGTGGCTCTATTTAGGCTGATGGGAGAATTCTTTCAAAGTTGCATCGAGCTCTCTTTGACTTTCACCTTTCACTAGGCTTTCTTCCGTCTGCCATACATTGATGGAGAGCTTATCTCAGCCCTGCTGTGGTTTCCTCATTTCCAGAATCAACCTGTTACATTTCTAGCTGGTGGCTCCAAAGCAGCAAATTGCAAACTCAAGGCAGCAAACCTGTAGGTTTTCCACTATGAACTGAGCATGCCACTTTTCAGCAGCAAAGCTACAAATTTTTATCTGCAACCCAACTTCAAATGGAATCTGTTTACTGCTGGTAAAACTCCATTTTTCACCAACTGAGACAGAGGGTTGGGGGAGAAAAGGATCTCCAGGTAAGAAGGCCAGAGACTCTGACTTTTCTTACTCAAAGCTATAGCAGTATCAGAAGTGTTTCTTAATTTATTGTCTGTCCTTTGGGTTACCAGTACTCAGAAATTATCATTTTGACAATCTTGCTTAGCTTCATGATTGCTTCATCAAGAAAGGGAACCACCTATCCTCTGCATATCATCATTACTAGAAGTGACACAGGCTACCCATTTTTTAATGTTTCAATTTCTTTTTACATAGGCAAGTAGGACCGTAACACAAAAATAAGGTGACCATAATTCCACTTCAAGTACCAAATATAGAAATGCTCTCCAAGGCAGATAGAAAATTTATCATCATAACTTGAATATTTTCCATTAAAAGAGAGTGACTCTTCCACACAGTGCCAGCAAGCTAATGCTAACGTCCCAAAATAGCCAGATGTTCAGTAATTCTGAAGCTGGGGGATTAAAAAATCCAAGGTTCTTGACCACAGAGCTCCACAATGGCTCAAACATGATCAATGCTGTGGTATCGTTAAGAAAGACTGACAAAGGCAAAAAGCAAATTTTGGTAAGTTTTCTTGTAAGTAAATTAATATTAGGTATTACAATTACTCTCAACTCAGATTTTGTTGCATTTACTATTTTCCAGTTATTTCAAATACCATGATAAAATCCTGAAACCTAACTTACCTTTAATACCATTACTACATATTTATGGAATGAATCTTTATAGTGGACTTAGCTCTTTCACTTACTATCCCATTTGATCTTTGTAAAGACTTCATGTGGTAGAAAAGAAAATATTATCCTCATTGTTGTCTTGTTGGGACTGAAATACAGAGGGATTAAGTGCTCCAAATCAGATCTAAGAATCTAGATATTCTGGCAATGTTCCATTCTGTGGGACCTTGGATAAGTCTCAGACTCAATTTCTTCAAATGCTAACTTTCTTAAAACTAAGGAAAATAGATCAGCCCCCAAACACTAGGGTTTTTCAACTGTTTCAGATGAGGAAAACTAGTTTTTTGGGTTTTTTTGTTTTGTTTTGTTTTGTTTTGTTTTTTGCCTATCAGGGATTGAACTTGGGCCCTTGCGCTTGCGATGCAGGTGGCGAAACCACTGAGCCAAACAAATCCCCGGCCCAAGGAAAACTAGTTTTAACATTTGTTTCCTTAATATTCTTAATTATCACGGTGTGAATGAAAATACTGAGCAAGAAGAAATGACGCTACATTTCATAATTGCAAAACCAACTTTTACCACTGTAAGTACCAGCTTCGATTCTCAGTATTCCTACCTGTCCTCATCAGCTTCCCTTTCATCTATTCTACTCTGGCTTCATTGAGAGGACTCCACTATCAATGTCATTAGCACCCTCCTCCGCTCTATCCAGCGACTAGCTCTCAGCTCACCCCAACCTGGTCCATCAGGAACACTCACAGGGGGTCACTTCTGCTTCCCCCAAAACACTTTCTTCCTCTGGAATCTAAATATCACAACGCCTACTCCTTGTCTATCCCCTCCTCTCTCCTTTGCTGACAGCATCTCATCCCTAACCTCAGGTCTGAGGCAACACCTTTTCTCTAGCTACTCTCACCCCTTGATGTTCTCAATCCTTCCTGTAACTTTCAGTAACAGATAAAAGTTGGTGACTTCAACTTTGCCTCTTCCACCCTGACCTCTCACTCAACTCCAGACTCTGCCTAATTGACCTTTCTCCTCAGATGTCTAAAGGTGCATCTCAAACTAAGTTCGTCCCAAACTGAGCTCCTAATCTGTCCCAAACTGGTTTTGTGTCAACCACCTGCCAGTTCCAGCAACACACACAATCCATTCTTCAGTTATACAGGCTGAAATTTTGGAGTCACCCTTAATACTTCTCTTTTTCTCATTCCTTCTCATCACTTCTCTTGTATTTTGTTTTGGTGCCGGGTACTGAACTCAGGACCTTGCACTTGCAAGGCAGGGGGCAAAACCACTGAGCTAAATCCCCAGCCCTTCACTTCTCTTGTTTATGGCCCAGGCGCATCATTCTTTGACCTTGTCTCTCTGCTTTCATCCTTGCAAAAGTTCCCATTCCCAAGGCAAATCACAGCAGCATCAAAATAAAAATACATATATATATGTATATCACTTCTCTCCTTAAAACTTATCAGTTTCTGGTGCTGTCAACTTTGGAAAAAGTTATCCCAATTTACTGTGTTGAGTCGGCATTGTACAGAAATGGACAGCCATATTGGTCTAGAAATGTTAATTTTTTTTTATTTTTATTTTTCCATTTGTACAGGGGTAACGCATTGTACTAAATATGTACGGTCATATCTACGTGGGTTGGATTACAGAAACTAATAAAGTATTCTCTAAATAATAAAGAATAAGATAAGACTACAAGAGCAAGAAGCAATTTAAATATGTTAAGGGACCATTTTCAGCTTCAGAATTAAGGATTATTTTAATCTTACATCATTGCCTTTTCTCTTTTACTTTCCTTTTTAGTTTTATTTTAGGATTCCCTATTTTTAATGTTCATACAGAGATTTCCTTAACTGAAATACCGGATAGTTTCTCTGGTGTGGAAAACTATACTAGTACACAGAATCCTAATGAGATAATTAATAATGAGAAATAGGAAGTAAAGGGCTAAAAGGTGTAGGGAAAGTGGGAAGGGTGGGGGGAAAGGTAATAAGGGAAAGGAAAAAAATACGAGAAACTGAAAAAATGGAAATAAAGTGTTTGTAAATGGGGAGGGGAGGAGGGGGTGAAGGGAGGGCAGGGACGAGGGGAAAAAATGAAAATCAAGACCTATTATGTAAAGGTACAAGATCCCAATGATAAATGTAACTGTATCGTATACCTAGATTGTACCAATAAACTCAATAAAGAAAAAAAAACATACCAGTTCCTTTTCATCTCATCCTAAACTAAAACTATTCTACTACCCACTACTTACATGATGTGACCATCCATTTCCTCTCTCCTCCTCCTCTCCCCTTGCACTCATTCCACTGTAGTCATCAGCCTCCTTCTACCATTCAAGAGAGCTAGGCATACTGCTGCCTCCAGGTCTTTGCACTTTTCTTCCCTTTGCCCACAATATGCTTCCCCCAATTATCCACAGGGTTCTTTCCCTTACCTTCTGCAAGTCTCTCCTCAAATACCACTTTTTCAGTGAAGCCCTGAATGGGCTGTTGTCTGAATAACCCACTTATCACCCAACCCTTGCCAGCCTCATATTTCTCTAAAGCACTTTCTGCTTTATAATATACTATGTCTACTTAATTATACTATGTTTACTCACTTACTTGCTCTTAGTCCGTGTCTCCCTGCTAAAATGCCAGCTCCATGAATGCAGGAAATTTTGTTCATTCTGTTGACTACTATGTGCTTTGGACACTGGCACATGCTAGGTATTCAATAAATATTTGACAAGCCAAAGAATCATACTTGAAAAACAATATGGATTTTCATTCACTGGTCCTTATGTAGACCAGAAAGCTACAGGACTACAGAATGCTACGTAAAAATGCTGATGGTATATGAAGCTACAGATGAATTCTGTCCAAAAGAAGTAAAATCTAAGCCATAAATAATTTTAAATTTTCTAGCAGTATCAAGGAAATAAAGTAAAAGAGGTGAAATTAATTTTCATGTTTTATCTCCCAAAGCATTTCATGCAATTCATTCAAAAATTAATAAAATATGTGCATCTTCTTAACATTAAGTCTTTGAAATATGGTGCCTATTTTATACACAGCACCCCTCATTAGTACTACCCACACTGCAAATGCTCAATAGCTACGCGTGACCAGTAGTTCCCATGTTAACAGGATAGCACAGATTTGGACCAAAACTAAATAACCTCCTTACAGGGAGTATTCTCTTATAAATTAATTTATTCATTGTTTTTAAGATTCTCAAGGATCTGGTAGAGCCTCCTAGATTACTAGCTTTTTCAACACAGTTCTAAAGGATACAGCAAATTGAGCAACTTTTTATTCTGATTAACAATTTACATCAAGATAACTTAAGGGCTTTAAACTTATTCAGGTGTTCTGACTAGAAACATGAGTGCCCTTTTCCTTAGGCTCTTCAATCAAGAAGCAAAGTTAAACCCAGAAAGATTTTGTATATTTCATTTATATTAGTATTTTTAAGTCATTGTTTAAAAGATGGAACTACTAAAATTCAATTTCCACAAAAGTGGTTATTTATTTCAAGCTAAATGAAACTCATCTGCATTAAAAGACAATTTTTATATCTTTGCACTTAAAAACTTACCAACATGAAAGTGAAATCAAGTACTATGAAAAATGTTTTTAAATGTTTAATGTATGTATCTAAATCCTCACTATGCTTCTTAGAAGCTAAGGTTATTATGTATGTAAAATGTTTTCAGAACTTTTTATTAATAGGGAATTAATTTCTACCAGAATCCCATTATTTACAAATAGTTATGAGAAGTATTATAATAACTGTCACTATTATTCAATAACAAAATATAAAGAACCCAATTAAAATACATAATATTTTAAAATTTTAAAGTCCCAACCCATTACTTTTTAAAAATACTAAAACAGAACATCATCTACTCACTCAGCTTCCAGGTTGTTATCAATCATCTCCGTAAAACAGGTAGCTATGAGGTCATTCTGCAAGGTAGAGAAATGCCAAATGGCAAAACATCCCAATTCTTCTAATCCCGAAAAGTTAACTCCTATGTGAGAAAGAATACTGGAGTTACAACTAAGATAAACCTAGGTCAAATGACTGTCTTGATTTAAAAAAAAGAGGAAACAGGTTTAAGTGAGGGCTCAGAACAAGTTAATTGATGGCCCTGCAAGTACTGGGAACCTGATAAGGAAATACTTGGTATTATAACAGCTTTTCTGTTTGAAGAAATCTCTTGGAAAAAAGGGACAGCTGGCATGTAACCTCTGCTACTCAAGAGGCTGAGGCAGGAAGATTCCAAGTCTTCCTGGCAGATTTTGCCTTTCATAGACGTCACTGGTTTAAAAAAATAAAAATGGCAAAAAACAACATTTAGTTTGATCTCAGCATTTTGCATTTTTCAGAGAGGTGCCACAATATTTTTCAAAGTTCCATTCTATTAAATAACCTGAAATCCCTGTCTCTTAGCCGATTCTTCTACTGATAACATGTTGCTCTTTACAGGTTATGAGAAATCTGGTAAACTCAAAGCACTTTCTGTTACAAGGTATTCATAATTTTATGTTCATACCAAAATTGTACATCAGACAAAATAGACACTGTCTTTTCCCCTAATAGGGTTTTTTCTTTTTCCTCCCCAGCCTACACCTCAGATCCACTGACCATAACACACTGTAGCTTTTTCTCACTGTAATTTCTCAGTACACTTCCTACCTTAAGAGACCTCCATTTCAAAGCCTTCCATTGCTCTTAGGATATAATCTACACTTGGCAATATATCTCCAAAGCGCTGCATGGCCTGGTCACTTCCTACCTTGCAGGCCGCCTGGACCTTCTCTCAAATCCCCCCAAAGCATCAGATTCTCATTCCCCTGCCAGAGGGGAGACCAACTCCCCCAACAGCACTGCTCCCCTCAGTTAAAGTCGTCTTTTCCTATCCCAGAGGCCTCCATATGTTCTCAAGCTAAGTTTCACCAGGCCGTTCTGTGTCTCCACAAAAAACTCTGTACTTTTCCTATACTTCTTTGTATTTATTTTCCTGTAAATATTTGTGTTTTAGAAAGCCTATTCCATCAGACTATTTTGAGAATGTTGAGGATGTGCCCATTTGATTTATCCCTTAACCTAACTTCATCCAGCACCAATCTCAGTTCTTAGCGGTCTGTGAACTTTAATAAATGCTTATACAGTGAATAAGAAGGGGTAGAGTGGTGAGGGACAATCTATTATTTCAATTTATTATCTGTGACCCAAATGCCTCACAATCCTAAATCCAACTGTATCATAGACCATACAGGGAAGAGTCTACCATCTATACTTGTCCTTTATGAGGAAGGGAAGGAAGGAGGGAAGAAAAGAAAGGAAGGGAAGAGGAGAAGCCAGCCTTCTCCTTAACCCCCTTAACACTCATTTCTCAAGTCCAATTTTACAGAACACTAAAAAGAACTGAGTACCCTTGCTCTAATAACTTGCTTGCTGTTTTCATTTGAGCTCATACTAATCAAGCTTTTAAAGTCTCATTGCTCTCCAGAAGCTACTCCTATTAAAAAGTTATCAATGACTCCTACTTTGAAATACACAAGAATCAGTACTGTGCCAGGCACTTTAAAACTGTAAGGCAGGTACCATTATCATTATGGCTTATATCCAGATGTCCCTCCAAAGCCTCATATGCTCATGGGTGGGGCTTTTGAGCATGACTGGATTGTTGGTGTGACACTGTATCATGAGTGTGGTTTAGCACAGTTCTGGGTGTAGATGATGGATTCCTGAAGCAGAAAGACCCAACCAATAGGCTTGTGGCCTGGATGGAATAAAAAAGGAAAGAAGAAAGGCTTGCTCCTTCCTGCCTACCATGCCATGGACTCTTTCTCCTCTGTAATGCCTCCTGGCTATGCTGCCTGCTTAAGAGCCAGCTGACTCTGGATTGAAATCTCTACAAACTGTGAGCTAAAATAAACCTTTCCTCCTTTAAATGGTGGGTGTCATGTATTTTGTCCCAGAAAGGAAAAGTAACTAAGGTAACTGTCATCCCCAAAGAGACATTCACTGAATTTATTCAAGGCCACTTGGACAAAAAGCAGCTGAGGCAAATTTTACTAAACCCAATGTTCAATTTCCAGTCCTCACCTTATTGGACCTATCAAGCAATACTGAGAGCTTATCACTCACCTCTTGAGAACTTTCTCTACCTGATGTGCAGGCTCTCTCTCATACCCTACTGACTCCTCCTACTTCACTGGTCACTCCTTAGCCTTCTCCACATTTTCCCAACTTCTGTATGCTGAGCAACTTGGTACTCACGGTTCTCACACTACTTTTATTTCTTTTAACATTACAGGTAATTGAACCCAAGGTCTTGTGCATGTTCTCTACCATTGAGCTATACTCTCATCCCTTTTTATTTTACTTTGAGGCAGGACTTCACTAGGTTGCCCAAGATGGCCTCAAACTCAAGATCCTCCGACCTCAGCCTCCAGAGTAGCTGGGGGTTACAGGAGTGCAACACAGTGCCTGGCTCTCTCATATTTTGTTTCTATTCTGTATTTCTTCCTCCCAGTCATTTTACTGGGTCTTGTCACTATCAGTGTACCTACGAGAGCATGACCTCCCCCGTGAACTCGAGATGCACACATTCAGCCACCTCTACAAAAGTCTAACAGCCATTCTACCCTGAGTATTACCACCTCCTGTTGGGCCCTTGATGTCCCCTGACTTACATCTTTCTGATAGGCTTTATCTCATCACAATGAATGACAATCTGATCCTCAAGTCATCCTGGGCTTTTCTCTTTCTCCCACATCTCATGTACAGTGCAGCAGCAAATGGTGTGTCTGTTTCTTCCTTTGTCTGTGTCTCTTTTTCTCCCAGTACTGGGGATTAGGTCCAGGGCGTTCACACTAAGATACACTCCCAGCCCTTTTTAATTTAACTTTTTTAAGACAGGGTCCCTCTAGATCACTAAAATGCCCAGGCTGTGTTGGAACTTGCAATCCTCCTGCCAGATCTTCCCAGAGTGCTGGCATTACAGGCCTGTGCCACTTTGGCCAGCAACAATGTTAGCTCTTAGAATGCACCTGAGCCCTACCTGCTACTCCATACTTCCACACTGTCCCTACCATTAGTCCATGCCTCCTTCATCTCCATCTGGAATACTGGAGTAGCCTCCCAGCTGGTTCTTCCCATACCTTGCCCTACCCAGTGGTGGTGAACCTATGGCATGTATGTATGCTGTTTTTCTTTTGAGACAAAAGACATATGTATGAATTTATTTTTCCTAAAATAAAACTTCAGTGTTCAAGTTAACTGCACTGTTGATACTATGCAGTAAGTGAGTGGGTTTGGGTTTGCAGTTTGGGCACTCATCTGTAAAAGGCTTGCCATCATTGCCCTAAACTGTTTTCAAAGAAAAAGGCCAGGATGGAATTGGTGAAACAAAGTCACACCAAACCAAGTCTGTGCTGAAAATCCACCATTCAGAGGAACAGACATGACAAGGGCCTTCAAGGTCCATGACTGGCCCTTGTGTTATCTCTCTTCCTCATCCTACTCTCCTCTTCATGGATTCTTGAAGATACAAACACATTCATGCTCATGCCATTCCCATTCTACACAGTATGCTGCTCTTCAGACACCTGCATGGCTCACCCTCCCCCACCGCATGTGTAACTTCAATGTCCATCTGTCAGGAAAGCCTGCTCTAGCCACACAACTGCAGAGAGATCCTCATTACTACCATTACACCTCTCATTCATTTATTCATTCATATTTTCTCCAAGTACCACCTCCCTTATGATCCTTACCAGAATTTAAACTCCTTAAGAGGGATTCTTTTGTTCTCTACTGTATCCCCGTGGTGACAAGAACATGCATACCATATGTCATAACAGGTCTCTTACACAAACTAAGGTACAAATGGTTGGAAATAATGCACTAATCCTACAAAAAAGCAGGCAATTCAGCTGCATCATCAGACCATTCAGTTCTGAAGAGTAAGCTCTAGAAGAGCTCAGACCATGTCAGCTACAAATCTGCACAATGACTTGCCCAAACTATATAGTAATGATGACGATCATATCTACTCCTCCAATTTTAGTTTCCTTATATTTGTTACTAACTTTAGGAATTAAGTAGAACATTTAAAAATATGACACTAAGATCTCAATGGTCAATACTAAATGTTCTCAAATTATCCTGCAATTTTCCAGCTGCTTCCCTCTTGGGGGTGAAGGGGATGTCTGCTTACTGATGCTTTGCCTGTGTGTGTTGCCTTGATTGAGCTGGACCAGAGTTCTCACTACTCTGTTATTTGCTGTACTGCCTGTAAGGAGACTTTATGGATATGCAGATGCTTAAAAGGCACAGTGGGAAGAAGAGTAACAAAGTCCATTTGTAGCTGCTTTCTTTCTGCACAGCCCTTCAGTAGTCTTCTCAGGCCTATCTCTAATTGCCTCAAAGGCATATCTCGGGCATACACTCCAGGGTATTTAACTTCCTCTTAAACAGCAAACAAACCTATCTTCTAAGAGCTCCATGACAGTCACAGGACTCCTATCTTTAATCCCCAGATTCTAAGCCTCTATTTGTTCTTATTGAACTCCATGTTAGAAATTTTTATCAATCTCTTTGTGCTTAACTAAATCTCATGGTAAGGCTGGAGTGAAATATATTCTGACACAACTATTCCACTCTCAAGCACTATTAAACTTTGTTTGATTTCATCAAAGAATTCAAAATCACTTGCATTATTTCCTGAATTCTCAACTATAGTTTAAAGAATAGAAATTGTACATTTTCAACATACATTATTTGTGTTTTTCTTGAGATCTGATATAAATCAACACTGATAAAATCAAGGCAGGAAATATTTGCTCGCTCAACTTACCTAAAAACATGTATATGACATAGTATAAAAATTATAGAACTGTATGTTATCAGTAACCTAAGAAAGGATAAAGAAGTACCCTTTTAAATGCCAGACATTTTATCCACATTATATTTCATTTTAATAAATACTTTTATGGGATGGAGGTATTATGAAAATTCAAAATTATCCAAGATAATCTCTCTATACCCCAACAGCACAACTTACATTGTTTGCTGCCTACTGGTGATATGGTCCAATAGGCAGAATTGGTCAGTTTTTATCATTATGAGCAGGTGATAATTAACTGTATTAGAACTGCTGTATTTGGTAAAAGTATAAAGATTGATCGTAAGCCTACAGGACAGCCTAAGATGTTTTAATACCTTTCATAGGCCTAAGCAATACAAATACGTCTAAAAAAGCTCCACTACTAGTAACCGTAGTAAAGTTTTTCAGTCTGAATTTTCACGGAAAAGATAGTTGGCTATATTTTATTCTCAAACATTTCAGGCACAAGCTATTTTTCCAAGTATATTACTTGCAAAAACAAGTTACTTTTTATTATGAAAACTTGTATTAATGAACACAAGCCTTGAAAAAATATTTTATGGTTGCCCTTCACTCTGGAATGGACTAGACTTCAGTGTGGGCAAAAATATTAGCTCAGCTCTTAAAAGATCCATGAAGTGTTATTTGCGTCTTTCAAAGCTTAAAAGCTTCACACTAATTATCAAAATAAAATATCTTCACTACAGTCATTTGTTAGAGGACTCCAAGAGGAAGGGAATAAAATTAGCCCATATACAAAAACTACACCGACAGTATCGAATGTTCTGCAGAAAATAAATTTAATGGTTCTATTAATGGTTGTTTTTCAAACTCCTTTCTTTGGTACAGTTCCAAAGAGCACAGGCCCAAGACTCAGTGTCCCCTGAACTCCCTCTCACTCACTTGCCCCATGCCCAGGACACACACTTTCTTACTCTGCCTCCCACAGAACTGAATCCACACGGGCTGTGCTCCTGGATCTTTTACATAACTGTGGTTAAAGATATTTTTTACTAGGTTCTTTAAACAAAGATCCACGTGATGAATTTCTGCTCAAGTTTAGTTCCAGGAAACGTTTGGTTGCTGTAGATGTTTACATGCTTCTGGTTGTCAGTACATGAAAACTATTCTGGTTTTTTCCCCTCACTTTAGCAGCTAGCTGGAGTAAAATCAAAGATATTGTCCAAATCTTTCCAACACTGATATGAGAATACTTAATCCAATTTTTTAGATGTGGCTTTTTAAAAATAAAGCTATTTATCATTTTCCTTGAAATGTGCAAGTTACTTTAAAAGTGTTCTCAGAAGCATGAAAAGCTGCAAAATTTAATAAGCAAAAAACATGTATAATGTTGACTTTATAAGTTCCAGAATAAGAGAGAAAAGTAATAAGGCAGTGGGGGCGAACCTTTAGCACACATGCCGCAGAGAGACACAGAGCTCCATCTGTCGGCACACGGCCAAACATCAGAAAATGTTTGCTTTTTCTAAACTAAAATCTCAATATTAAGGTTTAATTGTATTGGCACTTTGCAGTAAATAAGTGGGTTTGGGGTTTCAGTCTGTGCACTTGGTTTCTAAAAGGTTCGCCATCGTTGTACTGTAGTTTTTTTTTCACACAGAAGGTAAAAATCTTTAAAAGGACTCTCCTCCATAAAAAACAACCCTCTACACTCTTTATTCAAACCCCATTCACCAGTTTGAAAAAGTACTTGAATATGCTGGCTGAATTTCCCTAGCAACACTTAAAAGCCTGAATTGTTTATTCTTCAATTATCATTTTGAAAATTAATAAAACATTTTTGAAAAGCAAGCTAACCTGGCCTTATAACAGATGCACATTCTCAGAGACTGCATTTGGCAACCAGTATTAAACTCACCATCAGCCAAGGGTTGTTTTGTTCCCTTCACTCTTCACTACTTATGTTTAGGAATAAGTGACTCCTAATAAAGGACTAAAGTAATAAGTGACTAAACTATCAATCAAAATCTGCAAGGTATTTATTCGTTATACTACACATATATTACAATGAAACTATCCAACTATAAAAATTCAGACAAGAAAATAAATATTCTAGAAAGATAAAAGAGCCTTTTAAAAAATCTATAAGCAAGAGGGTTAAACTGAGCCACAAATTTGACTATACATTTCCTGGTAAACTAAAAAAAAAACATGAAAAACTGATCAGTTGCAAAATTAATCCTGAATATGATAGAAAGGTAAGTCTCACTTATCCTGATACTCAAATCTGAGAAGTTATTTTTCTAACAGATCATTATATAAGCAACACAGAGTACCTCAATATTGTCCCTGATTCATCTAGAATTTTCTTACAGCATATAACATACACAGCAAAAATAAAAAGCTCTCATAACTTGGATAAGTAAAAATAAACCATAGAAGGTCTGCCCAGTAGTGATTCTTGGATTAACAAAAAAGCTGTATTTCTACACTGCCAAATATGGTAACTGAATTATCTGTGCATTTATTTACTTATGCATTTATTGCTACTGGGGATTGAACTCATAGTCTTGCATCTTACCAGTGATCTACATCCCCAGCCCCGAGTTTTAAAATATATTTGATTTTAATAGCCATATTAAAATAGCAAATATCTACCAATTAGACACTGCAAGTCAATAGTATGTTTTACTAGCAAAGCCACTTTGAGATCAGCAAACATATCTAGAATAGGACAAATTTTTTAAAAGATGGCATACTGTATATCTATGTTCAAATATATATTTACAGTTGATGAAAATATGGATAAAAATTAGAAATGAAGGGTGGTAGTGATCATTTAAAACTCAAATCAGCCCCAGTGAGCATTTCATTTCTGTATTTTGTCTGGAGACAGTGTGCAATGCCTATATGGGACCTCAGCTACCAACTACCAAAGGACACATACACAGCCATCTTACTCAGGAAGCACAGAAGAAAGTACAGCAGGCCAGAAGTCAGTTTCTGTATTCCTCCTCATAGGTGGAGTCTCATGGGAATTCCCATGGCCACTCATTCAAGAGCTATTTCTCTGGCATCCAAATGACAGCTGAGGTGTAAGGAAATGAAAATCACAAGGGTATGTGCACAGCCATGCTGGCTTAGAAGCCTTACATGGTCTCAGCCACAGGCTCTGGGGTCCCTATGAAGGCCAAACCTATTTCCAAAGAGTGAGTATTCATGCAGAAGCTCAAAGTGACAGCTTCTTACCAAGAATTAAGAGTTCAGGTAGTTTCTTCCAGTTCAGATACATTTACCAAACAAGGTCATGGTTACCACAACAATGTTGCCTAGCAACCTCACTGACTTTCTCCGTTTATCAAGTTCAGGCAAACTGATTAGAAAGTTCATCCAAGGTCAGTTTTGTCCTAAAGAATGATAAACGGCTTTACGCATTGTTTAGCCACCTTCCTATCTGAAGAAATAAGAACTTGGTTAACTTCACTAAAAAAACTGCAACAAAATCACACTTAATTGTTAAATGATGGCAGTATTCCTTTAAAAGCTATGAAATGCAACAGATGACATTCATCATTTCATTCAATTATGTAATATAGGTCTTAATATAAGTAGAAATTAAACTTTAAAATTCCAATGAAACTGCCTTCACCTTCAAATAATTGTTTGGCTAAAGAATTATAAAGGAAAACTATTAGAATAAAAAATAAGTTCATTAATGATGTTGAATATAAGATCAATATACAAAAAGTAGTAATTCCTATAAGCCAAAAATCACTTTGTAGTTGTAACAGGAAAAGCTACATAAAGTGTCATCTAAAGACATTAGCTTTCCAATAGTAAGTTTAACAAAAAAAAAAAAAAAAAAAAAAAAAAAAAAAAAAAAATGCAATGGAGATTAAGGGAATGTTATAAAAAAATCAATGAATCAAAGTGCTCGGTTTTCAAAAAAAAAAATAAAAAAAAAAAAAAAAAAAAAAAAAAAAAATTGAAAGAATTACAGAGAAAATTAGCTGAGTAAATGAAAAAATGTGTTTGTGGATGAAAGACTTGGTAATTATTCCTCATGTGAACTGGAATTCAGTATGATTAGAATCACAATCTCTCCAAGGTTTTTTTATAGAACATGGTAGGCTGATCCTGAATAGCCAGGCCAAGAACAGTCCTGATAAATTTGAAGGGAAGTCAAGGCAACCTACCCTTCAAAAATGTTAAGAGATATTAATCTATGGTAACATAAGGTTAAGATTTACATTAAAATTGGGCCGGGGATTTAGCTCAGCAGTTCGGTGGCCTGCCTTGCAAGCGTGCAAGGACCCTGAGTTCAATCCCCAGTACCAAAAAAAGAAAAAACAAGGCAAAAAAAAGATTTACATTAAAATCATGATAATATGGTAAAGACAATGAAAAACAATAAAGTGCCCAGAAAAACTCATTTATGTTCAGAAATTTGACAAGATAGCAATTAACAACATAAACTGGCAGGGAAAGGATGGACTATAAGGAAAATCATTTACCCTGAGACATAAGTAATCTGAGAGGAAATTAAATCCCTGTCTCACACTACAGAGAAACATTTTCAGGCCAGTCTTAAATATGAAAATAAAACCTTAAAACTATGGAAAATGTCCTGGGGATAATGATTTTTAAAACGAAATACAAATAGTAGAGATTATACAGTTATAGGGAGATAAATTATTTTTGGTGACAAAATGAAAAGACAATCTAAAGAATGGGAAGAAGTGGGCTAGAGATGTAGCTTAGTGGTAGAGCACTAGCCTAGCATACATGAGGCCCTGGGTTCCATCTCTAATACCAGGGGTTGGTGAGGGGGGTTGAAAGGATTGGGGAACTGTTAAGGGATTAACATCCAAAATGCTGTAAGTAATATAAATAAAAATCTATTACTGCCCCAGAAATTATGTCTACTTTCAGGATGACATCAACAAGCACCGTTAGAAATTTAGTCACCAGGTACTAAGCTTGTTCCTAAAGACACAGTGGTGAACAAGATGGTTCCTGCTCCCAGAAAGGGTACAGCCAACTATGGTTCTGACCAATAAATAACCTATTACAGTGATGTTGCAAATCCATGATAGGAGATGTACAGGGAATGGTTAGCAATAAGGGAAATCTCAACTAAGATGTGGAGGATGAAGAATTAGCCAGATGCCTTTGACTGCAGATAAAGGGAAATCCCAAATCAAGCAACATGCATTATCCTCACATAACAAGAATTCCCAAAGGAAGATCACTCAATAGTGCCCACAAAGGCACAAGTTCCAGCTCTTTCTGTTGTTCTACCCTTAACGTGACTGGTGGCTTGACTCACTTCCTTCATGGCTGCAAGAAGGTTGGAGCTCAGCCCACAGCAGGAAGGAAAACCTTTCCTGATGCTCTTTATGTCTCAGGGCCAGGACAAGGTGTCATACACATACCCAAAATATCAACTGGGAAGAATGGACTCTTCCTGACATTCGGAGACTGTGGCTAGGACTGAGCCCACCTTCCCCAAACCACGTGGAGATTCAGAAAAGAGTGAACTCTTCAACAAATTAAGGTTCTGCTAGAAAAGAAGGCAGGTGACTTCGGTGGTGCACCCCTACAGTTTCAGCTACTTGGTAAGCCAGGGCAGGAGATTGTGAGTTCAAGGCTGGCCTGAACAATTAGGCAAGAGCCTGTCTCAAAAATGAAATAAAGAGAGCTGGGGAGATAGCTTAGTGGTAAAGTACTTACCTTGCAGGTGCAGGACCTGTGTTTGATAGCCAGTGCTGGGAAAACCACCAAAGAAAAAAAGAGGGCAGTGAAAGTTTGCAGAGACAGTAAACCAGGGGCATGCCATAGTGAGTAAAGAAATATTTCCTTGGTTCACTGTATTATACTTGGCACTAACAGAAAACACCAAGAAATAAAGACCACATATGCTTAAATAGCAGCATATATATATACATATATATATATATATATTTAGAATTTTAATATAGAAAAAATGCCACAAAAGCGCAATTAATATACTATAGAGTAAATAAAAAAGACTTGGACATCACAGACTAATGAGATAGTTCCGGTTATGAATAACTACTAGGTTTGATTTGTCTCTAAAGGCACAAGCGTAAAAATTTAAAGAAGAAAAGGTGCATGTTTTTCTGCAACAAAGACTGTGGAGAATACTGAAGAAAATGCATGTGTAAATATAGTGTCTCTTTTGACATCCAACATTTATTTAGCCCAGGGCCTGAAATTCAAAGTCACTCACAACATATCAGCTGAATGGTGATTAAATAAATGAGTGGACAAATTGAGGTTTGAAAGACTATCAAAAGTTGCTTATCAGCGGACCCTTGTGACCAAAACTATTTCTGATAAAAACTCTAGTTTTCAATTAATAGCATAGACTAGAGGACTGTGAGACAAAAGTGTGGTAAATCAGAAGACTACGAAAGCCAAGCAGGCACATCAGAGCCTCAACTAAAAACCAGAAAGAAGTACAATTCTCAAAAGCAATGGTTACACACAAGCATAAATATTTTATTTTATTTACGGAAGATATCATGTGCATATATAGTAGTGTTGCACATTTTAGATTCATTTGTCACTTCATTATGACATATTCAGCCGAACTTATCTCATCCTGAATAAGAAACTTTTGCAGCGGGAATTTTTTCTCTAGATTTGTTTTGCAAGTTCAACAGAGAAGACCCAGATAAACCCATGTCTGCCTGATTTTAAAGCTTGTGTGCATTTCTCTGTATCTCATGTCTAAAATAATCCTATTGTTCTCCTAAACAGTATTGATTTTACTGATGGATCCAAATAGTTTCAAATAATTCATGTATGTACAGATGTACATAAAATGTGATTTTAAATAATCTAGTTATTTTACCAATTATTTACAAATGTTTGACTTACTTATAAATAGTTCCTTAAGATATGGCCAGTGAATTAGTGAATCGGGTATGATTAAATGGATAATGAATTAGGTATGACTAAAAAGCAAAGTTCCTTGTTTTCTTTTTTGGCCATACTGGTGTTAAACTCGGGCCTTCATGGAGCTACATCCCTAGCCCTTATTTTTTATTTATTTATTTATTTATTTTTGGTACCGGAGTTCAAACTCGGGTCCTTGCACTTGCGAAGAAGCTGCCAGAACCACTGAGCTAAATCCCCAGCCCCCTTATTTTTTATTTTGAGTCAGGGTTGTGGTAAGTCACTGAGTTGCTTAGGCTGGGCTTGAATTTGTAGTCCTCCTGCCTGAACCTCCCAGAGTACTACAATTACCACCCCCCAAAAACAAGAAAAGTGAAAAAAATGAAGTTCCTGATTTATGAAGTACATGCCTATAGTCCCAGCACTTGGGAGGCTGAGGCAGGAGGATCGCTGTGAGTTTGAGGCCAGCGTAAGCTACATAGTGAGTTCCAGGTCGATCTGTACTAAACAGTGAGACCCTGTCTCAAAACACTAAAGTATATAACAACAACGATAATAATAATGATTAATTAAAAAGTACCACGGTATTAATGAGCTATTTTCGATAACCAGCAAGTGAACTGTCACTAGATGGCGCTGTACTGGATATTTTTTACAAAATTTTTAAGACAATGAGACGCAAACTAATTTGTCAAATTCAAAGAATAATTTCAAAAGAAGAGGGTAAGATTAAATTACTCTTGTTCTTGAGGTTATTCCATGGATTTAAAAATAGATACGGCTCCATGAAAATGAAAACAGTGATATAATCAAGTTAAATACTTTTGAACTAATTTGATATCTTAACTTTTCTAATATCTTCTAGGCAGAAATAATTCTGTCTCTTCTGTTTTCAATACAACAAACAAGTATACAGTGCATTTAGTGACACAAGTGTGGTTTCTACCACTATCAACTTGGTGAAGGGGAACTGTACTTTCCAGAATCCCTTTCCATATATGGCTCTAGGCTAGAGTTGGCCCCAACAGGAATATACTTGAGGTCCGGAAGGAGGAACTGCGGCAGCAGTCTCTTCTCTCAAAGGTCATTAGTCCTCTTGGATAGGTTATCACAGAGGACACAGGTAGGTTCCAAAAGTCCTCCTCTCCCATTTCACTCCATGACCAGTTCTCTTTCCTAAACACTGAACCTACTGGTGAGCAAGGGGCCCTGGCCTATCATCACATATGCAGGGAGAGATAAACAAATGGCATTAAAAAATACATCCTGATTGACAAAGGTACATTTAGCAACTGACAATAATGCACTGAATGATTAAAGTCCTTTTCTCAAAGTAGCTTCAATGTATTCATAGTGTCCTATTAATTACATAGAATTGCATCAACTTTAGCATGTAATGAATATGACACTACTTTTTTAAAGAATAAAATATATAAACTGGGCATAGTTGTGCATACTTGCAATCCCAGCTACCTGGGAGGCTGAGGCAAAAGGCTCACAAGGCCAGCCTGAGCAATTTAGCATGGGTAAGGCCCATTCTAGAGTACTGCAGCAACACCCCCTCCACATACACACACACAGGGCAGCCAGAGATCTCTTCTGATCTATTTAAATAAGTTGAGACCACACTGTCTAAGCAAAACAGTGAGCTAAGGAACTCCAACTCAACTTCTTTATTATTTATTAAATTATTACTTATCAGTTTTATTTTGCAAGAAAACCTTTCAAATATTTACAGCCATCTAACCTTAAAAACCAGAAAAAATGAGAGCCAAACAACATGCATTCGTAGTAAGACATGATGCGAGACCTAATGGCAGAACCTAGTACTGTACAGGATCAGTATACAACAGACTCAGTAACCAAGTATTAAAGGAATCATATTGCTATCAGTCTGACTCAACTCTCCAACATCTGAGTTACCACAAAGTAATATAAACAAAACATCAAAGAAAATGAAATGTGAACTGCTAGTCCACATTTATTGATAATAAAATAAGGCTCTGTACTCTGCCCTGTTTTGTGTTTGCATCTAGCGTTGTCTTTCAGTGTGATACAATCTAGATAACTGCGTTCACAGCTTTCATACAGATAACTCCCCAAACCCTATCGGTAACACTGAACTTTTAGCAAAGTCACAATCCCTTGGGCTCACACAGGGAAGTGTTCTGTTCATCTGTGTGTCTCACTACTGGTGACACAGGACGTGGGGTGGGGGTCTTCCAAACCCTTTACCACCACATTGTCTCTCTAGGCCTCTAGCACCCTTTGATATAGGTACCACTGCACAGGCCCTGTAGTTGACATGTGCTCCACTGGCCTTTCATCAGGAATGAACACACAAATTACAGGTAGCTGCCTCTCCTGAACCCACTGTAGTTACACGGGCCAACCCAGCCATTTCTGAAATGACAACTGGAGAACAGGTTTATCTATAGATAGAAGGCTGTCAACAGGACACCTTTCTGCCAGCCCCAAGAGAAGGTTTCGCACTGGGTTTTGTCACCCTATCCTAATTAAATCCACAGGAATATTATCATATGAAGACATCCTACTCTCTTGGTCTGAGAGTTAAGAGTCAGTCCCCTACTTGTCACTGTGCAGTGAAAAACAGGCTGACAAGTTTGCCCAAATATACCAAAAAGTCCACTTTCATGTACCTTGGAAATGTAAATACTATTTTGGATTAAATGGCAAATACAATAATCTCATAGGACTCAACTATCACAGTAGGTCTAAAATACTAAAGGGATTCTCCGCAGCCTTTCCAATTCTTTTTCTACTCTGGCCTCAAGTCCTTGGAGTCAGTCCTCTTTTAAGCAGCTTGATCTTTACTCCCAGATCCAGGATGAGCTCTTCTCCTGCACTCTGAGGTAAAGGTAGAAGTCCTTTACCCTCTGAGACTGAGATCTATTCCTCTCAGGTCAAAAGCTTTCTTCTCAGGTACCTGACCCACACCTAACCATTTCAGTTTTCCCCCTTTCAGAATCATCCTTCCTCCAAGCACATTCACAGAACTTCAGTTCTACTTAGCACAGATTCTCATTCCCTGCTGAAAGTCAAGTATTTCCCACAATTCCATCCAGAATCACCCACTCACCTGATTCAGCAAGTCACCCAAATTGCATACTTTAAAAATCTTTTACCATTACTTAAACATTACTCTTTCCTTTAATTTGAATAAAACAATAGTGCATGAACATTTGGTTGCAGTTTAAGTCTCTTGATTTGAGGTAGGCAAATGGCCTCTTTTAATCTATGACTTTCAGTACAAGAAATTTTTCACCAGACATTAATTAGTTGTTTTTAAATTTATTGAGTCTGAATGAGAGAACAGACTTAAATTGGAGGAGATTCTATAATTGCTAACCACCTGGAAACCAAAGCACTTACATGAACCATCAACTTCAGGGGATTGTGAAATGTTTAATCCTATCAATCTTAGGAAAAATTGAAAAGGAAAGTAGAGAGGAAACACTTATACAGTCTCCATGATTTTTGTATTACTGGCCTAAAGGATGATTATAGGATATTTCACAGGCCCACTAATTTATTGTTCTTTGTTTTCATCATTACAGTAGAATGTAATCTAAGCCACTTTAATGGTTCCAGAGAATCACTCATCTTCTTCCAAAGCATCCACTGCAAGACTGAACCTGGCTTTGGTACTCCACT
Source organism: Fukomys damarensis (assembly GCF_012274545.1). NCBI lineage: Eukaryota > Metazoa > Chordata > Mammalia > Rodentia > Bathyergidae > Fukomys > Fukomys damarensis. Next base: position 36,263,879 of record NW_022900916.1, on the reverse strand, counting down.
TTCTTTAAAGTCATTCCAAAAATGGGCTTCAGAGAATAACTTTCTAAAGTCAACACAAATTTCAGATTCTGGGTCTCTTTAACAATTGCTCACAGAATGCAGAAGAAACTCAAAGTCTGTGGTGCTCTCAAAACTTTGAAAGCAATGCAATGAACAAAAGCAGAGATAAGCTCAGCCTTCAAATCACACCAAAGCCCACTAGCTTACATCCACAAAGGTCTGAAGTTCTAGAAATGACCATTCTGTAAATGACTGGTTGCTTTCTCAGGACCATCCTCTCAACCTTGGAATGTCATTGTCATCATTTGCTTCAAAGAAAAATGTTTTTCACAAGCACAGGGATAGAAGATTCAAGAATTTAAGATTTAAAAAGCAACAACAATAATACTTCAGCATGGCAAATCTCAAGACTGTGGCTTTGGAGTTCAAATACTTCAGAGTCAGATTACTTGAATAATATTTTGGTTTTAAGAAAGCCTTAAAATGAGTGATTTTATGTTTTTCATTTTTAGTTTCTCCTTTCCTCCTTATGATTAAGACAGAATCTGTAAGTTTAGTCAAAACAAGTATTTTCCTTCAGAACTCTATACTACAAATCAATTTAGTTCTCTAAACTGCCCTTGAGATCAATATCAAGTTGGATAAATATACCAGACAGCATTAGACAGATAACTGTGTGAGCTCAATCAATTAATTATACAGCTAATTTCCACTTTGGGCAAACATTTGATTCTGTTCTTAAAAGCTTAAATACTAAACAAGAAGTTTAATGTTACAAGCACCATATACATTTGCTTGAACACTAGGAAAATCTTAAACAGCACAACCTCATTAAATTCAAAGCAAAGAGATTTAACTCTTTCAGAACAATATAATCAGAGGAAAGACTATGTGGAGAACTGACAGGTGGTACAACTAGTGATGCCTCTACTGTCATGAAGTTCCCGGCTTGCTTTTTTGCAAAAATGTGATCTTGCAAGAGCCACTTATACTCTCTGAAATTCAGTAGATCCAGCAGTAGTAAAATGAGAGCAATAATAACATCACCTTACAGAATTGTAGCAAAGATTCAATGGTCAAAAGTAGGATTTTCAAACAATGTAATCCCTGACAGGGATGTATATAAAAACTTGAGTTGCCTTCTCTCTTCCCTAATGTGGAACTGAAATGGCAGACCTGAATCTTACTAATGGTTGTGGGTAACTGTGTTTCCAGGAATGGGGAGAGGCTGTGAAGGAAATCCTGATAGACACTAAACACAAATTACCTTGAAAACATTATGCCAAGTGAAATAAGCCAATCACAGAAGGACAAACACTTTATGATTCCTTTTATATGCGGTTCCTAGAGTAATCAAATTCATATAGACAGAAGTCTAGAATGTGATCTCTCGGGGATGGGGACAGAGAGTTATTTAATGGGTAGTGTGCCAGTTGGGGAAAGTGAAAAAGTTCTGGATATGGATGATAGCAATGATGGGTGCACAGCAACGTCAATGCTCCTACTATTATAGAACTGTACACTTGAAAATGGCGAAGATAGTAAATATCGTGTGTATTTTAACATACACACACAGAAATACTGAAACATGCTAGATATTTAAATCTTTAAAATTCTCTTTAAAATTATGTAGAAAAATAAATAACATACTACTTTACCTATTCCAGCTCTCAGACCAGAGAAAGCTCTACATGAGAAATACGAAGAATACTAAACTCTCTCTGAGTCACACACTGTCCACTTTGGCCAGGCCCTCCCTGGTGGAAATTATCTGCTGCTTGTCCCTGGTCTGCTCACTTTCTCAATCCTACAATCACTATTTCAGGCACTCACCATTTTTAAGCCCTCTAAACTGTCCATCTTGCCACCTTTTGCAGATGACCTTGCCTTCAAATCCATAAAAGCAACCCTCCTTCAACTTTCTTTAACTCTGTTCCAAACCTAAAAGAAACACTCCCTCAACTTTCCTTAACTCTGTTCCAAACCTAACTCTATTTACAAACAATAGCAACTTCATTTCTCAACCTCTGTAGAGGCAGTTTACACATTTTCTTCTTTATACTTATAGACTTGTCCTCATCCCACCATTTTTGAGAACTTGCTTTTTTCTTTGGTCTTCTATCTCACCTTCTTTGGTCTATATAGGTATATTTATATTTCCTTATACTAAAAGAGCTTCCTGCTACCTTTTGTCTGTTATCTACTTCCGTTGTTAAACTGTCTTAAAAAAACAGAAAGGTTATCTATACTCATTGTCTCCACTCATTGATGCCCACTATACTTGGCCATTGGCATGAAGTCCCTGATCCCACCATAATACAGTAAAACTTTTCTCATTGAAACAGCTTCTGACTTGGTCAAATCCAATGGTCCCACTTTACAACTTATCCCAATTCTGTTCTTCCATTTTTCCCACAACTCCCACATGGAGCTCCAGTCAGTTAATCTCACAAATTCCACTGCCCAGAATCATATTCCAGACTTTGCCATCATCTGCACATCTCCACTGTCAATGCCATAACTCAGGCTCTACCTCCTGTTCATGTGGACTGCTGCATTGATCTCCTAGCTGATCTGTTCCCTTTATTTTTTCTCTTCTATTCCATTTTCCATACTGCTGCCATGTGTTGCTCTAAAATGTCAATCTACACCAGTCCTATGAGTTTCAAACTTCCAACAGGGTGAAGAGCAGTCACTCAGCATTACACACATGGCCCTTTCCACCTTCATTTCCTGCCATTTTTCCAATGCTCAACTCTCGTGAGCCTTAAGCTCCATCTCAACTTTCCAAAACAATGGTACTTTCCACCTCCACAGTTTGGTACATGCTGTCTTGAAACACCAAGCTCTCCATGTGGTTGAAAAACTACATACTCTATAAGACTCAATTCCAATGCTAGTCCTCTCAGACCTCCCTAGGGCAAATGAGCTACCTTTCCTCCACCAGTCCACACACAAGGCTGCAATGCTTACCATACAACATTGTTTTCAACTCCCAAATCATCACTGAAACTACTCTACAGAGCACTACAAGATCAAGAGTTCTACCTTCCCTCATCTTTCAGTCAGCCTCAGATCCTTTGCCATCTGCATGTTCTCTCTAGTCAAGTATCTCCTAACCCTCAATATTCAGTGACTGCACTGCCACAATGATGAACACAGGGATCATTTCCAGTACCAAGCTTGGGAACATCATTCATTCTTTCCATTAATATTTAATAGATATGAAGAGACACAAATGAGGATGACATGGCCCTTCCCTCTAAAAAGCTACTAGAGAAAATACACACATACAGAGGTGTTAGTAACATGTATTACAGAAGCATGTTGATAAGAGTTAACTCCCAGTACATTCTGGAGTCAGAGCGGTACGCAGGATGACAGTTTGCTCAGCAAGTGAAGGGCACTGGGAATGGAAGAGCTGAGCAAAGAAGTTTTAGGACTAGTAATGCTCAAAGGAGGATACCCAGGAAAGAGGCAGGGCTAGGATAGGTGAGAAACAGGAAAAGGAAAACAGATGCATTAATCAGGATAACTTTTTATCAACTGCCCAGGTATTAGTAGTAAAAGTCATTATAGAACTTTTATAAATACAAACAAAACAGTGATCTCCTGATACACTCATCCTTAATCCCTTTTTCTGTCTCCCTCTCTCATACCCACAGACACAAAGAAAGGTTAATACCTTTACAGAGAAAACTAAAACCTTACCTGACATTATTGACATGTGTACAGCCTACACACCCCTTCATTTTCGTAACTCCTTCACCGATATTTATCATCTATGCTACTCACAGGAAAGTCTTTGTGGGCTCCGTCACTTCTGCTTCTCGTCACCAAACCCTGACCATTTAATCTTTTCCCGCGCACACCTCCCATGCATTCACAGAACAGCATCTTCTAAGCTGCCCTATTTATTCAAAGACAATGTTACTGAAAGCAATCCTATCTTTTTATGCTAAAAGGAACTTATCAACAATAGTTCTTTTGTCAAAGCATAAAGACTACTCTTTAATCTGGAACTACAGTAATTACTGCCATTATGGTTTAATTTCTCTAAATCCTTAGTAGACCCAAAATTTTTCCAAAAAGAAAAATAACAGTATCAGAAAAAAAAAAGACAAAATAAGCATCATCACAACAACTAGTAGAGAAAACTCAGATTTAATTTCTGGGGTTTCCAAGGTTTTATTGCACAATTCCTTGGTGCATTTAATCTCAAGTTCATATAGAAATCTTAAAATATGTCCTCTTACATAGAGAACTTTTAAGTATTTTGATGTTTTTACATGTACAGATGTACAGTGTAAAGAACTCTAACAATCTCTTAATTTGGTGTTTATGTTTGTCAGTTACTATTTGAATCACATTTTTTTAGTTAATTGTAAGTGTATTATTTCTTTTTTTGTTGTTTTTGTTTTTGGTATAGGGGGTTGAACTTGGGACCTTGTGCTTGCAAGGCAGGCAGCGGAACCACTGAGCTAAATCTCCGGCCCTAATTTTAAGTTTAGTTAACAAAACATGAGTTACAGAATCACATTTAAAGGTGGGAGGTAAAGATGCAGAAAACTAAATGATGCCTCATATAGGGTTGTGGCCTTAGTCATACTTGTGAGAAAGGAAAGAAGGGGGTAGAGAAGATTAGGATAGCTTAAAAGCAGTATATGAAGTTTAAAAAAGGAGGGGGTGACTTCACTTACAATAAAAAGATTTCCTGAAAACAAGGAAGGTAAAAATCCTTCTGCATTCCCCTCAACCTAAGAACTGAGCAAAAGTGCCATCCCTGGGATGTTCCATAATGCTAAAAGGAGGCGAGAAGATGCGAGGCCTCATAATCTAAGAGATGAATCGCAAGCCAGCCACTCATCCTCCCACATCAAGCACTTTCTAAAAAGTTAATTGTCAAATTAAACGTTATAATCCAATTTCTGAAATTGTTCTACTCCACTTAAATTGCTGTCACCTATAATAATCGTGCAGGCAAATGTATTTATTTCAAATATCACTCTCTTCAAAATCTGCACCATCTGAAAGTCTTCATCACTCCACATTTTTCATTCCTGACAGGAGTACAGCTTGTTCCTACTGTCTGATACTACAGGTCTGGGGTCCTCTCTGATCATACTCCACACCACAGCTCACCCTATCCTAAAGTCCTGGTCCTCAATGCTCTGTTCTCTCTCTATACTTAGCCCTTCAAAAAGTTAACTACCACTGCTGGGGTGTCAAGACAGTTCCGCTTTGGGTAGACATTTCAGCCTGAGCTCTAGCTGTACATTCATAACACCCTGGAAATTTCTCCTGAAATGTCTAAACACAACTAAGTACCTTTTCTCCCGTCAAAATGGGTTAATCCTCCAACTGCGACATGCCTGCCTGATCAATCTGCTGATCACTTTTACCCTCTTCTCTCTCCTCATCCTGCTGCATCTTCTCTACCATGTCACCTACTTCTCTCACTGCTCTCAACTAAGCCTATCATCACTTGACTGCTGAATCTACCTCTTACATCTGAATTCTTTATTTTACACCAAAATTCGTAACAAAATAAGAGAATTCATTTCATCTTTGACACTGCTACCAGATTAATCTTCCTCTAGATACTGGTTTTTTTTTCCAAATTGCAACATCACTCCCCTTCTTTAGAATACAAGACAGAAGTACAGTGGTTTCAAAATCTATTTCCAGATTCTTTAACATTCTCCTCTTTAAAAGGTGAAGCCTAGCTCCTCCCTCTTGAGTATGGAATGAATTTATAGCTTGCAACTAAGGGACAGAATGTGGCAAGTGGCAGTGTGTGGTTTCCACAGCTAAGTCAAAAAGGGTATTGATGCTCTGCTTGATTTCCCTAGAACACACAATCTGAGAAGGCTGCTGTGTCATAGCACATTAGGACCTATGGACAATCTCACACAGAGAGGAGCTGAGGCCAAGCAGCACCAACTTGCTACCAACTTGCCATCTTGGAGAAGATTCCCCCCATCCTTCAGAAGATGGCAGCCTGACTAACTTTTGATGTCAATACCAGAAAAGACCTTACTCATATTTCTGGTCCAAAGAGACTGTTTAGAGATAATCAATGTTTACTGCTATTTTAAATTACTAATAGTGGGGGTGATTTGTTACATGGCAAGAGATTACTAGTTGAGAAGGCCCTCTGATGTCAAGTAGATCAAACCTAAACTGTCTGTGTCCTCAGTCACCCAAGAACTTCCCTTACTCTCTTTGAATATAAACATTACTTGAATCTAGGGCAGTTATGTCACTAATTTCAAATGACACAGTGAAATTTTACTTTAGTCTATGCCATTTGTTCTTGTAATGCCTTTTCTTGGTCTTCTCCATGAACCTAGATATAATGCTTTCCTTTAGGTCTAACTCAAGGTCTACTTACATGTAAATTTTAAATATTTTTAAATGTATATAAATAAATACACAATTGAATTCCAAAACCATATTGTAGTTAAGATATAAGTTATCATTTTTGCTTTTGTGTGCAGTGCTAGGAATAAAACCCAAGGTGTCACATACGCTAATCAAGTGCTTCACTGTTGAGCTACACTACACCCTCCAGCCTCTATCTTTATACTCCCCATATTAATGAAAGCATAGATTTAACTTTTTATTAGAATTCACTTTTATGATATTTCTTTAAACAAAATTTTGAATATCTTGTAGTAATAGTCACATGCAATTTAAAATTTACTCCATTTTAAAAGTTTGTCAATAGTCTCAGGGAATAATTTGGCAGCATCTAAAATTTGCATGCTCTTTGAATAAATAACTTCCCTTCTAGATATCTGCTTTACAGATATAGCAACCCAATCAAGCAGAAAGTACAAGGCTATTCTCCATAGTATTGTTTGGAGGAAGGAAATATTAAAAGCACCATACAATACATCAATAGAGGAAAAGTTAGGTCCATTTTTTAAAAATGAAGTGGGTCAACACATACAGATCTGTTCAGATACCCATGATGTATTAAATTAAAAATTACAAGTTGCACAAAGAAAATAAAGTACTTATGAAGACAAATAAGTAGATCTCTTATTTTTGGATAGAAAAAGTTAATATAAAAATGTCAGTTTACTATAATTTATAAATTTAATGTAATCCTCACAAAACTATCAAGACTTTTTTTTAATGAGCCTCATATAGAAAAACAAATGAGCAAAACATCTAGGAAAACCCTAAAACACATCATCCTAGAGAGCTAAAGGTAGCATCTAATAATCACTGGTAATAAATGATACTAAAACAACTGGCTACCCATTTGGAAACAGATAAAATTAGGTCCACATCTCATACCATACACCAAAATAAACTCCAAATGAAATGGGAGCTAAATGTAAAACAATGAATCCTTTTAGCACTAGAGGTGAAAATGGCAAACTGTTCCTCGAGGTGAGGAACAGTTTGCCGTCTCTCAAAGCCAGGAAGAATGAAGACTGATCAGTTTGACTAAAAAAGCGTTTTTTTGTTTTGTTTTGTTTTGTTTTTTTTTTAAGTTCTAGAACACTTGATTCACATCCAGTATGCATAGGGCCCTGGTTTCTAACGCCAGGGCTTAAAAAGTGAAGTACAGGAAAAAACAACAGATAAAAATGGAAGAAAATATTTGCAGTACATCCCAGATAAGAGTCTAATACCCATAATACAAAAAGACAGAGAGGAGCTGGCCTTAGTAGTTCCTACTGAACAAAGGTGGGACAATTTCAGCATCAAAAGAAGTTTTATTAAGAAAAACATAAAAGCTGGGTGCGGCACACACCTGCAATCCCAGAATTCTGACAGAGGAGAAATGCTAAATTCAAGCCTAGTCTGGGTAACCTAGAATATAACAAGACCCTGGCTCAAAAAATAAGTCAGTAAATAAGGAAAAATAATTTAAAGGGCTGAAGATGTGCAAAGGCCCTAGTTTCAATCACCAATGCTGCAAAGCAAACAAATATTTTTAAAAATATAGGAATCTACTCTGTAGAAAAGAGCTAAGAAGAAGTTCTTCTTTGGAAAGCTTAATAAATGAAGAAAGAATGATGAAACTTTAAAAATTTAGCAAGCACAAGGTACTGAGTTCAATTCCCGGTACCCAACCAACCCAAAAAATTCCACTAAGCAACCACTTTAATAACTAATTTGGGCAAAATGCATCAATGAATTCTAAAGCCTAAGCATAAAAGTCTGAATAATAGAATAGTAATAAAATCTAAAAATATTGCTCTATGAGATAGTTATTATTTAAAAGAGAGTAGTAGTTTTCCCGAGAAAAAGGGATCAAAGGTCTTAATCATGTAGCATTTTTAACCAAAGAGCAAAACGTGCATCTAAACATGAGGACACAGCTAAAAAACCACACCTAAAAGACAGGCTATATAAGGATTGCTTAGGACTCTTCAAAAATGTCAATGCCAAGCGAAAACAGAAAGACTAAGGAAATGTGCCATGTCACACCTGGGAATGTCTTACTATAAAAGATATTTGAAGGATAAGTGATAGACTCTGAATAAGGCCTGGAGTTAAAATATCATACAATATTAATTTCTTGATATGACAGAAACTTTGAAAAGGGGGATATATCTGTGGGGGAGCACCACAAAGTATTCACGCTTCCGGAAAAGAAAAATAGTAAGCTTTTTCAACAGATGGTGTTACCCTCATATGGGGGACCCTAAAGGATTTCATACATCACAGAAAAATCCACTATACTGCCAGACCTTAGAGAAGAAACTGAAAATGCATGTGCAGCAATCTCAATGACTAAGGTTACCCAAGCAGCAGTTCACCATACTAATAAATGTCTGGAAGATAATTGGCACCACTTTGAATACCTCTTGTAACTGTAGAGGCCAAAGGTAATTTGCATTAATCTCATGATGTTTAAATAAACTTAGAATCAAAAATTTATATGTCTTTCAGTTTTCATGAAGTGTGTATACATTTTTTGGAAGTCTCTCCCTCTATATATATGTGCCATTCTTCAAACACAAAAAGGCACAGAGATGACTTTGCTGAGCATAAAGACGAGCTGCATACATCATTGATTTTAGTGATAAATTACTCCTAAGAAGAGCCGGGGTGGAGATAGAAATGGGAGATTAAAACAAACACTTTACACCCCAATTTTATAGTTATAAAATACACTGACAATATTATGGGAGGTTACAATCCTTTAGTGTTTTACAATATTTTTCAAATGCAAAATACACATTTCACAAAACTGTCACTTACTAAAGACAGAATTTGAGATCAACTGACTTCACTTATTATAAATGGCTTTAATTCCATACTAGTAATGTCATAGTGCAATTGACATGTTGATGTTGACAGTTGTTTGAGTAAATATTCCAGTTTACAAATGATTTGTCCCTTAATAGGGAATACTGTCTTGAAAAATTTCACATACACATTCACATGCCCGTGACCAGACCCTCCAAGAGGCAAGTTTTAAAATCTAAACAGTAGGGCCGGAGATTTAGCTCAGAGGTTCCGCCACCTGCCTCACAGGTACAAGGACCCAAGTTTGATCCCTGGTTCCAGAAAAAAAAATGTACACAGCAGTGTTGTTCACAAAAGAAACATCAGCAGGGAGCACAGTGGAGAAACTGTGACATGTGCATACAGTGGCAAACTATATAGCAACAAACTATAGCCACATACCACCAGCATGGTTAAATATCAAAATCTTAATGTTAAGAGGAATATAGAACAATAAACTCAGTATGAGTCCATCACATAAGGATCAAAGACAAGCAAAATTACATGTTCATCACGTAAAGTTATGGTCCAAATTTTACCCTTTCAACAAGCCTACAAGAGGCCACGGCACTTACCCACTGCAAATTAATACACTTGGATATTCAATCTCTTGCAAACTTGCCTAGCATGGTTAGCTTCATCCAGTCTCACAATCACTGTCAATGATGAATGAATTGATAAAATCAAATTTGTCTGCAGAGTCACACCTGGTACTCCTGATGAACAAGTACAGAATTACTCTCCTCTCAAAGGCCTACCTGAGCAATCAACAACTCTTCTCAGACACTGCCGAAATGCTAACTTCCCAGAAGCACCTGTCAAGAGCAGCTGATCTATCTTCATTAAGCACAGACTGCCTAACAGACACCAGGAGAAATTCCACACTCACTGATTAGCAAATACTGGCCTTTGAGAGAAGACACACTAAGAATCAATCAAGAACCTTGTGCTGGGCTGGGCATCACGCCTGCCTTGCAAGCACAAGGTCCTGAGTCTGATCCCCGGTACTAAAAAAAAAAAAAAAAAAAAAAAACTTTGTGTTAATCCTAT
>NW_022900916.1:36241658-36253500 GCF_012274545.1 Fukomys damarensis | reverse complement strand
ATCCTATGAAAACAGAAATAAACTGGGTGAGTTAACTCCTAAATTAACTTTTCATGCAACACATCTCAAAATCCTGAGAAACAGTAATTTCTAAAAGATGAATACCACAGAAGTTCACCCTGGAATTACTCATCCCTCAGCAGCCCCAGAGGACGAATGCCAGGCCACTTCCCCATGGCAAAATCTGCAGCTGCCTGAGACCCTTACATAGCATGGCATAATAGTTTCATATAACATATGCACATCTTCCAATATACATTAAATCATATCTAAATCATTTATAATACCTAAATGCCATGTAAATAGTTATTCATTATTTTAGGAATAATAACTAGAAAAGGCCTGTGTAGGTCTAGTGCAGATACAATTTTCTTCCCCAAGTACTTCTATGAGAATAATGCTTCTTAGAGTCCCAAGAAAGCTCGCTATCTCTTTTGCCATGTCAAGGACACAGCAGGAAGGCAACATCCATGAACCATGAAGCTGGGCCTCACTGGACACATAATCTGCCAGTGCCTCCATCTTAGACTTCCAGCCTCAGAAGTATAAGAAATAAATTTCCATTGTTTTCATGCCTCTCAGTCTATGCACCACAGTTTGTTACAACGGCCCTAATGACTAGTAAAGTACACCCTTCAAAGCTGAAAAAGATAAAAATATTTCTCCAATCTCTTGGCTTCATGTCTCCTCCTCCAAATTTCTTTAGGACACAAGGAAAAATATATTCTCCTGCATACTACAAAGTTAATAATTAAGCCCATATATGCTTACTATTTATGTCTAAACAAATACAATAAAAAATAATTCAAAAGGATACTCAGAGAAAATCTCCCTGTCCTCCAACTAATTCCTCTTCTTAGAGGCATAAACTGTTACAATTCTTTTCTTTTCTTTTTTTGTACCAGTGATCAAACTCCAGACCTTGCTCTTGCAAAGCAGGTGGTGGAACCACTGAGCTAAATCCTCAGCCCTTACAATTCATTTTCTATCATTCTAAAGATATTATATTTATATGAAAACGTCTATAGATTTTTTTTCACATTCTTCTATGCCTTGTTCTTCCTTAAGATTTTATCTACATAAACATAGCCTATCAGAATACAATGAGCTTAACTTCCTCTTTCTAGTTTTACTGCTACATATGGCTTTTGAAATACATATAAAAATGGTTTCTGTGGCCCAATTTATTCAATATACATTGTGCCAGACAAATCTTGGTTTCTAAAAAAGGAAATGAAGAAAGAAAACTCTCTCTCAAATTTAAATATTTTCTATATATTACATCATGTTATTGGAGCAAAACTACAGTAACAGGTGTGACAACTATATTGTAGCTGTACAGGGAAAAACCTTTATCAAGCACTGAAAGGTGAAATGTCATAATGTCTGAAACAACTTATGTTCGAGTAGATAGAGTAATATAAACATATATACTTGCCACATTTGGATTAAAACACTCAGCGCACGCAGAGATAAAAACCATTCCCTCCTATTTCCTAGTGGTCTCTTTCTTTGCCACCTTAAAACACACAGTGACCATTTCCCAACTCATGAGACTGTCCTGACCTAGCCCAGCCACCTCCCTGTACTCTCCCAAAAGAGAATATACATGTGCTCTTGAATCATTCGTAACTACTAGTCCTTCAAACTGCTCACATTTGAGAGGCCTCTGGCATCTTTTCCTGCTGCCTCAGTCCTCCTGCCTCTCTCTTCTTGCCTGGAACTTCCTATGCAGTGCTCAGACATTCACTGCACTTCACCCTTCCATGGCCTGTGCACTAGGCATCCGGCGAGAGAGTAAATGCCACCACACGAAGAACCCTGGATGAGCAAATCTTATCTAACCTCCACAGTGGGCTCAATGCTATGCACATACCAGTCGTTCAAAATTGTTTATTGAAAGAATGGGTTGTTTTAAACAATTAAAGAAGGGCACAAGAACTACTGTTTTGGGAACCATGATGAAAGAGTGTTGAAGCTCACCAAAATAACCTCAGAAAACATTTCCAGTCTTCTTCCCAGCTTTCTTCAATACTTTCCACAGATCTCATCTTTCGTATCCTTTCAGATTGTCCCAGCAGTCTTCTATCACCATGCCAGACTGACTGAGAACAGAAAACTTGTCACACAAGCCCACAAAAAGTGACTCTCAAAGCCAGAGCAGCAAAATTCTTACATTTTCTCTGTTAGTGTCTAAGACTATATGAAGGTATCACAGCCTGAAAAGAACACCTGTCAAGGACACATCTGTGGAATATTCTTGTGTGGCCCCTTCTACTGGTTTGAAACTAGGAAGATCTCCTCTGGGTGTGTGCTTTTTTGTAAGACAATGCTAGAGACACTTCAATACAGAGGCAACCAGCATGCTGACTCAAACAATCTTCTTATAACAACAGTACATGTTGAAAGAGCCGATTCACTAACAAGAAAAAATAAGAATGATACCTACTGAAAAATAGGAATGACACCTACTTCAGATAAAACATGAACTGCAATTGCACAAGCACGTAACAGGAAGAAGCTAAATTTGTTTCACATTCTTCCCCTGAGTACATCACAGACCTAGGAGGAACCTTCAAATACAACCTTCCAATAATTCAATTGAGGTTAAATACCTACTCCAACATGTCATAACTAAGCAATGTTTAAGTTACAGCTGCTTTAGTACTCAAATGCTCTTTTCATGCTGCTTTGCCCACTGTACATTGAAGGAGTGGTGAACCTCCTAACTTTGACTTCCTATCCCCCCAAAATACAAGGGATAAGGAGATGGTACTGAAGTCAGCTATGTCCTTAAGTAGGTGTGAAATTTAAATAAACTATATTAGCTTTGAAGGTCATTACAAACGACTGATTCTTACCGATAGTGTAACAGTTTACATTTAACATTTACATACCAAATGGTTGCAGTTTTAAAACATCACTTTAACCCAAATTAGTTTTATTTACCAAAAGTTTTACAAACACAAAAAGTCCTGAAATTGATAACCAACATGATTACTACTACATAAGTTTTGCCAGAATGCCCTTCAAGCTGGGGAACTTACACATTTTATATGTACTTTCCACTCAACATGGAATTGTTATATAAACATACTAAACTTTTCTGAAATACTTTGTATCAGCATGGAATTTTATAGGCTACAATAACCTTAAATAAACATCAGTGTAAAAGCTTTCTTTCCCTTTGGACTGCCATTAGGGGAAAAAAAGCAATATGGAAATTAATAAGATATAATTAGGCAAAGTGAAAGAACAACAAAAGAAACAGAAAAGGGCCCATAACGTGATGGGGGAGGCAAGTCAGTGGGGGAAAAGGTAGAAAAAGAATAAATGAGGAGGAGAGAAATGGCCCAAAACTGGCTTGCCAGTCTGCAGGGGCGTGGTGTAGCAGCATCTCCCAAAACTTTCAGATAGATTCCACGTATCTCTAAGATTGCTTTCTTTTGTCTCATTTTAGACAGAAGGCTTACCCAGAGAGGACATGTTTACTTGCTTCTGCTTTTAGACTCCATGTGGAAGATTAGTAGAAGTCTAACACATACAAAGTGACCTAGACTCCACAATCCAAATCATGCTAGAGCAGTGACGGCAAACCTTTCAGTACTTTCAATAATAACAAACAGCCCACTGTGGCACCCGAGCTATAGGTTGCAATGTCCATGACCTCGCATGTTCCTGACTAATTCTTCTGGAGTTTAGATCACTAACTCTATAAGAGCACATTGATCGGAAAATATGGTTAGCAAGTAATACATACATTTATGTAATTACAAGTCTATGCTTGAAAACAAGTGCTACTCTCCAACAACAACAAAACACAGTCAGAACACAGGCATTTCCAGGCAACTCTTGGGATCTCACTGTGGTTTTCCTCAAGAATGTAGGACTGCTTTCTGGGTCAAGGGGCTGGGACCATTTGGACATAGAACATGCCAAGCATCTCAGGCCACCACCACATTCCACAAACACAAGCACAAATTCTCTATAGCTATTACCACAATGATCACTTTAAAAACAGTGGAGCATTTCTGTTGTTTGGAATCCCAAATAACTTTTCACTTGCTTAGAGGGATCTTGGTATCCTTTCCCGTGAAAATAAAGAGCAGAATATAAACACATTAGCATCGTAACTTTTCAAAAACTAAAAGGCGTAAACTATAAATTTCAAAGAAAAATCCAAAGAAATGATATGTATGAACTTTAAAAATATGTATGTTTCACCCATTGCTACCAAATACCTCAATCCTTTGGTAAGAAATGCTAAAAGTTGAAGAGCCTTCATAATTGATAGTCTATGCAAAATACTTTAAAATCTTGAAAAGCCAAAAATAGGAAAATCTAAAGGAGTATGAATGATACTACCAACAAAGATGATTAAGTGTTCTTGGTACAGCAATAATTAAACTCTGAAAACAAAGAAACAAAAGGAAATGCAGTTTGTTTTTTTTTAATGGACAACTTGTGCAATGAGTACATGATTCATCAATATAAAGTGGGAAAGCAAAACAGTTCTCAGTGGCCTTGACAATAAACAGATAAGTAGCTTGGTGTAGTTATAACAGAAAAGATTCAGTATGTACTAACAAAAATTCCCCTAAAAGGAGGGCACAAGCACTCAAGGTCACAGTCCATGCACAACTGTTCAAGAGAAAAATCTGATAGCATTCTTTTAATAAGTTGTATAAGAATTAACAGAAATGCTAAGCAGGGTCCTAGAAACTCCCCTGGTGGGGAGTTTAAATGCCATCACCCAAAGGATGTCTTTAGAAGCTGCTGTTGTCTCCTGGGACATGTAAAGTAGTAGAATCTTACAAGTCTGAGCAAGCAACCTTTCCCAAGCAGAGGGTATGGGTCAAGGGATGAGCCTCTCAAGATGGCACAGCATGAAGAAGACAGCCCCTGCAACCTACCCTAACTACAGAAGAAAGAAGGGGGCCAGTCATACTGCACATAGTCTAAGCTAAAGAGTCCTGGATCTTCTCACCCTAGGCCTCAAAAACATCACCCCACCCCTTCTCTGAGACTGGTCTCCACTAATAGGCCTCTGGCAAAAAGCCTAAGCACTCCTGCAAGGGTCTGCGACCTTACTATTATATGTATCAGTTTTCCTTCCAACAAATTAAGGTAAGATCAGCCAGGGCTGAAAAGAGAGCTTTGGACAGGAAAAGGAAGAAGGAAATGGAGAGTTAGGACCATAAAAGAAACCTATGTGCAGGCTTTGGCCAAGTAGCAACCTGCCTGAAAAGCTGGATGGCCTGGCTGTGACAAGTTGGAAAAAAGGAACCAAAACAGAGGCAAAGGAGCAAAGACACATATTTCCACTGAAGTGCTCAAATACTCAATCAAAGAAAAAAACAGTATGTGTCTTGAACATCTTCACTCTCTAATTAATGCACAGGGGATTTTTTAAAGGTCTTGAAGAAGGGTGGAGGGACAAATTCCTGAAGGACCAGGAACTGGATCATACAGCAACTTCCCAACAACTAGCTCATGGGGGTCCCCAGAACTCACAGGCTGCTAACCTCAGCCCCTGTCAAGTCTAAAGAATTTAAAACAGTTTCAGAGCCAATGTCAAACATTTGAGTCAAGAAATGGCCACATCTTATTATCCACTACCAAACTGCAAGTCACATCTAGTTCTGCTCAGAATAATAAATCAAAATCTAGAGTGGTATCCAAGAAATACTGTATAATCAATTACATGCTTACTAAATCAACCCTTTTAAAATTTTAAGGTTCAAGATTTTAAGGCATTTCAAGACAAAATTAAAACTTGTAGATGTGAAAAGCATTGAGTGCCAAGGCCTAAACCCAGCCTCATGGCCTGTACAACAGGAATGATTGGTTTCGTAATCTATGAAACATATTCAGGAATAAGCATTCCATGTGCCTTTCTGAAACATGATTTGAACAAGTTAACAACTATTAAAGCCATCTAAAAATATTAAGCACAGCATGAACTCTGGGCCTAACTTTGGATAGCATTTGATATGCATTAAATAATAATAAGCAGTGGTATTTATCAGAAATGAAAAAAAAGATCTTTATCATCCCAACTCCTCTTCCTCACCTACTCAGTTTTATTTCCCTGCTCTCAGATAAGGTTATACTATTGTTTCCAAAGGGGAAAAAAAATCTTATTTTTTTTCACATTAAAATCTGTCAAACTTCACTTCAGCTCACCTCAGATCTTGAGTCTGTCTGAAGCGAGGAGCCTGGAGGTGTACAGTACTTTATCTGGAGTGCTTCCAGAGCAGCCCCTGCCCTCCTAGAGTGCCTTGCATTCTCCACCAAAGCCCCACCATGTCCTCCTCCTGAGCATGCACACAAAGATTAGCGAGATTACTCTACTTGCTGCTATAGGTAGGTTTGTAGGGGCTACCTTGGGACAACTCTGCTAGTAGCCCCACTCTCCTTCCTACCAGATTCCAGTCCCAGAGGTCCCTCATTTAGAAACCTCAGAGCCACTACTGTTTCCTCCAAGGTTCCTAAAATAGGGAATGACCATAACCTGATTTTATCCCCTTCCCCATGCATCTCCCTCCTCAACAAAGGACATCCAAGTTAACACCATCACAGTCTACTATAGACCCAAAAAATAATAACTATGTCTCAAGCCAGGTGTAGCACACACTGGTAGTCTCAGCTACTGGGGAGGTTGAGACAGAATGAGCCCTTGAGACCTACAGTTTGAGAGACAAGCCTGGGCAATGCAGCAAGACCTGCAAAAATTTAAAAAAAAAAAAAAAATTTAAAAGCCAAAAACAAAAAAACTGTCTTTAAAAAACAACAAAAAAGTTTTGTCTCATAAAACCATTTGCTGAGTCCACAACTTATGATGTGCTGGTATACAGGTATACACTGTAGATGCATCCATCATAAAAGGGTAGATAGAAGGCCCTTGATTAGGTTTACTATAGTACTAAGGTTAAAAGAGAGGCAACTAATTTTGCTACTAAACTACAAATATTTTAACCACATATCAATCCAATTATTTAAATACAACCAAAATTATATTTTTGCTAACTTTTATAAGATATCAGGAAATATAAAAATGATAATTTTATCAAATTTATTCAACATAAAAATTGAGTAAAAGGACACATACCTAATTGGTACTCAGAGTGTAAACAAATGCACTGCCCGAGTGACACAGTGTCCCTCAACTGGGGGCCACACTACATAGGAAAGCCCAATCTGAGTTTTAACAGCCTCAAGATTTTTGGAAAATATATGGAATTTTTGAGAAACTTATCACTACAAACAGTTCTCAGTAACTTTCAAAGTGACTCTTAAATTGTATTCCTGAATCCAAGTATCCTATAGGTTTTTCTAAGCAAAATACATCTCAATTTTCTACAGTGTTATTTCAATAATATTACAACTTTCCTCCGGGCAGATCAGAAACATTTTTGCCCTAGATGATTTATGTAGAACACTTTTAAAAAACCCCTTCATGTGACTGACCTCTCCTCAAAAGTAACAAGTCAAATCCCATGAGTTCTTTTTTAAAAATAATTGTTTGGTTAGATTAACATTTGTTGCTGTTAGCAGTGTTGCATTCTGCTTTGTCATGGTCACGTTTTGGTTTGGTTTTAAAGGCAACAGCAGGAATTAATGGGACAGGCCACTGACTGTTTTGAGGGGAAGGGTTGTACTGATTGGTATTTCTTGTACCACCAAAAATGGTTCACACCAAGGCAAGGGATTTAGCTCAGTGGTTTTGCCACCTGCATAAGGACCCGAGTTCAATCCCCGTACCAAAACAATAAATAAATAAATATAAGGTTCACACCAGTAGTACTTGAAAAAGTATTCATAAAGAACAAATGGACTAAAAATTGCTTGAAAGGTCCCCCCAATACTTCACATTTTATATTGGAATGTATTCTACAAATTTTTTTGACAACAGATCTACATTTCCATTTGTTTTACTTTATCATAAAATTAGTTTTCATTTGTGGAATATGGAGTGACAGAACAACAGGAAGACAGTGTGTGTCCTAGGCACAAGATGTTGCAGATGAGGTGGGTTTAAAATCTAGCCCATGGAAGTAGTACAAGGTAGGCTGTCTGATGCCTAGGCTGGATAGACAACTAAGTAACATCTTCTGAAAGTACTAAACCACATATCTGCTTGCATCATCAACCACCCAATATAGATTTACCACATGTAATAAAATCCACAATTTTCAGCCTTTGATGTGTCACATACCTTTTTATACAAATATTTCAAAGTATAGTAGTAGTTACCTACATGATTAAACATCTTCTTCTATTTACGTCTAACATCCTCCTGGAGAAGATTATAACTTTGGTGTTAGAACTACCACACTCAGAATTTAGAGGTTTAAGAAATCAATGTTTCCACTTAAGTCTTCATATTGAACTTGTTTTCTAGGTGTTATACCAAAATAGATGCAGTATTTTCAGTCTTCTTTTTCAGACTCAATTAACATACTAAATTACCTTTTCTTTACAAAACAACTTTTCTAGTGCATGCTCTTAACTTCCTCTGAGAAATACACGGACAAGTATATGAAGCAACAGAAATGACTATTTCAATTTGATTTATGCATCCTTTCTACACAACCTGAACACCAAATCTTGTGATTTTATTTTACAATCTGTCATCAAGTAAGGGTAAAAATTTCTGCTACTGGAAAGAAAACAAAAGTCGCAGAGTTAACCATGATGCCCCTGCCTAGAAGAGTGGCCAGTGTAGTTACTGTCTAAAGCCTTCCCTTCAACTCCACAATATACCCAGAGAGTTTACATTATTTTAAAATTAATTTGCTTGACAAATATTTACGAATAGCCCTATGTGTCAACCATCACCCAAAGCACTGGAAATACAATGGCCAGCAAGACAAATACTGTTCGTACTCCTTACGTCACATCTTACAAAAATACTGATTCAGGGGCCAGGGATTTAGCTCAGCGGTTCGGTGGCCTGCCTCGCAAGCGCAAGGACCCGAGTTCGATCTCCGGTATCAAAAAAAAAAAAAGAAAATAAACAAAAATACTGATTCAACTTAAAGAACTTTCATTTGGTTCATACATGAAGGCCTCACATCCACTTGTAAACAATTACTCTTAATTACTCTTAACCACTCCACTCTGCTGAAAAACAGTCACATGAACTGCCATGTGTAAACAACTCACAGAACACACAGACCATGCTCTATAAAAATGAAGGCCTCACAGGGCTGGGGAATTAGCTCAGAAGTGTCCCCACCTGCCTGTCAAGCACAAGATCCCGAGTTTGATCCCCAGTACCAAAACGCAAAATGAACAAAAAAATGAAGGCCTCACACAGGTTAAAGTGTGAGTGTGAGTGTGTGTGTGTGTGTGTGTGTGTGTGTGTGTCACCCAGCTGGGCATGGTGGCAAAGACATATAATCTCAGAACCCAGGGAAGGTGAAGCAGGATGCTTCCAAGTTAATGAGACCTTGTCTCAAGTTAAAAAATAAAGGACTGAGCTGTAGCTCAGTGTGAAGGCCCTAAGTTCAAATCGCAGGACCACAAAAAAAACTCAGCAAGCAGTGGAGCCACCATCTGCCTTGCAAGTGCAAGGTCCTGAGTTCGATCCCCACTACCAAAAAAATAAATACATAAATAACTCAGCAAGCACCTTGTAATCTACAAATAGGAATCACTGGCTTTAGCCCTAGAAGACAAATCGAGATTTTTCTTTTAAAGACAGAATACCTTACTTAATCCAAGCATTCACCTGTTAAATCTTAGATTTGAATTTTAACTATGTTGCCCAATACAGTACCCACTTGTGGCTACTTTGGGATCAATTAGAAATTCATTCCCTATGTCTCAATAGCCACCTTAAGGTGCTCAGTGGTCTTAAGTAGCTAGTGGCTAACGTATTGGATCACGCAGCCCTAAAAATCATTTTTTCCATCCCAGTAAGCTCTCCAAGACAGTGCTGCTCTAAAATAACTTTGTATATGAAGTCTGAAAATTATGATGCAATTAAATGTGATGCAGCATCTGTACTCTGCTATGCGACGTTAAAGTACGAGCACTGGTAATATGTTATTTCTTCCTTCCCTAATGGGCAGCAGTGGTGACCAACTCCCCAATGCGTATTAGCAACCAAGAAAATCCATTGTCCAATAGGCCAACAGAGTGAAACTGGAAAGCAAGTGATAAGCAGTATATTTTGCCCCACCTTTCCTATTCCTTGTTTTCTATGTAATGATGTGTGCTTTCAGCCTAGTGGCTCACAGCAGAAGAGTTGCAGACAATTGGAATGAAGATGGGTGACAAGCAACACAGATACAGCTCAAAGTGAATTTAACTGGAACTGATGTAATGAGCTTAAAGTGCTGACAATGTACCATTCCCACCTTTGAAGGACTCAATTTAGTAGGGGTGTCCAACATGCAACAGATATGACATCCTGTGATAAATGCAATGAGTTCAGTGTGCTAGGAGACAGAGATGACACACAGGGAGAGTATTTTTAAATACCCTTCTAAGATGAAATCAAGGGAAATTTACTGAAGGAGATACCCAGGGAGTAGAAGTGCAAACTAAGCAGAAATGTGCAATGGAATCCCAAATGATATGGCAAAGCCAGAGAAAAGTGTCACTGGTGGTGACTAGATGGACCACTGAGCACTTTAAATCTGGCTAGTGCGACGTAGAAAATGAATTTCTAATCGATCCAAAAGTAAATAGCCAAGAGTGGGTACTTCTACCCATGACCGTGTTTACATCAGGCTTGCCTGGGTGTATCTGTGAACTTGCCACACCAAAACGGCAAGTACTGTCATTATGACCGTCAAAACTCCAAACAATACGAATCTGACAGCAATCATTAGTAGAAACATAGATCTTTATGACACAGCACCACAATACATCTGTCACCATTATAATTGGAATCCTGTTTTCAGGGAGAATTCTCTTTACTGTTTTATTTGCAATACCCTCAGAGACCATATCTATGCATATTTTCAAAACAATGAGATTACCCCCACCATCTCAATGTTCCCACAGAAGGCAGAATCAAAACAAGGGGCCACTAGAACTACGTAGTGTTCAGCAACCGAAGGACTATCCAGCTGCGCATGCAAATGCCTGGAAAACATCTACATCTCCTGGATTCTTCCCTTCATTTTACACGTATGTTCATCTCCCAAAAGTAAAAAACAAAAACAAAAAACTTCGAGGAGCTATTCTCTTCAGATTACTAGAATCCCTTACCTCTCTCCTCTCCTCACAGTAAAATTCTACTGTATGCATACAGCAGAAATGTATGTACACGAACTCACTCTTCCTAAGGCCTACATACTATTCCTAGTCCCACACATTGCTCTCTTAAATTAAGAAGTATCCCCCTGCCCCAGCGCAGCAAGTAATAGTTGAAAATACAGGCACTGGGATGCCCCCTGGGTACTAGTCACAGGTAACTCTCACTTAACCTCCCGAACTTCCATTCCTCCAACTGTAAAATGAACGTAATAGTCTTTCTGAGTATATCCATGTTTGCACAGCAACAGCGCCTCGCACACACCTCCTTTGGTAACAGGTCAATGTTAACTACAGTATTTGAGCTACGTTTATAATTAAGTCCCTAAGTACAGATGATTTCACAACTCTAGTCCATCTAGTTGGTTACCTCAGTAAATTCTTACTACTCACCTGCGCATCAGAACTGCACTCTGTCCAGACTCTTTGGATTTGGGTCAGTTAGTATAGGTCTGCCTGGGTACTAGAATTCTCTTTAAGGCTGTCGGTTTTCTTAACACGCAGCCAGGACTAAAATCTACATTCTCAGTAATATACACACTTGTGACGTTCTTTCATTTTCGGAGCGAAT
>NW_022900916.1:36239714-36240711 GCF_012274545.1 Fukomys damarensis | reverse complement strand
GGCGGTGGGGGGGTGCCGGGTACAAGCTGTCATAGCCTGGTTTCCACATGACGAAGCTCACCCTCGCCCTCCTCTCCACTTGCGCAGCTGAAACACATGAAAGCGGGGGCAGCGTCTTGGGTTCTCTCCCTAATTTGAAAAATAAAGCCCAAAATCAAACGGAAAACGCAGTTTCACCCCCAAGTGGTCGCTTTAAAATTCTCCCATTCCGACCACCACTGCCACTGTCCTACCGAGCAGGGAGACTTACCCACCCTAAGTGCCACCGCACACCTGGCAGGTGACTGCCATCGGGAAACCCGGCGCCCCACCCACCCCGCCTGCGGGGAACCCGCGCCTGGGGTGGGGTGGCGGCGACACGGTCTGGTATTCCGAAATCACTGAGCGTAAGGGGAGACAAGACACCCTTCGCCCCACCCGGGAGCGCCCCCCCCCAATCTCCAGCGCAAACCCAGGAATCCTGCGTCCCCGCGGAGTCTGACGGCTGGGCTCCGAGGGGCTGCCTTCCTCGAGCGCCCGGACCCAGGGTCCTTTCCCAGAAGCGCGGCCCCTGCCCTGATTTCCAGTTGACAGCAAAGGTGGGCGACACAGGAGAAAGGCGAGAGTTGTCTCCAGGTTCGGGATGTCGGTCTCCGCGGAGTGAAGAGGTGGGATCTCGAAATGGAAACAGCCCCCCCTCCCCGCTCCCTCTCCTCCTCCTCGTCCTCCTCCTCCTCCTCTGTTTACCTCAAGTTTGAATTTTATCTGCGCAACATTAGCTGGAATGCGGACATTGAAGAAAAAAAAAAAAAACTCGCTCTCTAACCGGCAGCAGCTCCGGAGGAGCCATGTGGCATCAAGCCACCGCAAAGAGGAAAGAAAGGGCTCTTAGCAACACAAACATGGCGAAATAGCTCCGACAGGCACAACCCTACCTTCTCCCTTCGCTCGGCCGCCCAACATCCCGGCCCGGAGCTGCAGACCCGTCCTGGCACCGGCGAGCAGGCCGGGGAGCGCG
>NW_022900916.1:36209679-36239643 GCF_012274545.1 Fukomys damarensis | reverse complement strand
GATCTAACAGAACAAAACCCCGGTCCCCAAGTGCTCCTAGACCGGTTCCCCCCACCTTACAGAACTTACCTCTGGGCTGAACTCACGCCGCTTCCTTCCCTTTCCCCATCCTTTCCAACCGAGCGAGACGCCAGAGGAAAATGATGCGCACGTAGATTTGTACAGCATATTCTTAGAGAATTTCCCGGAGATGATCACGAGGAGTGATGGAGACTCCGGAGACAGGTGCAGGGTTGGTGGCAGGAGCTGCCGGCAAAGTTGTTCTCCGCAGCGCGCTGGATGGCGGGGTGTCTCCCGGCCAGGGCCAAGGACCCCCGACTCCCTGCCCCCAGCCGTCGCCCACTTATCACGCCAGGCTGCTGCGTGCACTCGGCTGCAGGGGAGGTGGCGTAGTTTCTCTTCCTCCCACCTCTTCTCACTCACTTGTTTTTGTAGCCGTGGGCTCCCCTAATGCTTTCCTTTCCACAATGTTGTTTCATTATATCATGTCCATCATGTGACACCGGAGAGGCCTCTCTATGGAAACTTAAAGGGGCACCCACGTGACTGCAGTGGCAACAACAGCGGCAGGACTGGTGGCGGTGGCCACAGCTACTGTACCACCGCGCAACGGGAGCCCCTCGCAACATCGCGAAGGGGCTTCTGGCGCCCCTGCAGAAGCTTGGAGAAGCATCCGGGAGCTGTGGCGTCAGTACGTGTGTGGAGCCTCTGTTCATTACACAGCAAGCAGAGCAGAAGGAGCGTCCTTAAATCCTTTCCTACACTCGCAAAACCCACGCTCTGGTAAAATGACATTTCGTGGCTCCTACTTTATTTCTCCCGAAGAGAAATGAGTGTTCTGGCGGGCCTGATTAAATTTTACAAAGTTTAAAAAAAAAACAAACAGATTTGTCCTTCCGTGAGTTCAGTCCCATATCACCGGCAGAAATGCCAAAACAATAATAGGCATTTGATACATAATTACCATCAGCACCAGTTTTAAAGCTTTCTGAAATTACATTCCTTCGTGTTGATGCTTACAGGAGACAAAAATGTAATACAGTTTTTCTCCTCCGCAGCTATATTAGGGCTTTGTTGCTGACAACGGTAAAAACTTGTTTGTGTCAGGAAGTGAGGTATGAAGATATGACCTGGAAGGTACAGACAAAACCAAAGTGGCAGTTTTGCATTACTTTTCTGACCATACTGTTTAAAATGGTGATGAGAAGAGTGGCTGCCTTTATAAAGTGCGTGGTTTCATGGAAAATAAATCAGGAAAACATTCACCTGTCAATCATTCTATACATGGTAGACCCTAGAAATTATACATATATGTAGAGGGTGGAGAGTGAGAAGCATATGCATTTTTCTGGTATTTTGTCCTCATTTCCAGAATTTAACTTAGGTATTTAGCAACTCTCAAAGACTTATACAAGTCCAGTGATGTGCGGAAACTTAACAGTTTTAAATACTCCCCCAGTACTACTGGCTCACAACCTTCTACCTTAAATCCCAGTTCTGTCTTAAAAGTGTAGATGGACACTTTTATCTGATAAATCTAAATTAGCTATTTCTGTGTTTTGGTTCATGCTTTTCCATTTTAGAAAAAAAACTAGATTGGCAGAATTATCAAAAAACTTCGCAGGAAACTGAAGAGTGAGATAGAAGATTGTTTCTTCCGGCCTTGCCTTGACTGTCATCTCTTTCCACCTCATCATTTACCTCCTCAGCCATGATAAATGGTCGTCACCACATCTCTTCTGACTCCATAAATCCCCCGATTTTTACTTCCCAATCTCACACCTAATTCCTTCATCCCTTTCCCCTTTACTGCCCGTATTTCCCTCCCAACTCGGCCCCTCTTTGGCCTGGGGGCTAAGCTCCCCCATTCCCTCCCAGTCCTCTTCCCCTATGGCTCCCTGCCCCCACCCTTTTCCCAGCTCTGTCTCTTCTCAGCAACTCTACCTTCTTACCTCTCTTTGACCTCCTTTCATCTCCTCCACAGTCTGACCCTGGACTTGAGGGCCTCTTCTTACCTTTCTTTACCTGAAATGTCCTGGCCCTTCTTGGGGTCTCCTGCACACCCTCCTCTCTGGTCCCATCCCTTCTGCGGTCAAGCCACAGCATTCCTCCACGGCTCGGCCTGGTCAGCTGGAGCCTCATTTTGTTCGCGCAGCCCTGCGCTGGGAAACGAGTGTGTGGTGCACAATGGGACCAAGACTCCCCCTAGTCCGGAGCCCCTGCCTCGCCCCCTCGGCCCCTCCCGAGTCCGGGTTGCGGCGCTTCCTGGGCGGGGGGTTTGGACTTGCTGCTGCAGCTGCGGTTCTGCTGTGTCATGCAAGAAGGAGGCGGCGGCGGCGGCCGGAGCTGGAGGGGGAGGAGGGGAAGAACCTGATCCTCCGGTAGCGAAGGGCTGGAGGCAAACACCGACCTCCCCCAGAGCCGCCCCGGAGTAGGGAGGGATCCGCTACCCCGAGGGGCCCTCCCCGCGGGCAGAGGGTAAGTGGGGCGGCTCAGGTGGTCGCCTTGGGAAGGGAGCGAGCAGGGGGTGGGGGAGCGGCAGCATCAGGAACACCTCAGCCCAAATAAAGGAGTCCAGTGTCCGGCCGAAAGCGACCTGGGCCGCGATAAGGATGACCAGCCAAACGCAGCCGTGATTACTATTCGAATAAGCCCCACGGTTGAGCCAGGCAGCACCCAGACTGGAGTTGTGCATCCTGAACTCAGGTCGGAACTGGAGGCAGTGGTTCAGGGTTGGAGGAACATCACTCAATCACCCTGAAGAGCAAAAGCCAACACACCCCATATTCCTAGTTATAGCCTTGCTGCGCTTTCTGGGTTGTCTCGTTCAAAACTCGGGAAGGGGATGGGAAACCTGCCCAACCTCACTTTGGCCACGAAAATAATGCTCTTGGCCAGTGGCCCTGGACAAACAGCCTCTGGTGCAATTAAACAATCAATAGGAAAAAGGGCTTCATCTCCCTCACTCCCCTCTTTCCCTGAGCTGCTTCGACCAGGATAATTCACTGTGCTTAAAGGAGAAAGAAAATGTGTTATATTCCCTCCCGCCCAACCACCCTGCTTGCCTCCCCACCACCCCAACTGCAGACTGCACACCCGGCGCCCACCCACCTTCAGAGCGCTATCTGGGGAGACTGCGCTCTGTGTGGCAGGAGGAGCCGGCCTCGAACACCAAACACTCTCACCTCCTTTGCCCTTTACCCCTAGGGGATTCGAAGGCTCCCACTGAGTAAGGGTGTTTAGGAAGTAAGTGTAGGGACGGGCTGGGCACGTGGGAACCTTCTTCACGCAATATAATTCGCAGGAACACTATGTATCATTATCATCATCATCATTCCTTTCCATTTCACTTGTAGAAAAATTTTAAAGTACTTTCTGAAACATCATTTTTTTAAAATGTCAGTCGTACATTTAGAAGTAAGGGGTTGATGGGATTAACTGAAAGGCTAATGACTGTCTCAAAAGCACATGCGGTTGCTAGGGAACTCAGGCTCATCCTGCTCTCTAATCACCAGCCTGTTACATGGAAGTCAAACTGCTCCGGGTGTTATTAAAATGAGTGGCATTTGGTTAAAGGCTTTCTTGCTTATGTTGTAGCATCCTGAATTATTATCAACTGCCTCACACCCACATACCTTGTTTTCCTAATTTGATTTCTGTATTTGCGTCACTGCCAGGGACTCTCAGACTAGACCAGTCAGGTTCACTTCCTGTTTCTCAGAACTGGTTTATATTTGGTCTCATAGCACTAGCTGGTAAAACATTATTAAACTGATCGTGTTGGAAAGAAGTCTTTACTTTCAGTTGAAAACAAATTATCCTAATTAAAGTCTAATTCTCATGGAAAACGTCATATTGCAGAAATGAAGTTGACTGCCAGTTTACTTAATTAGCCATTTGAGAAAACCATTTTTGAAATGTAAAACCTAGAAAAATCCACCTTTATTTCTTTTACTCAGAATCTTTAGTTCTCAGCATTGGAACTAAAACAAACTCAAGTGCAGAGCATATATGATATTTCTAAAATGAAGCACAAAAAAATACACACTGGGGGAATTATTTCAGCTAAATAAGGCATAGAATTGAGTGGAATCCAGGCCCAGGAGGACAAATAAGCTTGGGTTAGCATTGTGGCACTTAGAGAACAAAGTGTGACTACAAGGCTACCCTACAAATAGGAAACTCCATCACTTTGTGTACTGTGTCTCTGCCAATTCCTCTATGCTTCTGGATGAGGCAACCTAACGCCCACCCAATTCCTTCTTCTTTATAACAAGGATATCACGGAGACAATATTATAGGCATAAGACTATGTAAATAGGTGAGTTCTGATAGAGATAATTTGTTTAGGGAAAAATAAAGCCCGTTGAAAACAACGTATGTGAACCCAGGTTGGTGGTATATGCCTAAAATCCCAGACTTCTGGAATGCTGAGAGAGGAAGGTCACAAGTTTGAGCCCCACCTGGACAATTGAGTAAAACACTGTCTCCAAAAAAAATTTTTTAAAGGCTGGGAACTATAGCTCAGTTCAAAGACCCTAAGTTCAATCCCTAATGCCACCAAAAAAAAAGGAAAAGAAAAGGAGACGACCTTGCAGTTACGTTAGATATATTAGACGTAGTTAATTCTTAAATTCTTATAGTTTGGATCTAATCTTTTCCTTAAATGGCTCATTTGTTCAGAAATAGGGCTTTTGGAAGGTGATTAGATCATGAGACTCTAGTTTCATCACTGTATTAATTTACTGATGGATTCATAATTTTTTTCTCGTGGTTTTTTCTTTCCAACACAGGGTCTTACTGTATAGCCTAAACTGGCCTTGAAGGCCGGGGATTTGGCTCAGTGGTTCCATCTCCTTCTTGCCTTGCAAGCAGAAGGGCCCGAGTTCAATCCCCAGTACCAAAAATAAATAAATAAAATAAATAAATAAATAAACAAACTGGCCTTGAACTCTCAGGTCTGCCTCACCCCCCTGAGTGCTGGAATTATGTGTACCATCATGCCTGGCATTGATGGATTCATAAAAAGTGATAGAACGTAGGAGGTGGGGCCTTGCTGAAGAAAGTGGATCACAGGGAGGGGCACGGCCTTGAAGACTATGTCTTCACCGCAGCTGGTTCCTTTCTCTGACTTTCCCTAACTGCCATGAGGTGAGCTGCTTTCCTCTGCCACAATATTTCTGCCTTGAAACCAAGCACAGACTAAAACCTTGAGTCAAAATGTGTAAATATTTCCTTCTTTAAGGTGACTCTCAGATATTTTCTCAAAGTGACAGAAAGTTGACTACCGCTCACCTAATGTGCTTCGATGAACAAAGGTATGGAATGATGGAGGAAGGGCTATAAAAAAAATCAACTAAGTAAATTCTTCTAGAGCCAGTAATTTATTTCCCTTTCATTCATGATAGGCAAAAACATACCTAACTTAGATTTAAGAATTTTTCAGATTCACGATATTAAGAAATAGCATGAAGAAATGTGAGATTTATGCTGGAAAGAAAAGTGTGGACTTTGAAACCCAACTCTGCCACTTTATTCATTATTGAGTGCCTGCAGTGAGTCAAGTACTGTGCTAGGTCCTGGGAATACAAAGATGAATAAGAACACAGTCCCTGCCCTGCAGGATGCTGTGAAACAATGAGGTGGATGAGTACACAGTTGATCATGCAACAGTGAGATGATATCTGCAGAAGAACTCGTAGGAAGGGACCTGGCTCTGAGATGAGCACTGAAGGAGACAGGTGAGCGTATGCACAAAAAGGTATTCCAAGCAAGCAAGCGTTTTGTGTAAAGACCGTGATGTTTAAAAGGTATGCCCAGAGTTTCGTGAGTTACTGCTTGCCCAATAACGATTATGATATTATGAAATTTTCTGAAAATTCTGGCTTGCCTTCCTTCCTACACAATTAGAAGGGCTGTAGCACTTCTAATGCCAAATAAGTGCACAGCATCCTTCCCATGCCAGCATAAGGGAGATCGTAGCCAATGTGAAATAGTACTGCTAAGGTGACTTTGTATTTCTTAACAGATCTCTACCAGTAATATTAAGATAAATGTAAATCTGTAATAGTTGAAAAGAATTAGGAGCCTCTTTATTCATGATAAACCTGCATAGGAATAGTAAAAAAAAAAAAAAATCCCTCTGGAAAGCCATTGGTACAGTAGCAAGTACTGGGTAATACAGATTTGAGTAAAAACACAAATGTATTATTATACATCTCCATGTAATAAAAAGTATACTTGTACAATGTTTTGTACTTGTATTTCATGTTATTAAAACAAAATAGTGATGTTGGAAAAAAGAAAATGGTATGCCCAGAGAGTTGACTGTAAAGGTCAATGTCCACAGGAATCCTGAAATTCACATCCAAAAAGACTAGCATGGTTTTATATTGTGAAAGGTTTTATGTGTCTTTTAAGAAGTTTGAATTTACCCTAAGGCCAATGGAAAAACCATTGATTAATTTTAAGGAGCATAATGGAATGATAACATATCTGTTTTAGGTTTGGAGAATTTATTTGTAATTGAAAGCAAGGAGAGTGGGAGGTTATTTGAGCATTATGGAAAATAAGATGGACATGCAAACTAATGCCACACGAATGGAAATAGAAAGAAGGGAAGAATTCCATAAATATTTCAGACATAGAAGCAGCTCAACTGGATTATTGATTATATCTTCAGGATTAAGGAAGTGGGCTGATTTATGGCTTAGGTAGATGGGAAGATGGTAGTTTCATTCATCAAGATGGGGACTGATCTGAGGAAAAGCAGGTCACAGAAGGGAGGTAATTAAGTTTTAAACACGTTGCATTTGAAGGATGTCAAAGTGAAGCTGTCTACCACATAACTGAACAGAAGGGTCTAGAACTCAGGAGAGAGCAGATCAGAATAAGTGATAGTTCATGGACATAGCTGGGAACCCAGAGAAATGCAGTATAAAGAAGAGTACTTAGTATGGGACCCTATAAAAATGTCAACATTTAAAAGATGAGGAAAGAAATACAGGGGAAACAATAGCCAAAGAGATGGGAGGACCAGAAACGAGGAGTTCAAAGGATGACAGAAAAAAAATAACAGAATTAAATGCTAAGAGAGGTCCAGAGAAATAAAGACTAAAAAGTCCTTGGATTTAGCAACAAGGAAGTTGTTGGTATGCTTGGCAAGGAGGATACTTCTTGGTAAAAGGTAGAGAGTAAACAGATTGCAGTGGGTTGAAGAGTGGATGAAAGAAGTGCCAGAAGTTCTTTTAGATAAGAAAGACTAAAGGGCAAATAGGGAAGAAAGGTAAAGGTGTTGGTTATTGAGAAGAGAATATTTAAAGTCATGGTCTGTGAGAGTAAGGACATACAGGAGAAAAGGGAAATAATACAGCATTTCAGATTCTTTTGGCCTTCTTCGAAATAAGTGGTATCACCATCCACCAATTGCTTCAGCCAAAAAGCATGTGGACATTCAAGATTCTTCTCTTTCATCAGTTTTCATGATCCAACCATGAGGAATTTAGGTTAACTCTACCTCCAAAACTTGTCTATCCTCACTGCTGTCCCCCTACTACAAACCACCCCCATCTTTCTTCTGTATTCCCACAATAGCTTTCTAAATGGCTTTCCTGCTGTCATGCTTGGTCCCCATTTTCCATACCACAGCTAGAGTGACGTAAGTCAGACATTGTAAAACCATAAATCAGATCGTATCACTCATCTTAGAATCCCTCCACGTACTCTTACTGTGCTTGGAATAAAGTCCAGACTCCCTTCTTGGACTCTGAGGCCCTAGGAGGCACCTCAGACCCCACTTTCATCCTTACCTTACTCCTTTCTCCCTGACTCTAACCGCATGGGCCTTTTTCTGTTTCTCAGATATACTGAAGTTGTTCTTGTTTTAAAAGACTTATTCCAGATATCTCCTTTCCCTGGGATAGATTTTGGGTCCTTCTGATCTTTGTTTAAATGTCAACTCCTCAAACAGGCCCTTCCTGACCGCTTCACTGGAAGTCTTCCTCTCTGCCCACCCTTCCAATCATCTGTGTGCCTTTCATACTAAGAGAACTTCATCACTGAAACACTCTATTGCTGCTATTTTTATTGCTTTCTTGTAAGGACTCTTCTAGAACCAATTAATAGAAATTAGAAGCATCAAGGATCAGAGTCTGCCAGATGTAGGGGCCTATCATCGCAGCACTCAGAAGGCTAAGGCAAGAGGATCACTGTGAGTTCAAGGCCAGCCTAGGCTACATAGTCCAGGACAGCCTGCACTACATAGCAAGAACTTATCTAAAACAAAAAGGGATCAGCTGAGAATGGTGTTTCATGCCTGTAATCCAACTACTTGGGAGATTGAGGAAGGGGAAATGCAAATTTGAGGCCAACCTGGGTAACTTAGTGAGACCCTGTCTAAAAATTAAAAAAGGATTGAGGAAATAGTCTGAGGATATAGTTCAGTGGTAGAGCACTGGCCTAGCATGGGTTCAATCCCTAGCACTACCAAAAGAAGAAAAGGAAGGAGGAGGAGGAGAAAGAGAAGCAATGGAGTCTGGTGGATTATGGGTTACTATGCATGTAAGATTTCAGAAGTGATTCTGGACATTCATGTTTTCTAAGCTTCACTTTGTGGTTAGTAGTACTATGTGCCTCATTGGGCTGCTAGAAAATGAAATGAAGCAGGGTAGGACGAGGCATCAGGGGACCTTGTCAGGCTATTTTTCAGAAAGTCAGAACTTCTACACATCCTTCGCGTATAGGTCCCCCTGTAAAGGAGGTAGACTTTGATGATTGTGACTTTTAAAATAATTTCTGATAGAACCTAGACATTAGATTGTGTAAGAAGAAATCAAAGCACTCCTCCAAACAATAAGAAAAACACCAAAAACTAGAAAACTGGGCAAAAAGTGTGGGAGATTGCAGTCAACAAAGTATGAAGAGATCTTAAAAATGTGTTAAAATGTTCATCTTTCTCATAGCAAGAGATATACACTTTCTTATATATCAAGTTGAAATTTTTCTCAATAGCATACTTAGCTGATCAGACTGGGCAGCAGACATGGTCTTGCACAATCGGAGGGAAAGTTGATACTATCTCTTTGGAGAACAATCCGGTAGTATGTATCACATTTTCAAATGTGCAAAGCATTTGACCTAGGAATTCTATCTTTATTTATCTCACTTGATCTTAGCCAAAAGGCCGAGAAACGATTTTATATGTTTATCTCATAGATAGATTTACACATATATTGAAGGGTGAATCTGCTAGGACCGTCATTGAAGCATTATTTATAGTCATCAGAGACTGAAAACAGCTATTGAAAGAAAACTGGCTAAATAAATTGTGATAGAGCTGGGCAAGTGAAAGCAATGCAGCTATTAAAATTTGTGTGGCAGTTTTAGGCATATTTTTACCTTAAAAGACCTTCACGATGCATTACAATATAAAAATTAGGGTGAAGAATCATATATGGCTGGTGTAGTGGCACATGCCAGTAATCTTGACTACTTAGGAGGATGAAGCAGGAAGATTCTAAGTTTAAGGCCAGCCTAGGTAATTTAACAAGACCCTTTCGCAAAACAAAAAGGGCTGGGGATATAGCTCAGCAGTTTCTGGGTTCAATCTCTAGTACCACCAAAAAGAAAAAAAAAAGGAGGAGGAGGAAAAAGAAAAAGAATCTATACATGTATTTTGCTAACCTTGCATTTTTGTTTGAAAAGCACTTACAGTTTTGATCTGAAAAGTCATTATAAGTGGGAAAATTAAATAGAACAAGGCGAGAGCATATGGAGAGAGAGACCAGTTGGAAGTGGTTTGTGTAAGAGATGGTTGTTGTCTGGCTGAAGGCAGTGGCACAAAAACAGAGAAAAATGATCAGAGTCCAGAACAATTATTTTGAATAACTTTGATCAGAGATGGTGGGTTATGGAAAGGAAGATACTGCCACAGTGGACTTGAGACTGCCTTCCAGATTGGATGTACAAGCAGAGATGTCAATTACCAAGATGGAGAATCTGAAGACAGACACAGAATTCCAGGGGAAGATCAAAAGTTCTATCCAAGTGAACAAACTTTACACCAAGTGGACAGATGTCCGCTGCAGATTTGTAGGCATGGTTCTGAAGCTCAGAAGAACTTCTGGAAGTTCTATAAATTTGGAAGAACATAGCCTAAGGATGGCAGGTTCAGTCAAAAGAGAAGTGGGACCAGGACTAAGATCTGATAATGTAGCGACTGAGTAGGAGAGAGCTGGCAATGGAGACTGAGAATCAGAAACCCCAAAAACAAAACTAGGGAACTGTGGGGCCAACGAGCCCAAGAGTGTTAAAGAAGTGCAACTTATTACATAGTGCCAAAGCTCAAAAAAGATAGGACTGGGGATTTAGCTCAGTGGCTCTGGTGACTGCCTAGCAAGCTCAAGGACCTGAGTTTGATCCCCAGTACCAAAAACAAAAACAAAATAAAAAAAAAAAGAAAGATCATTGTCACGTATTAGTCTAATAACCCCAGAGGTCCTTGTGAGTGGAGATTTTTTTTCCTTTTTTCTTTATTGGAACATTTTAGGTATACAATAGTTACGTTCATCATTGGGATCTTGTACCTTTACATGACAGGTCTTGATTCTTATTTTTTTCCCATACTTCTGCCCTCCCTTCACCCCTTCCTCCCTTCCTTATTATTTATTTTTGTGACCTGGGGCTTGCCCTGTACCTCATACATAATAAGTGATCAATAAATTTTTATAAAATCGGAGAGAGAAACAAAGATACATAGACATACAGAAAGATAATAGATTTATATTTGGACATCAAAAAATAAATAAGCAACTCAAGTTCCTTTGAAGCTACAGCAAGCCAAACTTGATCCTGGGAAATAGAAGGAAGTTCTTGTCCTCTGAACACTCACAGTACCATGTTGTTAGATAAGTTTCTTCCCAAACATTTGTACTAGGTGATCCCTGTGCCTGGTCAACCTGAGTCATTTTTACCTTTATTTAGGTCCTCAGTGATAACACAAAGAACAGTTTGCTTTTGCTCTTCTAGCTGATCCCATCACCCAAGCTGAATCAGTTGATGGCATCTGAGGAATCTGCTTCAGAGCCGCTACAGCTCTACAAGACACTGCAGCCACTCCTGGGATGTCCAGCCCCAGTTTTCCATCACAGGGCAAGGTGACTGTCAGCAGGAAGAGACTTCTAATCTCTTAGAGACACTACCAGCTTCTCATTCTGTTATTTCTACATACATGCATTGCAGCCATCTGAAGATACTGTAGAGAGTACCGATGAAGAAAAGGTTTGGCTTTGTTTGGAGAATGTAGAAATCTGCAAAATAAAAAGGATCCTTACATTATGAAGAAAATCAGATAATATATCAGATAATTAAGCAATATTTAAAATGCTGTAAGAGCATATATTACTTACACTGAAGATCAGCACAGTTCTGTACAGAACCAGATAAGAAATAATTTGGGCTTTTCTGGCCATATAGTTTCTGTTTCAACTACTCCTTTCTGCCATGATAGTGAGAAAGTGGCCACAGACGATACAAAATCAATGAACACACAGCCATACTCTAAGAAAACTTTACTTATGGACGCTGAAATAGAATTTCTTGTAATTTTCCCATACCATGAAATATCATTCTTTTTTTTTTTTTTTGACTTACATGTGAAAACCATTCTTAGCTCACAGGCTGAACAAACAGGTTGGCTTGTGGGCAGTATTTAGGCAAAGACAAGCGTGCAGATCACATGAGGACTATGTCATGAGAAAGATGTTCAGATTGGACATCTGAAGAAAAAATATATCTTTATTTTAATTTCTCAAATTTATTTGAACATATGAATGCATTTGCTTACATCTGATTGAGGCAAGAGTAAAGTATGTCCCCTCAGTTCAACATTCACTGAACACTTTGCTCTTTCTCTTCTTTGCAATGTTCATGTCTATGAATGTAGCACAGTCATGCACCGCATGATAGCAGTTTTGTTGACAATGGATCACATACAAGGCGATGGTCCTATAAGATTATAATGGAGATGGAAAATTTCTATCACCTAAAGATGTAGCCATCAGCATGCTCTAGTACAACATGTTACCCAGATGCTGGTGCAAACAAACCTACTGCGCTGCCAGTCACATACAATTATATATGGTACATCATACCTGATATTGATAATGAGTGACTATGTTACTGGTTTATGTACTGACTATACTGTATTGTTATCTTAGAGTATACACCTATTATCAAAAATTACTATATAACAGTATGCCATGTGACATCAGCATTGTCTCACGCATCTTTCTCTCTTGAACTTGTCTCTTTTTTCATTTGTTTACTGTGGCCCTAGAACAGTAATGGCAAACCTTTAGAGCTTTCAGTGATAACAGACGGCCCACTCTGGCATGTGTGCCATAGGCTTGCCACCACTGCCCCAGAAGCAGCAGTGTATCTCATATAGATCATATATCTTTCACATATATGCCACATATATGCAAATATACCATGTATCCTACATGTATAGTAGGCTATACATTGTAGGTTTTATAAGTATGTTCAGTGATGGTTGCAAAATGGCAAAATCACCTAAGGACACATTTCTTAGTATACATCCCCATCAAGTGACTCATGACTGTGTTTTTATATAGCAAACTGAAGAATATAAATACCCAAACCAAGAGAGGAAACAGTAGTGCTAGTCACATTTTTGAATTGCACTAGTTCATTCACTAAATACATTATTCTTGATCTACTTTTTACATAGTGCAATACCATGTATTACAAAGTTAGAGATAAAAGAAGATAGGCGAAGATAGGCAGGTAGATAGGTGAAAAATCTAGTGTCCAATAATTTCAGTGAGAATTGCGTGTAACCATATAAATGTTTAAATGTATAAATATTGTCATTTGAAGCGATATATACACAGTCTGAAAAAAAAACCTCAGTTGAAATCTGAGCTCTTTTGCATCCCAGCTGTGTGACCTTGAGCTGATTATATAAACCATATAAGCTTCAGTTTCCTCTTTTTAGAAAGGAGAAAATAATAAATACTTCTGAAGGCAGCTGTGGGAATTAAAGAAGGTAGCACATGAAAATCAGCTAATGTGGTACCTGGGACATGGTAAGCAATTAATAAGTCATAGTTTTTGTCACATGGAGATATGAAAGTTTATGACTTGTTCAAGAGAAGCACAAAGTCAGAGGCAAAGCAGAGTAACCTTGTAAGTCATGAAGTCATGGACACATATAGAAACCCACAATCCTGAGGGTAGATGTCTGGTGGAAAACATTTGGGTAAAAATAAAAGCAGAAGTGACATTGTCACAGAAACATACAAGACATCTGGCCAGTTGCTCCCTAGCAACGAGCCGCTGGATTGTCTCAGAAGCTTTACCTTTAGGTCTAGCTTTCCAGACTCCCCAGCACTTAACGCCAATTCTAACTGGGAAGAAAATGCACTGCCCTCCCACATCTTGTGTCCTTCCAGTCAAGTCAGCTGTGTGCCTTAGACAGCCATACAGCCCTTAATGCCTCCTATCCCTGTGTTTGCCCAGTCCTGGGCTTCTATCTGACTTCCACCCCTATCCCTCATGACCATTGTATCCCAGACTCCCTCTGGGTAGGGGACCCAGTCCTGAGCCCTTGCCTACCTTACCAAAACTCTTACTTGTTTACCTCAGCTATGGCCAGTCTTCTAACTGTCCACGCACCTGCTATGGTCTCCTTACACTGTGGGACACAGTGCCTTAACCTTCACAGATAACCAGCTGCTGGGTAGGACTGGGTTGCTTGGTATTAATAGCTTCCTGAACTTTACCTTGGTGGAACACACAAGGTCTTGCATAGACTGGCTTCCCCAATCCATGCTGGCTTCTGTATTCACAGCACAAGCCCTGGGGAGTACCCTTCTCTCACTGGCCATGTGTTGCCAACTAGTTCTAGCATGCCTTATGATCCTGCTATGGCAACATCAATCATGCTTTCCCAATACAAATGACAAAATTACTGGCACAGAGGCACAATAGAGGGGCAATGGAGAACTTCAGTTTATCTCTCATCAACTGAAATCATTATGCAAAAAGTGATCATCCAATGAAGTTGGCGTGATTTAAATTCAAACTAATTATTTATTGAAAAGGTACTCTTCTTGCTTAATTCCAACCAGCTAAGAAGAATGTGTTGGTGAAGTAGAAGTGACAAACAATTTCAAATGAATGACCACAGCACCCTTGAAATTGTAATAGCCATAGAAGGCAACTCTGCTCACTCTACTGACAGGAGGAAGGCAAGAGAGTTAAGAGATTACAGGGACGTGAGTCTGCGTGGCTAGGAACTGGCAAGTAAAGCTCAAGAAATGTATATTTGCACAAAATCACTGATTTCAGTGAAAAGGAGAAAATCTTAAAAAGATCAGCATGGTTGCTCAAGAAGTGTTCTGATGAGCTCATCTTTTTAAAGGACACATATGAAGGGACACACAGTAGTCCTGTCCTTATCTGCGAAGGAGATTACGTTCCAAGACTCCCAGTGGATGCCTGTAACCTCGGATAGCATGAAACCCATGTGTACTATGTTTTTTTCATACATGTACATACGCATGATTGCTGTTTTTTTTTTCCTGTGCATACATACCTCTGATAATGTTTTTTTAAATTATTACTTTTATTGGTACATTTTAGGTATACAGCATAATGACATTTGGGGCCGGGGATTTAGCCTAGTGGTTCCAGCACCTGTTTCACAAGTGCAAGGACCCGAGTTTGATCCCCAGTACCAAAGAAAAACCAACAATAAAAAGTATGTAATGACATTCATCACTGGGAATTTACACCTTTACATAATCTGTCTTATTTTTTCCCCATTCCCCTGCCCTCCCTTCAACCCCTCCACCCCTCCCTATTTACAAAGACTTTTGTGTCCATTTTCTCATATAAATTCCATTCCCTTCTTTTCTTTCTCCTACTCCTGCCACTTCCCCTTCCCCTTTGCCCCTTTTCTTCCTATTTCACATTATTATACTTTTTAGTCCTTATTTAAACTTTCAGTTTCTCACACCAGAGAAACTATTCGGTATTTACACATGTGTGTCCTATTTATTTTACCTGAGTATCGCCTCAATGTGCATCCATTTAGCTATGAATGTCTCTAATTTCTTGTTCTTGATGGCTGAGCAGTACTCCATTTTATTTTTTAAAAAACCACATTTTCTTTACCAAGTCAGTATGGAGATACCTCAAAGAACTAGGATTGGAGGTCCCATTTGACTCAGCTATTCCCCTGCTGGGTATCTTCCCAAGAGAATTAAGGGAATTGCTGGGCGTGGTGGCGCACGCCTGTAATCTCATCACTCGGGAGGCTGAGGCAGGAGGATCGCGGTGAGTTCGAGACCAGCCTGGGCTACATAGTGAGTTCCAGGTCAGTCTCAACTACATAGTGAGAACTTGTCTCAAAAAACCAAAAAAATAATTGAAAAAAAAAGAATTAAGGGAAGCATACCACAGTGATATATGCGCACCCATGTTCACAGTGGCACAATTTGTAATAGCTAAAATTTGGAAACAGCCCAATTGTCCATCATGTGATACAGTTTAATTCATAAATTAGTAAGATATTAACACCAATAACTATAATAGAATGATTATAAGAATGTATTGTAAAAAATGTTATATAAAACTTAGGGACTCTTCCTTTTCGGAATTTTCCATTTAATGGTTTCATACTAAAGGTTGGTTGACTAAAGCTGAAGAAAATGAAACCCTGAATAAGGGGGAACTACTGCACATCAAGGTTACCTTCAAAAGAAGTGCTCCTGGGCAGGGGATTTAGTTCAGCAGCACCACCCTTGCCTTGCAAGCACAAAGTTCTGAGTATGATCCCCAGTACCATAAAAAATGGGAGGGGGCTCCTACTCATGAAAAGAATGCCTCAAAGCCTAATATCCAGAGGCAGCTATAGTCTGGAAAAGTATTGAAAAGAGTAAATTAGAGGTTTGTTTGTTTATGCTAATGTTTAATAATGAAGAAGGGGGAATGTTGAATGGAGTAGATGTCTAATATTAGTAGTCAACTCAAAATCTATCATTTAGCTGTACCATTTTCTAGAGTCTAAAGACTAGGCTCTTTCCTCTCTCTCTCTCTCTCTCTCACTCTCTCTATCTCTCTCTCTCTCTCTCTCTCTCTGTCTCTCTCTCTCTATATATATATATATTTTTATTTATTTATTTATTTATTTATTTTTTGTTACTGGGGATTGAACTTGGGTCCTTGTGCTTGCAAGGCAGGCCACCAAACCACTGAGCTAAATCCCTGGCCCAATATTTTTTATATTTCTAAAATAAGAATGCATCAGGAATTTAGCTTTAGCTCAGTGGTTCTGCCACCTACCTTACAATCGTGAAGGTCCTGAGTTCGATCCCTGATACCAAAAGCAAATCAACCAATACAATTAGAATGTATTTTAAATAAGTATGTTTAATATGGTAGTGTTTTGGGGGAGGGTTCAAAACAGCCATTAAGTGGTGATGTATCCTACCATAAATTGGCCTTATAGGAAAATTTTTTAAATGAATTTTATTGGTACATTTAAGGTATACAATGCAATGACATTCATCATTGGAAATTTGCACCTTTACATAATCCATCTTGGTTCTTATTTTTTCCCCATTCCCCTGCTCTCCCTTCAACCCCTCTGCCCTTCCCTAGCCACAAAGACTTTGTTTCCTTTTTTTTTTCTTTTTTTCATGTTACTTCCATTCAGTGTAAACAAGGACTAAAAGGTATAATAGATATTGTGAAATAGGAAGAAAAGTTGCACAGGGGTAGGGGAAAAGAAAGACAGGAAATTGGAAATGTGATTCATTTGACATTGTCTGCATCAGTTGTACTCAGCTAATGAAGGGTCTACTTTGTGTTCTAAAAGTTGTGGTGCTGCAGGTAGACACCAAAAGGCAGGGAAAAGTCAGAAAAGAGTTCAAAGGCCACATTTGGAAGTGTGTTGCCCCATGTGGGATGTAGAGGCAATCAGATGAGCACTATTAAAGAATAAGAGGGTAGCAAATATGACAGACAGGACTGAGGCCAGCCAGGCATATGAGTGGGTAAAGAGACCATTGCCATCACATGAAAAGCAAGCCACTGAATGTGTGTGTCACAGAGAGGAGTGGATGGAGACAGGGAATGTGTGTCCAAATCTAGGAACAGCGAAGAAATAGGAAAAGATAAAGCAACTGCTAGGAGTATACTCAGGACAGTGTCTACCATGGGTCAAATGGATAATGTTTCGCCCGGGCAGGATATTTTGAACTTCCTGGCACACAGTATGTGTGCACCGCTGTGTCCTACCTCCTCAGAATGAGGTGGATTTAAAGCTCTATTGCTCCAGGGTCCGGTGTACTCAGCTTTGATGAACACCATGGAAGGCTCCTCTGAGAAGGCAGATCGTTAAACCAAGATTATAGGCCTGGGAAAACACAATAGGAAAATGTTGCACAGTTATTAAGTGAGATGGTTACAAACATACAACACACACACACAGACACACACACACACACACACACACACACACACACCAAGGAATGTAGAAATAACTAAAGAACATGGTATCCGGGAGCCAGAGACTTAGAATAAAATCAGAGGATAATTAAAATAATTGTCTATTCTGTTTCACCTTGGGAACCCATATGTTGAAGGAATTCAAGGAAGTTGTTTCAACCATATATGATCAGACCTTTAGAAACTGATATACCCAAGTGCTCCATTTTAGTGTGAACATAAATGGAAGGGACCATTTGTTTAGGATTGTATCTCTAGTGTCTATTAGTATCTACAGTGGTGAGACAAACAAGCTTTGGTATGGCAAAGCATTTGTTATTTCCACTGAACACAGTGACCTTGGTACTTAAAGATAGAACTTTCGCCATCTCATGTGTGTTCCCTTTTCCCAGCTGTGCCTTCCAGTGCGGTGGATGTGGAGTTGTGGGAAAGCTGATGCCACCTTCATCTTAGGGAACAGGGAATGCGGCCAGTCATTGGATGGCATTCTTTTGGCCTCAGTGACTGACTCGGGCATGGACATGTGACCTAAGTCAGTTCCACCAAAGACAATGTCAGGACTTCTGCTGAGAGTGCTAGGCCAACGATGCTTTTCCTTCAGGAAGCAAATGCAGAAGCGTGAAATCTGAAAGAGCTTGGCCACCTCTGTGGGACCACAAGGGCACAATCTATCGAGAATGGACTGTCACCAGGGGCCAAAGCAAAGAAATGAAGAGGAAACTGTCAGGTCTCAACACATTCTGTGAGTGTCCTGGCCAAACCTGGCCTGAAGTCTGAACTTCTCATTTATGTGAGCCAATACATTTTATTTGTTGTTTAAGACCCAGCAAGATAGAGTGCTGATACAGAGCATCTTTTCTAACTCAGAAGAATGGAACAAATATGGCTTAGAAGGAATAAAATACATTTCAGATGAAGCCATTTAACATAGTAGTTTTATTTTTAAGACTTTGGCCAAATAAGTAATCAGAGACACAAAATTTAATATAGGAGAATACAATTTTTATTGCAGCATTCTTTATATTACCGAGTACTTAGAGATAACCTAAGTATTCAGTAGAATTAACACATATACTGTGTTATATTTCTATGATGAAAGGTACATACATGGTTAAAAGTGGGTTTTAGAAGTTGTTGTGACACCAGAAAATGTTGGTCACTTATTTGTAAGTGTCTTTTCTCAGAAAAAAATACCAGACAATTACACAGTAAAATATTAACAATGATAATATCTTAGTGGAAACAAATTGATTTTATTTTTTTGTGTGATTTCTGTGTATTCTAAATCTGTTGCCGTAGACATGCATATTTTCAGAGTCAGGACAAAGAAAAAATTTACAATGAAGTAAGATTTCAAGGTGAATGATGGCAGGGTAATTTTAAATGAGATTCAAATTTAAATTTAGATGAAATTCAAATTTAAATGAGATTCAAATCTTCTGATCCATATAAACTACATCCAGGGATACAAAAAGCACTTCCAGATATGATTATAAACATGTTGTGAGGAAGTACCATATGCCTGGGGTTAAGCAACTCTGCCAATTTTCAAAAGGGGAAAAGTGAATTCTAGAGCCTACTGATTAATACGCTTAGTTTGCTTAGGAAAAGAAAGTTGGTACTGTATCAGAAGGAGCCAACATGGGTTCACTTCAGTACCTGCAAGCTACTCAGCTTTCCTTATCCTCATGTGCTTTAAGTAATGTAATCCTCATCCAGATGTTATTATTATTTCTATTACACAGAAGCCAGAGGACATCGATGTCAAGTGATTTGCCCAAGACCCTATAGGCTAGTCTTTCTCTTTCTCCCTCCTTCTCTCCCTCCCTCTTTTCCTTTTCTTTCTTTCTTTTTCTTTCCTTCCTTCCTCCTTTCCTTTCCTTTCTTTTCCTGTCCTTTTCTTTCTTTCATACTTGTTATACCTGGCCCTGGACAGAGAGTCATGGGATCCCTGTAGGCAAGATAATAGAACATGAGACATTTATGGAACAAACTTAACAGTATTTTTAGGAATCATTTATGGATTATAATGAATTAACAGGATGTAGTTTGATGGTTTCCAATTGGTCCTAATATCAGCAACACCAACAACAATAATACCCCTCAGTACTTACCACGTGTAAGGTTCTGAGCAGTGCTTTCCATCCATCATCTTCTCCAACATTTGCAGAAACAAGAATTGTTATCCATTTTTCACAGATGAATAACCAAGGCTCAGGAAGGTTTACGAACTTGTTCTAGTTATATAGCTAGTAAGGAGAGGAGCTGGGATTCAGTCACAGAAAATTTGGTTTCAGAACCTATGTTTAAGTATTACACTGAAGGGTTGTTTTTTTTTTCCTTTCGTTCATGTTATGTCTGACTTATTTTTTCTTTTTACTGAAAGAAAGATTTATTTTTTCAGTTTTGAGAATCAAACTCTGGATCTTATGCATAGTAGGCACTTGCTCTACCACTGAGGTACATCCTTAGCCCAATTTATTTATCTTGAGTCATCACTCCAAAGGCATGTTCTACTAAGGCTACAAAGCTGAGAGAATGGTAGAAAACTAAGTCAGGAAAACCAAAATTTATTGAGCATTTACATGAAGTATTATACTGCCCATATTTTAGACTCAGAACCACTTTGCGGTGTAGACAAGATTATCCTTATTTTTACTGTTAAATTATAACTCAAACGATCACACGCCACATTCAGTCACTGGGCTGCTCCACAACACTAAACTTCACATGAAGATCTGCCTGACTCCTAAATCTTGTTCTTTTGGCTGGCTATTGAAAATCAAATGTAAAATGTAATATTTAGTGTGTGGGGCTGTAAAATCCTGCCATTAACTGTAAAATATCAACTGTCTAAAATTTTGAGAGACTTAGTTTATTAACACTTGAGGCCCAGAAGATCTCGAGGCCTGGGCTGATTGTGAAGCACCATGAGTCTGCAGTGTGGCTGTCGGGACACTTATACAGTCCCTGGTGGCACTCTCAGATGACAGTGTCCTGGACAGGCGAGAGGATGTTCCTAATACTCTGTATAC
This sequence comes from Fukomys damarensis, assembly GCF_012274545.1. Lineage (NCBI taxonomy): Eukaryota > Metazoa > Chordata > Mammalia > Rodentia > Bathyergidae > Fukomys > Fukomys damarensis. The sequence continues at coordinate 36,219,073 of NW_022900916.1, read as the reverse complement.
TGCTCATACCAGATGGGGACAGCTATGATTCATTCTGAGTGCCACAGTTTAAAAGAGACTTTGGCTATGCTATGTATATTCAGAGGAAAGCAGCCAGCTAGTAACAAAAACATACATGCATACATACATGGATATAAAAACTGGATTATTTCATAGAAGTGGAACAAGTGGGAGGACCCCAGAGGCAGCTGAAAATAATCTTCAATTAGCTAAATGGTTGCTATGTAGAAGAAATTCTTATATTGTTTAATGCTGTAGAGGACAAAGTATTGTGGTTCGAAGAAGGCAGATTTGGGTCAACAAATAAACTCCCGAAAGGACTCCCCTTCTTGCATGCTTTCTTGTACGCTGAAATGCTGAGCCTGCTACTCTAGACATAGTAGGTGCTCAACAAATATGTGTTGAACTCAACTGTATGTGTCATTGGGCAAACAACCAAGATGTTGTCATGTGGGCAGAAGCAAGATGGTCACCTGTTGTACCGAAGACATTCATCCCTGTGCCTGGCCCAGCTCGGCTTTCCTCCAGCCAGCACCTGCTTCCTTCCCAGCCATGCTTCAAAGGAAGTTTTACTGTTGACTGACTTCTAAGTCTTCAGAAATTATGTCCTCCCATCTTTGAACAATGGAGCCTTATTGTCCCCCTCAGCTTACCCAAAGGAGAGCTGTCACCTATTTCCTCCTTGAAGGTCACTTCTCCTCCTACCTGCAGACCCCACTGTCCTGTTTCCGTACCACCTCTCTGAGGGCATTTCCAGTCCCCTCCACTGGCTCCTTCTCCTGGGACAGCTGCCTGCTGCTTTTATTTGGGGTCCTGTGCTTGGCACTCATGGCGCTGTTGCTGTCCCATCCACTGGGAGCACTCATCTGATCTATGCATTTGTCCAAACCTCTTTGCTGTCCCTGGAGCTGTCTGTTCCTCATTGTCACTGGGGGTCATAAGATTACAAGTTTACCATGCTCATCCTCCTCCCCTTCTCGCTTACTCGTCTTGTGCACTTAGTTCACTGGATGTCGCGGCCTTCCAAGCATGGTCGTCTCCCCACCTCTCAAGCCTCTGTGCAATCAATAACTCTGTCCTCAGCACCACTTTGAAATCTCTCTTGGATTTGTCACTCCTACTGTGGTGATGCAGACAGTAATCCCAACTTTACACCATTACAGTGGCCTTCTAATTGGTTTTCCTGCTTCCCTTCTCCCCTTGCTCTAGCTCAGCCTTCCTCTTGCCACTCAAGTCTTTATTTATTAGGTCCACGGATTTAGCTTATTTATAGGTCTGGGTATTTAGTTCAGTGGTTCTGCTGCCTGCCTTGCAAGTTCAAGGACCCGAGTTCGATCCCCTAAATCAGGAAAAAAAAAAGACGAAAAAGAGGCACCATGAATAGTTATTTATATTTATTTCTTTATTTTGCAAGGCAGGTGATCAAACCCAGGACTTCAGACATGCTCACACTGAGCTACATCCTAAGCCTTATTTTCCTCTTCAAAATACAAATGATCATTTTTTTTTCCATTACTGGGGATTGAATCCAGGGGTGCTCTGCCACATAGCTTCATCCCTAGTCATGTTTATTTAATTTCCCACACTGGTTCAAACTTGATCCTCCTCCCTCATGCTCAAGAGGCTGGGATTATCTCTCTGAGCCAATGCTGGGCTTCTCCCTCTTTAAGAACTTCTGGAGCATCAGGCATGGTGGCACAGGTCTATAGTCTCAGCATTCTTGGGGGCTGAGGCAGGAAAATCACAACTTCAAGCCTAAGCTGGGCAATTTAGCCACTTTTTTTTTCTTTTGGTACCAGGGATCTAATTTAGAACCTTGTGCTTGCAAGGCAGACACGGTGCCACTAAGCTAAATCCCCGGCCTTAAGCTGGGCAATTTAGCAACCTAGGGATACTCTACCCAAGAAAAAAAGGGCAGGGGATATTGCTTGGTTCCCAGTATCAAATAAGTAAATAATCAGTGGTGTACGTACCTGTGATCTCAGCACTTGAGATTAAATCTGAGTTAAGGCCAGTCTAGAATACATAATGAGACACTGTTCTCAAAAAACAAAAACCTCTGATAATTACTTACTGTCTTCAATATAAACCCCATTTCCTTATTTGTAAATCAAAGTTCCCTGAAATATAGCTACAACCTACCTTATTGATCAATGCCAGCCCCTTAGACTTGTCTGTTTATTTATTTGTTTGTTTGTTTTTGAGAGAGGATATACCAGGCTGGCCTTAAACTCACAGCAATCCTCCTGCCTCGGCCTCCCAAGTGCTGGGATTACAGATGTGCACCTCCACAGCCAGCAAGACATGTCTCTTTTCTCTGAACAGTTTTCCTTTTCACAGCTTTGTGCCCTGTCTTATTTCATTCCCCTTTAAAAAACAAAACAAAACTACCCTTTTCCCCTTTGGCAATTCATTTGCTTCTTCAGTTCCAAACCCAAACTTCAGCACCACTAGGAAAAGAAGTCCTCTTCAGATTCCAAATCAGGAGCTCAGGGGACATATCAGAGCAATGGCGATGGTATTTACTTAATTTTTTTTAAAGAAAACATTTTTCTTTTTCCTATAGTTCTGGGGATTGAACCCATGATCTTGTGTATTCTAGGCAAATGCTGTACTGTTAAACTAGCTACATCTCCAACCTGCTATGAATAGGTATTTAAAGCAATGCACTGGGGAGTAATTAGAAAGGAACACACCAAAGCAACTTTCAGAAATTCGGAGATCAGGAAGGGCCCAGCAAGAAACTAAAAAGGATGAGGTAGGATAAAAGCCAGTGTGGTGTGATGGATGCCAAGTACAGAAAGTGCTGCAGTAAGAAGGGAGTGACCATCAGCGCCAAGAGTCTGCCGAGAGCATGAGACCAGAACTGGGGATTGACCACTGACCGCTGAGTTTGACATCACAGAAGTCACTGTGACCTTTACAGGTATGTTTTCAGTTGAGCAATGGGGCAAATGTTGATTGGATTGTCTCCAAGAGATAGACAGAAATGAGGAAGTAGACGCTTGTTGGATGAGTGAAGATTGGATAAATGAAAAAATTATGGCTTAGAGAAGATTCTATGACTTGGCTAGGAACTAAAACAGATCTATGAGTTATTTTGGACTCTCAGTGAAAAATTCCCAAGTAGAAACAAGGATGTTTCAGGGTGCAAAGCTTTTCTTGAGGGACAAAGCAATAGGGTTTGTCTAGGGAGAGTTCTGTATGAGTTCTATTGTACTTGTATTTTTCTCTCCTTTGTGAAGGGCTTCTCAGAGGGGACCCAAGGAATAGGAGCCTCAGGGAAGAACTGTCACTACAGGGCCTTAGTATAGCATGTTCAGAGGCCATTTCCTAACACCAGTGGCTAGTGTGCAGGGCTGCTGAGGACCTGAGTTAGCCTCTCATTGCTGTGACAAATACCTACCAGAGTGGTGTGGCAGAGGAAGCTGGGCATTCCATGGCAGCCAGGAAGCAGACTGAGAGACCACAGACGGGGAGGGGCTGGGGACAGGATGCACTCTTCAGAGACATGTCCAGGGAGACCTGCTGTGTCCAACAGGGCCCCACCTGCTAGCAGCCCATCCACCTGTAACTCGTCAGTGGGTTAATCCAGTCCCTATCCTGTGCCTCACCTCTGAACACTGCTGCATTGGGAATCAAGCCCTCTATCCACATGTCTTTGGGGACACTTCATACTGAAACCACAACAGAAGCCTACGAGACTGGCTCTCATCTTTTTTTGGTTGCTGGGCAACAACATGTCTGAATAGTCAGGAGGAGGTGACTAGGGAAAACCTGATCCATCTAACAGTGTGTATTTGAAAATGCTGTATGTTGAAATATCTATATAAAATTTTTATGGTGAAGTAATGGAGAAGAGCTAAGTGGCCACCTAAATTTGCTGAATAAGTTGGCTGTTCGTAATTGTCAATTCCTAGAATACAAGAGCTTGAACTATGAAGACCACAAACCTTGGGTAGAACAAACTGAAGTTTTGATTTTGTGCTACTCCCTATGTGCTATCTCTCAAGAAGTCAAAGTTTCCAAAGGTGCTTTGTACAGATGCCCCGTAGAATGTGTTTTTACTTTACTTGACTGTGGATAATACGTTTCCCTTTACAGAATCATTTGTGATGATGTCTGGGGCCTGGGTTGTGAAATAGAACCAGCCATAGAATAATTGAAGGATCTCCTATTGTGCCATTTTTTCTATAGTTCTCCAAATGCATCATGTCCTCTTCTGTGCCTTTGTGTGTGCTGTCCCCTGTGCCCAGAACACCCAAATCCTCTTGCTGGAGTGCTCATCTCTGGGAGCACCTCTGGAAGAAATCAAGTTAGATCCCCTCTCCACGCTCCTCAAATCATTCTTGTGCATAACTCCATCTCCACATCTACCAAAATCACCTATAATTGTTTATTCTGTCTCCCCCACTTGGCGGTTTCTCAAGCCTGTGACTGCTTTTTGCCTTCTACCCCTTTCTGTCCTCTGCATCTAGAATAATAGTGCTTCTACATTTGGGGCACACAATCCCTGTTTTTGAAATGGAAGCATGAGTGTTTGAGAATGTAAATGAATGAGTGAGTGAGGAAATGAATATACGAAAAGATAAAAGAATTACTATCCTAAACTGAAGCTAACAAAAGAGTGAGAGTGTCAATGACGTCACATATGTGCAGAATTTGTGTCTACAATGGTACTTTCCTAATGCACCTGAGAAGCATCACAGCATAACCCACACGAAGAGGAGATGATCCATGCAGTTGAGTTGGAACGTGTGTGTGCAAGATGATGTGAACTTACTGATGAGGGGCAGAGCTGGGGGCCGGGAATGTATCTCAGTGATACAGTGTCTGCCTGGCAAGCGCGAGTCCCTGAGTTCGATTCCTGGTACCCACACGCACACCAAAGAAAGAGCAGAACTGAGTAGTAGGAACTGATCGGATCAAATCTAGATTAGTGAGAGAGATTTAACTTGAGGAACACATGAACATTTTGGTCTGTTATTTCTCTTAAGCGATATATTTTTAACTTTAAAATTTAAGAGCAGAATACACCTTAATAAGAGTGTTTACCTAAAGTATGGTTTCATTGTTAATAAAAACTGAAAAATAAGCCAACTATGACACCTCTAAAATGGGAGTTACATTGAAGCAGTCATTTCATTGCCAGCTCCTTTGGTTTCTTTCATGCCTAATTTATAAAATGATAATAGCCCTTACTAGTATTTACATTATCAGAAGTGCTGTTACTGGGAATTAGAGAGTCTAAACAGTTAGGGTGTCTTTGAAAGACAAGCATTACACATAAATGAGGTATTATTATTTAGTTTCTCCTTTTCAGTACCCTTAAATGAGAATTAGATGAAACTTCTGCTGTAAGGAATATTCAACTGGTAAATAATTATTGACTTGAGTGATACGAAAAAAAAACAAAAAAACAACTCCCTCTAAAAACTTGGTTTGTACAGCTTAGCCTGCCTGTGCACAAAGCAAAAATACTGAGTTTCTGTGCAGTATTTACCATTGTTCTTTCTCTCCTCACTGCTCTAATCCCAAACTAAAGACAGTTGAGCCTTTTGGTCCAGGCCCAGTGTGCATTTTAAAGACCCCAATATCCTAGAAGGATTATACTTTAGAAATGTTTCCTTTCATCAAGCCGTGCAGCTAGCTTTCTTATTGACGTAGGGCCTCGAGAGAGAGACTGGTCTCAGTTTACAATCTTGGAGAGGGAGAACTGTTCTAGGACCTTTTCAGGTGATTTACCACCCATGCCTGTGTGCACTCATGAGCAACTCCCAGGCCAGAGCTCTTCTGTCTTCTTCTTGGAGTACAGCAACGCTTGGCAGGAGAGGGAGGTTGTAGAAATAAGGTTTGAGGGATTGTTGTAAATTTCAAAACCTTTACTTTGTATCATGAGGATCTGAGAACTGAACAATACCCTGGGAGGACCAGGTAAGAGAACTGGTGGTGATGAACCTATCTGTATGGTACAGTTGTGTCTGGCTTCTGTGTGTGTGTGTGTGTGTGTGTGTGTGTAATAGCTTCCACTCACCTCCACATCTTTGGTCCCTGTTCTTGCACTGCCCCCTGGCCCTCCGCTCTTGTCCAAACCCCTTACAGTATCCATTCATTATATCTTGGCTCACCTTCACTCTCCAGGGCCAACCTTCAGCATTGCTTGCAGTTATGGTCATCTGTTTTTCACCTGACCCATTTATTTTGGCTTCTGGATTTGCTCTCAGAGAGGCTCCCTGCTTGCATAGTTGACTGGCCAGCTGCAGGGCCAGATGCCTGTTCCAAACTCCAAGGTGACCAGATTCCTCTTCCCTCCCTCTGGCTGCCTCATCACATGAGCTGTGACAATGGGTGAGAGATAATGACAGTGTGAGAATTGTCTGATCAGATTTAACCGTATGTAGGTCATTTCATTGGTGGACTATTCAAAAAGGTCAGTCATACTTTCACGCATCACAGTGGCCTTGGTCCAGGAGCCTGTGTGGCCCTCAGAGGAGAGCATAAGGGGCAGATTTAGTTTACTTTACAGTTTTAGCCAAGTTCAGCAATGATTGTTGGAGCACTGTCCAATGCACAGGCCATGTCTGCCCAGAGTACCACCATGCGGTCAACTGAGCTAATACAAAGGAGGTAATGGATTTTAAACGATCCTTTAACATGGTCCTTTATGAGGGTCCAATTTCCTTGCTCTTTGGAAGAAGGTCTAGGAATTGTGTTTTTCTCCATTTTAAGGTAAACTTTTGGAACAGATGATAATATTCATTGGTCCCAGTCACTGCCCAACTCGCTGTGATCTGACCACCTCTGCTGGGACACCTCCTTACAGACTGGTCAGATATTCATGCTTCTCACTCTTCTTGACTCGATCTTTTGACAGCATTTGCCTTTGCTGTTTTTCCCTTGTCCTCTGAGATAGCTCACATTCGTTGTTTTCTTCCTCTCCCTCTGGCTGTACCTTCCCACTCTGTTTCTTGGGGGATACTTTCTCTGTCCATTCTTTGAGTGCTAATGTTCCCCTGGATTTTCTTCTAGGTTCTTTTCTCTTCCATGACACATCACTCCCAGGTATATTAGTCATCCCCATAAATGCATTGTTCTCTGTTGTGCTGATGATTCCTAAACTTGAATCTTCAAACCCCTGGATCTAACTGCTTGCTGCTGCTCTGTAAATGTTTCCCAGGCATCAAAAACAGACATGGCCAAGGCTGAGTGTGTCACTATCTCCCCCACATCTCTTCTGTCTTGTATTCATATTTCTGCCACCTTAGTGAGTGATATTACCACCCACACTATTGTCCAAGCCCGAAATCTGATTCCCAGCCTTGACTGCTCCCTCTTCAGAGCTCTTGCATATAATCAGTCACACATCTCAGTACATTCTCCCTCCCCTGTAACATGGATTGTAAATTTCTGCATATTTGGTGCTTTTCTCCTTTTCAGTCTCATCCCTGACCACTCTGGCTGATGCTCTCTGAACTGTTTTCAGGACTCAGATGCTCAGAATGCAGAATCATTTCTGTTCCCAAATATGCCCTCCAGCTGAAACCGACTTCCAATCTCTTTATACGACTAATTCTTTCATATCTCATAAGTGTTTGCATAGAAGTCACTAACTTTTCCTCCTTTTCTCTTCCTAACACACTACTTTGACAGAGCTGACTATATTTACTGTATTTACCTTTGTATTCCAAGCACCAGCAAAGTATATGGTACAAAACAGGTGTCTGATGAATGAGTGGCTATTTTCCAACCAAAAGATGCAATTAGTTTTTCTTTTCTATCCTTATGGTATCAGGGATTAAATTCAGGCCCTTAGCACTGAGCTACATTGCCAGCTTGTTTGTATATTTTTACTTTTGAAACAGGATCTCACTAAATTGCCTAGGCTAAGCTCAAACTCACGATCTTCTTGCCCCAGCCCACACCCCACCAAGTAATCTTTTACTGAGCAAACATTTATCAGGTCCCTATAACATCAAAGTAATTTAAAGATTAAAAAATATTTAGAGCAATTGATCAGCGTTAGAAATATGAACAGGGAGTTAATAGAGGCAATTCCCAATCTGTCTTTTGTGGTCTTCTTTTTCAGAATTCAGTGCCCATACTCTGAACAGTGCTTTGGGGTTACCCATTTATGCCATCCTCCTGACTCTCCAGAAGCCATTTGACTCAACTCATACCTGAGACAATGGGGATTGGAGTAAGGTAAGTGGTAGCTTTTCAGCTTTTTCTTTATTATTTTTTCAAGCATATACTGTACCTGTAGAACAATACTTCAAAAATTCTCCTCTGGAATCTTCATCATATGTGACTGCTTTCTGGAAACTCAGGTTGTTCTTACTGTGTTTGAATATCCTATGGGTATGAAGAAATAGGACCCCTGAAGAATTATGTCCTTTTAAATTTTCATTTTTGTTTCATGACTAATTACATTCTTTATCATTACTCTATTAATTTTTTTTTCCTAATATGACACCACATAAGGAAAAAGGGATTTTTGAGAAATTGGAAAGATTTCCTGCCTGTGTTAGCTTTCCATCACTGCTATAAAATACCTGAGATAAACAACTCAAAGAAGGAATGATTTATTTTGGCTCACAGTTTCAGAGGCTTCAGTCCATGGCCAGTTGCTTTCATTGCTTTTAGGCCTGTGGTGAGGCAGAAACTTCAGGGAATGACAGAGGAAAGCTGCTCACTTCAGGACAGCCAGGGAACAGAGAGGGAGTAAGAGCCACCGAGGGACAGAGGAAGAGGCCAGGGACACAGCATACCCCTCAAAGGCATTCCTCCACTGACATACTTTCTCCAACTGGGCACCACCTCTTAATAGCTGATTCAGAGATGAACTCATTAATGTATTAATCCATTAATGAGCTTAGCACCCACATGATCCAATTACTTTTGTAGGCCCTAGCTTGGAACATTGCTGTACTGGGGATCAATCCCTGAATATATGAGTTCGTATTTAAACCATAGCATTGCCACTTTTGGGCATGTTTTGGCCAGATACACACCAGGACTGTAGGACATGAGCAGTGCAAACTTTTTTTTTTCTTTTGGTGGTTGCACTGGGGAATGGTCACATGGCCTTCACACTGAGCTTTATCCCCAGCCCCCTTTACTTTATTTTTGAGATAGATTTCTGCTAAATTGTCAGATTGCCCAGGCTAGGCTCAAACTTGTGATCCTGAGTCTCCTCCCAGAGTGCGGGGATTACAGGCTTCCACCACCCACCATACCTGGTTTCAAACTGAAACCAACTATGCATTAGGCCATTTGACCTATATGCAGTCCTTTCCTCTATCCTCACTTTCAGATTTCTGTAGCCTCTTGCTCTTGTTTTTCAAAGCATTTAATGTTATTTACTTATCCTCTTTTTTTTTTTTTTTTTTTCTGG
>NW_022900916.1:36191554-36209179 GCF_012274545.1 Fukomys damarensis | reverse complement strand
TATGCTAGTATTTTAAAAATAAGTATCTGATGGGTTCGTGGTTAGATTGTTAACACTTTCTGAATTCCAAATGTTAGCAATCTTTTTGTCAATAAATAGTAAATATAGGGCCGGGGATTTAGCTCAGTGGTTCCACCACCTGCCTTGTAAGTGCAAGGACCCGAATTTGATCCCCAGTACCAAAAAATAAAGTAAATATAGATACTTAAAAGTCAGTGCATTGTCCCAGCCTTTACTGTAAGTCACGGTTAGAGCCATGGTGGTGAACCTGTGGCCCGTGCGCCACAGCAGACTGTTTGTTGCTGTTGACAGGTGTAAAAAGGTTCGCCATCACTGATAGAGTAATGGTAAACAACATTAATCTAAGTTTTAATGAATTTCATTGAATTTTCTCTTTAATTTGTTCTGTGTTCAGCAATTTGTTGTACTGTGTTGTAGACTGTGATCTTCTCAGATGAAGACAGAGAAAATGCTAGCTCTCCAAAATGTTCTGTCACGCCCTTTGCAGACAGTACCACCTCCTCAAATGCCACTCTTCTGATTTCTTTTTGCCTCTTCTTGACTGTCTTAAAAATAGAGCTAACGGCCGAGGATTTAGCTCAGTGGTTCCAGCGCCTGGCCTTGCAAATGCAAGGACCCGAGTTCGAGCCCCACTACAAAAAAAAAATCTAAACATCTGAAATGTATGTGCTTTCTTGCATTTATAATTACAGATTGGGTGGTGTTGTATGATTAGAACTTTTGGATTTTTTCAGATTTTGAACATTAAAAATAAATCAGTTATGGACATTCTTATCTTTTAATGGGCATATGCACTCATTTCTCTTTAATATATGCCTAGGATGTGAACTAGGGCATTATAGGGTGGTTAGGTACTTAGTCTTGTAGGTTCTACAAAAACACTTTTCTAGAGTGATTGTATTGATTGTCAATAAACACAATACTTAATTTTTTCAAATTGATATTATGAATATTTTACATTTGAACTATTTTTTAAGAGTCATGGTAACCTACTATACTTTCAATTTATATTTTTCTAATCATTCAGATTATGGACCTTTTTGCTTTTCATTTTTTTCAGGGTTTTTTTTTTTTTTTTTTTTTTTTTTTTTTTGGAGGGATTGAACTCGGGTCCTTGCACTTGTGAGGCAGGCGAGGTGGTGGAACCACTGAGCTAAATCCCTGGTCCTCTTCTTATTTTTTATTGTTAATCTCCCTTTCTAGAATGTAAGCTTCATGAGGACAGGAGTTTTGTTTTGTTCAGCACTTTGTGCTTAGTAGTTGGAACAGTACTTGGAAGACACTTAATAAATATCTGTTGATTGAGTGAATGATAACCTTTAAAAGTTGTTTTGTTTTTAAGAGGCTAATGCACACTGAAGTCTCTAAAGATCTAATTCACTGTGAACTTGATACACTGTCCCCCTAACACTTTTTGATGACTAAGAAGGTAACATTAATGGACATGACCAGTAAGTTTACAAGTGATATACAACCAGAAAGACAACAAATAAATTGGAGGATACAATCAGGATTCCCTCCTCACAAAGCCTAGCAAAATGTAATAGTGAATCATATTTAACAACATAAAGCTGGTGAGCACAAATATAAAGTACTGAAAGATCCTCAAATTCAATTATACAAGTACAGGGTGGAGGCGTAATGGCTTACCACTGCACACGTCAAGAAGAGTCAGTCTCCTGTTGACTGTGAGTGGATGATGACTCAACACAGCGTGATTTGCTTCCAAAAAAATCCATCTTTTGTATTATTAGGAATACAGTGTTCAAGAGGGAAACTAGTTCTCTAGTACTCGCTGGTGATCTGACCACATCTGCTGTAGTTTATGAATTCTGAGCTTCACACATGTAGAGACATTGATGAATAGGTTATATTCAAAAAGAGTGAAATGGATAATAAAGGATCTGGTAAAGTGTTATTTAGAAATAACAAAAAGATCCAAGGTTATGTGTGGGTTTGTGTGGGGGGTGACAACTAGCAGATATAGCTGCCTTCTGAAGTTGAGTTAACCTGAAGAAGAAAGATTCGATTTTTCCTGGGTAATTCCAAATGATGGATTGAGACCATCGAGGGGAAGAAGGAAGCGTGCAGGTTTCAACCCTCTAGAATTTGTTGATTCTATTTACCTAGCAGCCAAATGGATAACCACAGGAGGTGGTAAATGTCCTGACACTGGAGGGACGATGTCCGGAAGTTTAGAAGACATGTCCCATTTTGCTGTTTGAATTTGTAATGAAGTTCAAACACTGGAGTATAGGTATAGGCAGAGGAAGGTTAATCAAAATAGCAAGATATATTGTGCCTTTATCACATGGCAAGTACCTTAATAAGTGATTTTCATTTCTAATAAATCAACTCTACTACCTCCATTTTACAGATGAGATCATCAAGACCTGGGGAGATTAAGTAATTTGTCCAAGGTCTTACACCTGGTGCCAACCAGATTAAGGATTTGAACCCAGGCAATCATACTTTTTTTACCTTAATTATTATATAAAGATCTTAATGTCTAGAAAATAATTCTTTTCTACTCTGAGAGTCTCTAACTCTAAGGAAGCAATCAAACCAACAAGTTTATTATCTCAAGGTGTAAATGATTCTATAGCAAATAGCTTTCTTCTCTATCTAATATGCAGGGACTAAACTCATCTGGGTATCTGTCACTGGTGATGCCATAGCAGGGAGCTCAGCTTGGACCAGGCACATAGTAGGTGCTCAGTAATTATTTGTTAAGTGAAAAGAATAGACAAATACAATCACATAACATTGGCTGCATCTGAAATGGCAGAATCTCAATATATTGCACCCCCACAAAAAACAAGCACTTTTGTGGTGATCGTCTGAGGACACCAGGCAAAAGTGATAATGCATCATTCCTGGCAAAAGCCTTGGGAATTCCTGCTCCATTGTTTTGACAATATTCATTTAAACAAATATTTATTGAGTACCTGCCCTGTGCTGAGGATGCAGAGGTGAGTCAGAGGGTGCACGGTTTGTGGGGCAGAAAGGGAAAAATAAGTGAAAGTCCTCAGGATACAGTGTGACAAGTACTGTAGCAAGCACATGCATGCACGTGTGCACGTGTGTGTGTGTGTGTGTGTGTTGTATGTATTCTGGAAACAGAGCAGGAAGGAACTAATTCTACTTGATTTCTTTATTCAAAGAGTTATCTGATACTTCAGTGACTTCTATATATGTTAATTTAATTGGATTTATTCTGTCTTTCTAAAGACCGTGTGGGATTGTGATACTTTCTTGCACAGAAGATAAAAGTGGGGAGGTTAAGTGAGATACACCTTCTACCAATCGTTGCTAACCTTACCAGAGTACTTAGGATCCCTGAGGTTCTGTAAACCCTCTAAGACCTGTAAGTATTGCAAAAGCTCTATAAGGTAGTTGTTTTTTTGTATCATTGCCATTTTACAAATGAGAGAACTGAGGCACAGTTCAATAACTTGCCTGGAGTCTCATAACTGGAAGTGGAAAATTACAGTTGGCATCCAAGCAGTCTGGCCTTACAGACACACACTCACTCCCTGCACTGAATCACCTTAATTGGTCCAGAAAGAGCCATGGCCTGCACACTTGTACTCTGGGCTCCAAGTTCAGTTTTCTTGCAAGTGACTTTGCTCTTTAGCAGATGTTGCATCCAGAGGAGAAGAAGTGGTAATATGGGTACACAGAGGGTTATGTAGGCAGTGCATGCATGGTGTTTTGGGAACAGTCTGGTGAAATCTAGAATATACTTTAACATAAGGCTGACAAGCATCACTGCACATGCGTTAGACTTTCTGTGTTCTAGGTTTGCAGGGTTTTTCATGGCAGCCAGAGTTTAGCCTCTTGTTCTCCAGGACAGTGGTCTGGGCTCGAGGGGATATGACTTATAGAAACTGGCCACCAACACCTACCCTGCAGCCTCTTGAAATTTAGTTTAAATTTTTCTAAAAAGACAAGATGTAAAACATTAGGGAAGAAACAAGTTAAATGTGATACCTTATAAATTAGCAAGAATAGAGATAGAGCAAGGGAGAAATAATGCACAACTTGCTTAAATTTTCCACTCTTTCTCTATATAATAAAAATTCTTGAATTGAAAAATAGTTAAATCCAATATTATTGTGCCTTCATAATTAAGTTGGTTTGGCTCTGTGGCAAATCTAACCGAGAAAGAATTGGCTATTAAAATGAATGAAGTAGATTACCCCTTCCTCAATAATTACTGGTTATGCTAATATGGACTTGACCTATATGATCAAAGCAACTGTGTTTTTGAGATACCCATCTCCCATAATTTTTGGAGATGTGGTAATTTTAAAATCAGCTGCAGGCTGAGGTTTCTGTGGTAGGTAGTAGGGAAGAAAAGGTCAGTGCTCGTTGGCATTCTTTCCTTCAAAGTAGATGGAGTTTTGGAGTTGTTTAGTTTTTAGTGTTTTGTCATTTATGGAGACTTAGATATTCAACTGATTATCTTGGCCTTTGTGTTTATGGATTTTTATTTTCTTGACTTGGGGTCCCTGGAAACATTTGTTTTGCTGGTAGCGGGAGAGTTAGTTTTGTCATGTTTTATTTTTGTTGCTCCTATTTATTTCTAATATTCTTTAGCTCAAGTCTGCTTCCAAGTGTCATGTAACCTGTCTCTATGTATCCATAAGTAAAATATTTCTAGTACTCACTCTGATAAAACTTTATAGCAATAATTAGTGTGATACCCACTGAATACTCATACAGGCAATGCTGCAGTATTAGTAGCTAGAACAAAGGTATATTTTATGTTTGAAGTTTATCATTGGACTTAGCATTTAACATGTGAAATTTCAAGTTTCTTAGATCAGTTATTTTTCAGTTACAAGTAGCCATAGTCTTAAAATAATATATATATATATTTTTTTGCTTGTTTGTTTGTTTTTGTTTTTTGTTTTTTTGAGTCAGGGTCTCACTATGTAGTTGAGACTGACCAGGAACTCACTACGTAGCCCAGGCTGGTCTCAAACTCACAGCAATCCTCCCGCCTCAGCCTCCCGAGTGCTGGGATTACAGGCGTGCGCCACCACACCCAGCTTAAAATCATATTTTTTTATTTCATCAATAAAAATTGGAAAGTTTTTTTCTTACGTATTCTATTCTTTAAGCCAGAAGGTAAATTACTTCCAAAAACCACATCCCAAACATAGTTTTTCATATAGCTAAAAGCAAATGAATAGAATGGGTTCTACTGGCATTTAGGATGCACGTCTAATTAGAAGTCTCCGTATTTCGAACATATAATTTACTAAAGTTGAGGTTTTTAATTCCAAACTTGGAGTCCACTGGGATGAAACAAGTGACCTTTGTTGGAAATATGTCAAGAATCAACTTTCTCAGACTGACCTTTAGTTTGATCATCGTCAAATCAAAACATTGTCTATTTCCAGACTTCAACATGTCTGAACCCTTTTTAATTTGTTGAAAGATCCTGGCATACTCTATAATGTGGAAAAAGACTTTCCTTGCCTTTCTCTTTGGCATCTGTTGCATTCCACATGAATGCGGACCCTCCTCCCTGGCTCCATCTTTGCTTCGCTACTGAGTCATCTTGTACCTCTGGCACATCTTACAGGGTAGGGAGAAGTGGGGTGCCATGGTTTTGCAACCAGATAGATAGATATTAGCCTTGGAACTGATATCACATGCTTTGCAGTACAAGGCTGAGTCCTAGACACCGAGGAGTACAAGTGTTCTTCTGCTATTGTCCATAATTTAAGAGTAGTATCCCAAGACTTTGAATAACAAGGTTATGCGTGACCTTGCACAAGCAATTTACCTTCTTCCTATAATAACTATTTTACAAGGTTATCATACTAAAATAAATGCTAGATTATATATGAGAGTAAGCACAAAAGTTGGAACATATTTGCAAGTGTAGACCAAATTTATGTGAAACATGTAACAATCCATGCACATTCAGATGACCAAATGAATTCAAATCCACTCTATCTACTGCTAGGCATTTGTTCATTTAGAAAGTGTCACTTCTAAATGAAGAACTCCCTCCACCTATGACTTTGTTTTGAAGTCTACATTCAGAAATAAAGTACTTCAGTGATAGTCCATTAATGTGTTTCATGACATATTTCATAATTGTTTATTAAGGAGCAAATGCTGTGAACAAAAGGAAGAAGCAAAATTAGATAAACAAAATGTCTTTAAAAATAACAAAAGGGGACAGATATCTGATTATGGAACATTCAGATGATAATATAATTTTATATATAATTATAAAACATGCTTCTTTTATATTTGGTTTTGAAAAATTTTATTGATATTGAAGGACTGATTTTAAAAGAGGAATGAGGGCTGGGGATTTAGCTCAGTGGTTCCACCGCCTGCCTCGCAAGCACAAGGTCCTGAGTTTGAACTCCAGTAATAAAAAAAAAAAAAAAAAGATGAATTGAATGATGAACCACATAGTATTTTGTACTAGCTAGTAATATACTAACAAGAGCCATTAACTATTTTTACCTTTTTTATTTTAGTACCATAGATCAAACTCGGGACCTTGCACTTGCAAGGCAGGCACGGTGCCACTGAGCTAAATCCTGGCCTTATTTTTGCTTTTATTACCGCTGTCATGACCTACATTTATTTCTGTGATACAAAAAGAGTGGATAACTGTTTGCTCTTGCTGCCTATCAGAAAGTAGGGAAGAGAAGTATTCTTCTGTCTGATCCTCTGAACTTGAAAAAAGTGCTGTCACAAGTTGTCAGGAACTAACATTGCAGTAATAGTACAAGAAATTTTTTATGAGAAATCTTTTCTCATCTCTGAGCTATTTGACTGAAATCTGAGGTACTTGGATTTAAACACAAAAGTGACTTTAGAGGAGAAAGTTAGTGCAAAACTGGATCCATCAAGGAGAAAAAAATTAACTACTAAGCTATAAATTTAAGATTATCCTGTTATACCAAATGACAGAATTTGCAGACCTCAAACTTTATTTTAGAGTTATATTTTCATATACTATTATCTGTATTTAATCAAAGCTAAATATAATTAAATAATAAGTGACTCGCTTTGTCCAACTATATTTCAAAAGTACAGTTATTTATTACATCAGAAGTGAATTATAGTCAAATTGAAGAAATGAGGACCAGGGATTTAGCTCAGTGGTGCCTGCTTTGCAAGCACAAGGTCCCAAGTTCAATCCCTGGTACCACAAAAAAAAAAAAAAAGGACAAATTGCAGAAATTATATGCAAACAAAATATAAGTTTTTCCTGATTGTAAAGAATACATATGGGGCTCCATGTACCTTAGTAGTAGATTTGCCTAGCAAACATGAGGTCTTGGGTTCAATCCCCAGCACCAAGGGAAAAAAGAACAGAATACAAGTGCCATATAAGAGGTATATAGAATATAGAATAGAGTAAAAGAAGAAAAATGAAAATAATGAAAATCACCAAGTCATCCATAATTTTATTACACAGATTATCACCATTAACATTTTGTTATATATAGTGGGCCTTTATACAATACACATACACAGATATATGTAGGCACACCCCAAAATAATCATCATGTATATATTCATATGAATGTTTTATTATAGAGAATTTAAAACAAACCAAACTTGACAGAAAGCATGATGAACCCCACATGGCTACCAGCCTATGGCTGGCTCATCCACACCCCCATCCACTGTTCCATTCTTTGGGAGAGGTGGTATTAGGGATTCAATTTAGGACCTTGCTAGGCAATCACTCTACCTCTGAGCTACCTCCTCAGTCCAGTTTAATTACTTTGATGCAAACTCTAGATATTGTTTCATTTCACTCATAAATATTTTAATATGGATCTTTAAAAGATAAAGACCTTTAAAAACAAAATCATCAAATCTAAATTAATTACTAATTCTTTAAAAGTATGAGTTTCAGGGCCGGGGATTTAGCTCAGTGGTTCTGCCCCCTGCCTTGCAAGCTCAAGGTCCCAAATTCAATCCCGCAGTACCAAAAAACAAAACAAAACAAAAGTATGAACTTCAGCATTCAACATCTGAATTGTCTCACAAATGTTCTTTTCTGTGTGTGTGGTATTACTGGGTATTGAGCCGAAGGTCTTCACATTGAGATATATTTCCAGCCCATTTTTAGTTTTTACTTTGAGGCAGGGTCTCACTAAGTTGCCAGATTGCCCAGCCTGGGCTTGAACTCACAGTCTTCTTTCCTCTGTCTTCCAGAGTGCTGGGATTATAGGTATGTGCCACCATGCCCAGCCCCTACTTAATTTTTATAGGTTGTTTCTTTTTTGCTTGTTTTGTTTTGTTGTTGTTGTCTCACTATGTAGTTGAGTCTCACTATGTAGTTGAGACTGACCTGGAACTCATTATGTAGCCCAAGCTGGTCTCAAACTCACAGCGATTCTCCTGCCTCAGCCTCCTGAGTGCTGGGATTGTAGGTGTGTGCCACCATGCCTGGCCGCTATAGGTTGCTTCTTGAAGCGGGATACAAATGAAGCTTACACACTGAGATTCATTGATATATCTCTCTCTTCTCCCCCCATCCTGAGGCGAAGTGCTAGGGATGAAACCCAGGGCTTTGATTATATTAGACAAGTGCTGTACCACCGAGATACACTTTCAGGCTAATATGTCCCATTAATTTCTTAATATATAAATCACCACTGGGAATAGATGTGCAGTTCAGTATGTATGAGACTGGGGTTCAGTTCCCCCGCACCTGGATGAAAAGAAAAAAAAAGGCTGGGTGTAGTGATGTGAACTTGTAGCCCCAGTACTAGGGTGACCAAGGAAGGAGAATGGCTCGGGCCAAGTTCAAGACCAGCCTGGCCACTTGGACAACACAGCAAGATTGTATCTCAAATAAGCAAAAATGAGGGAGAAAAGTAACTATACCTATATTAGTAAGAGTAGTAAGTACATTTATATGTATTACACACATGTATATTCACATGTGTATAAACAATACAAGGATAAACATCACAAAATACAAGTCACCTATCAGATGGGAAGGAGAAGGGAAGGGGATAGAAATTAGACTGCTTTGAATTTACCTTGCTTTGTAGATTTGACTTTGGAATCATGTAACAATGCTACGTAATTGTGAATATACTTTAAAGAATGTAATTCCTATCTTTTAAAAAAGATATATTTACTGTACACAATTATGACATACAGAGAACTATGTCTAGTGACTTTAAAACACACTAAGTACACGCTTGTAGTCCCAGCACTCAGGAGATAGAGATGGATCACTTGAGCCCGGGAGTTTGAAACCAGTCTGGGCAATGTAGCCAACCCAGTCTCAAATCACACAACAAAAGAACTGAAACACCATTTGCGTTATCTGTCCCCAGTTGGATATAAGTTAAGCACAGCAACATTCTGAAACAGCTTTTACATTCACATTGTTGGTGACAGTGTTGATATTGCCATTTGGTGTATATGAGCTAAGCAAATATTATGGGATAGTCTAAATGTATCATGTTTGCTATCTTTGAGAGTCAGAATTCTCAGTACAGAAGGAAGGGAAAATAGACAAGACAAATGGTTAAGTATAAATCCTGTGGTCCTAAATTTGAACTAATCCAATAACCAATGGTGTACTCATATGTGTTTGTATATAGGTATATTTTCTGGCTCTTCTGTTCACTGAAGAGTAAAACGTAAGCCAGCAGCAGTGAGCATTTCTGGTGTCTATATTATTATCTAGCTGAGGCAAGAAAATTACCTATGCACGCATATTATGCAGCTGTTCTTCTATTTTTGGTCATTTGGATTGTTTCTGTTTCCTTACATTTTTTATATAGGCTGCAACTAAGTCATTGTGTACTTAAGAAACTTGTTCTAAAGAAGGAAGTGCACAAAAGTTTGGTTGCAGCATTATATATAAATCTGAAGAACGGGAAACAATCTAAATGACCAGAAACAAAACACTTGCCTTAGTACAGATTTATTTGAGTGGAATTAATTGACTAGGTGGTAGGAACATTTTCAAGCTCTTGATTGGTATTGTCAGAGTGCCTCTAAAAAGGTTATACCAAGTTACATGCCGGTAGGGCGGGCGAGAATAACTGCGTCCCTGCATTGGAGGTGATAGTTACTTTTTAGACATTTACACTGACATGTTTCTGCCAGTCTAATATGTTAGCTAGAATTGCTCCTATATTTCTTCTTTTACTTCTCTTTGATTTTCCTACAAAGAAGCTTTAAAGATTTTGCAAATACTATCTGGAAAAATTACACTGATATAATATTCCCACATTTACATTATGAATTAATAACTACATGTCAACCCAGAATGAGTTTAATCATACTTAATGTGTTATATATAATTAATATCTTAAATTACTAACACTTTACTTACATATATATCGTGAATGTATTAAGATATGACTTTTTATAGTTTTTTGGCAATTTTGGTAGTTACCTTTTGAAATTTCAGGGTTTTTAATTGTAACTTTACCTCTGCAGAATCCTTTAAATGTGAAACTTATTTCCCAGGTACAATTTAAGAAATTAACTAAGTTTGTAAACATTGTTTCATGTTCACCCTATACATACAATCCTTTTTGTGCAATATAAAAGCACCCCAAGGCATCTTACAGACACAACCACCCACACTGGAGCTGTCGAGATCTTAAAGTTCATCTGGTCTAACCCTTTTATTTTATACTTTGGAAAAACTAAGGCAAAAGGCAGTTACATAACTTTATCAAAGTCACACAACTACTTTGTGACAAAAATCCAAATCTGATTCTGTGCTGTGTTCTTTCCATGTGGCGTAACAAAATTAGCAAAACTGGAAGGCAAGAGCAAAAAGAAAAATAGTTGTGTTAGAGAAATGGATTCGGGGGATCTACCTTTGAAATTCTGTTATATCGCCTTTTTAATAGAGAAAATGGACCAATAGCTATATTTTAAAATCAGATGAAAGAGCACTGATGTTATTTGGGAAGCTAGGAATAAAGCATGGAGCTACTAATACTTAGTAGGAATTTCTAGAAATAAAAATAGGCAGCATATGAATGGCATGCACTGTATAGTGATCAAAGGACAATGAATGTTTAAATTTAAAATTTTTTATTATCGTAACAGATGCATTTCCATTAATGCCCTTCAGAACACTCCCCCTCACTTCAAACCCATCTGTCCCACCCTTGTTGACACGTTCTGAAGCAGTTCTGGAAGTCCTCTTTCGTGAGTGTCTTCAGGAAGTGTAACAAAAAATATGGCGGATGTGGCTACTGAGTAACATCCGACGGAAAGGCAAACTCAAACAACAGTACAGTGTGTCCTCTTACACCAGATGTGAAGCCCTGTGATTTTCCGCCCTTCCTTAAAGTCAAAATGACGGAGAAAAGGAAACATTTGAAGCAATTCAGGGCCTGACGAAACAACTACATACTTAATTCATGAAAGAGAACTTCTAGGACTCCTTCCGAAAGTGGCAAGAATGACGGGATCAGTGTGCCTGAAGTGAAAGAGGAATATTTTGAGGGGATTAATAGAACTGTATCTTTTACTAAAATAATTTTTTTAAATTAAGTGTACTATATTTTCTAATAATTCCTCAAATATCTGTGTGTATTCTTGTACATTGTTGTACTTTATTCACATTACTTCATTGGATTCTAACAATAATCTCAAGCACAGAGAGATTCCACGACTTGCCCCAACCTCCAGAGTATCAGACTCAGTATTCAGACCTAGGCAGAAGACATACTGAGCAACTTGACATTCAGGGCCCAGTTGTCAATTTCGTTATCACTGAAGATTAATGCGATTGTCTGACTCTCCCAGCTCTTTCTTTACGGGGTTAAAGTTCTACCTTGGAAACCCATTCATTTGAATACTATGATAGAATTTCTTTTTTTAAAAAAATATTAAATGCTTCAGGTAATTTTATTTTATTTATTTATTTTTCCTCATTGAGTTTATTGGTACATTTTAGGTATACAGTACAGTTACATTCATCATTAGGATCTTGTACCTTTACATGACAGGTCTTGGTTCTCATTTTTCCCCCCGTCTCTGCCCTCCCTTCACCACCTCCTCCCCTCCCCATTTGCAAACATTTTATTTCCATTTTTTTCATTTTCTCCTATTTTTTTTCCTTTCCCTCATTACCTTTCCCCTACCCTTCCCACTTTCCCTACACTTTTAGCCCTTTTCTTCCTATTTCACATTGTCAATTAGCTCATTAGGATCTTATATACTATTGTAGTTTATTCACACCAGAGAAACTATTCAGTATTTACACATGTGTGACTTATTTATTTCACTTAGGAGTATATCCTCAATATGTATCCATTTTCCCCTACTTCCCACTTTCCCTACACTTTTAGCCCTTTTCTTCCTATTTCACATTGTCAATTAGCTCATTAGGATCTTATATACTATTGTAGTTTATTCACACCAGAGAAACTATTCAGTATTTACACATGTGTGACTCTTTTATTTCACTTAGGAGTATATCCTCAATATGTATCCATTTTCCTATGAATGAGTCTAATTTCTCATTCTTTATGGCTGAGTAGTATTCCATTTTATAGAAAAACCATATCTTCTTTATCCAGTTTCCAACTGATGGGCAAGTGGGCTGTTTCCAAGTTTTAGCTATTACAAACTGTGCCGCTATAAACATAGGTGTGCATATATTACTGTGATATGATTCTTTTAATTCTTTTGGAAAGATACCCAGCAGAGGGATGCCTGGGTCAAATGGAACCTCTAGTCCCAGCTCTTTGAGGTATCTCCATATTGATTTCCACAGTGGTTGCACCAGTCTACAGTCCCACCAACAATAGAGAAGGGTTCCTTTCTCCCCAGATAGAATTTATTTTAGAGCAAACATTTTTAAAGATAGTTGTAAGTCCCTCATCAACTACTTGCTAGCCATGATTTTTTTATTCCTCATCTATAACCTGGATGTGATAAAATGTATTTCACTGGGTTGTGGAAGGAATAAATAAGATAAATCGCATCTATTTTAGTAGACTATCTGACAGACAGTGGTCAGTAAATAATTGCTATTCAGTGCCACTGTCATCATCAGTTTATTAATATTGTCATGAACTACAGTATCATTATTTCTTTTTCTCTGTCTAGTGACCTCTTTTTTAATGCAAAAACTTCTGGAAGGGATGATCCATTACCCAAAGGGCTAGTGATTCATTCATTGTTTTTCTCCTGACAGGAACAACCAGAGAGGTATTAAAGCACGAGGAAGGAAGGGACCTGTCCATTAGAGCAGAGATTTCTTCCAAACTCGTTAGGATAAGTTTATAAAACAGCTCAGTTGAAGTACATTGGTCTTATTTATATGGGATTTGTAGTCTTTATAAGGATCACAGAGGACCTGGTAAGGAAAGAGGAAAGCTACTATTAGCAGACTGTGTCTCTGCCCAAGGATGTCTGTACCCCATGGCCTCCCGTTTAGCTGCAGTTGTAAAAGTGGTCAATCTTCCACAGACTTCTCTGTTTACTCTGCCTGGAAATAGGCCATTTGCCATGGAAAAGTTTCTAATTGTACCCGTCAGAACTGGCCACGTATTGCACAATGTGAAAGACATTAAGACTTACTATGGAGGCCAGGCGTGGTGGCACACGCCTGTAATCCCAGCACTCGTGAGGCTGAGGCAGGAGGATCTCTGTGAGTTTGAGACCAGCCTTGGCTACATAGTGAGTTCTAGGTCAGTCTCAACTACATAGTGAGACCCTGTCTCAAAAAGAAAAAACTTACTGTGGAGGTTGGGATGTGGCCTGTAGTAGAGCACTTGCCTATCATGTGCAAGGCCCAGGTTCAATTCTCCATACTGAAACAAGAAAAATATTTCTGTTAACCTATGCACACATCGTGCTTCAAGACCATGACTGAGCACTGTTACCAACGTGTCCTTCCACTGTATGCAGAGGCGAGAGGTCTACAGGTAGCCACTTCACGCTTCCCCTTGTCCATTCAGGGATATTAAGGCCACCAGCTTCTCCCTTGGGTCCAAATATTCTTTTATCTTCTGTATTTTATTTTTCACTTTTCATCATTATGAAAAGGATATAAGCATGGTACAATATAAAATGGTGCAAAAGGCTGTTCAGCGAAAGGTACATCACAGTCCCATCCACAGCCCAGACATCCCTATTTGTTCATTCATTCATTCATAAGACATGGTGGGGTGCCGGTCACTGTTTGGGTGCCTTGGAACCAGATCCCTGGTTTCCAGTAGGACCTGAAGGCCACGACCCAGAGACTTGAGCAAATGCTGATTTATGCTTCAGAGTCATAAATGCGACAGACAAATGAGCAAAGTCTGGGATTCGTGAAGGAAGAGAGGAAGGAGCTACAGTGAGAAAGAGGGTCCCTGACAGAAAGAAGGCAAGGGCTAGAAAGTTCACTTAGCAAGGGCGTGCAGCGGGGCTTTTAATTTTTGTTTTTAAGCACTTATAAAAGATCTATCAAAGGCCCAGACCTCTTCTGAGCACTTCACCTGTGTTAACTCTCTTAATCATCACAAGAAGCCCAGGTACTCTCATCCTCCTTGGAAAGGGGAACTGAGGCACACAGGGCTTTTGGGGGTAGTTGCTGCAAATGGCAAAGCTAGTGCACGGTGAAACCTGAAATTTACCCTTTGCCCTCTGCCGCCCATGGTAGGGCTGGTGGCAGAAGCAGTGTCCTTCCTCAGGGCGAGGGAGAAGCCTATCAGAAAATTCGGAGACAGCACACACATGGATGTTTATCTACAGTAAGTGTGTGTCTTTAGGTCTGTGCTCCCTTAGTACTAACTACCCTTGATGTTCAACTTTGAAACAGTTCTCAGGGGGAGGAGAGGAAGGTTTGATGTCATGTATGCTTTAGTTAAAGATGCTATCTTATCAAATAATATTTTGGTCATGAGTCATCACTTCTATTTTTAAAGTCTTATGAATGTCTGTTCTGGGGTTCTGGCCGTATTTGTGTTCAAGGCTGTGCTTCCTTAAAACGATAAATCAGTTTAACATTTCACCGGTTTGTTAGTATGACCAGGAAGTTGTGCTCACTGTCACTGTCTAGTTCCAGAACACTTCTATCACCCCAGACAGAAGTCCCAGACCTGTTAGCGTCAACAACTTCCTCTGACTGCAGTCGACCTCTTTAAAGACATCTTAAGCAGTACTCCGTGTTCCGTCTCCTTGTACTTGCCCATTGTGAACATTGTATATAAGTGGAGTCTTTCAACACATAATGTTTTATGACTGATTTCTTTTCCTTAGCCTGTGTTTTTCAAGATCCATCCACACTGTAGCATATATCAGTGTTTCCTTCCTTTTTATGGCAGAGTAATATTCTGTTGTGTTCTACCATGTTTTGTTTATCCATTCATTGGCCAATAGCCATTTGGGTTATTTCAATATTTCATTTATTATGAATAATGCTGATGCATACCTTTGTGTGCAAGTATTTGTATTCACATATGTTTTACAATTCTCTTGGGCATATACCTAGTAGAATATCACTTCAATTTTTTTTTTAAATTACACTTATAGGAGTCAGGCTACCATGTTTTTCGGTATCCTATAATTTTCAGTCTAGGGGATAAAAAGAAATAAGTAGGTGGGGCTGTTACAGTTTTTTTTTTCTTTTGTTTAACTACTCCCAAGAACATTTCTAGCCCCTGAGAGTACAAGTTTAAAAAATAAGTAGGGGGCTTTTACAGTTTTTTTTTTTTTCTTGTTTAACTACTCCCAAGAACATTTCTAGCCCCTGAGAGTACAAGTTTAAACATTTGGGGATGAGGCCCAGCCATCAAGCGTAATTCCCACTTATCCTGGTCCCCGCTCTGCTTGCCCAGCTTGGAAAATGTGCTCAAAGAGCTAGTGTGTTCTAAACTGGGCTTCCTCTTTGGAATTTTAAATGAAATAAGTAAATTATACTCATGATGTATGTTCTACATAGTTATATGTAGAATGTGAATAAAATTAAGTTGTAGCACTTAAAAAATAGTAATAGCTAGCATTAATGATGCACACAGGAGAATTCTTTTTGAGTGAGGAACTCTGATTCCCTTAGGGAAAGGAAGACTCTGCTGAGTTAAAACACACTGTAGAGCATGATTCAGGGCAAAGGGGTGGGGAGAGGAACTGGACGGCTCTTTGCTCCTTCACAGCCTCCCCTTCCTCTCCACTGTGACTTAGAAGAGAGCAGCGCTGCCGTGAGGAAGGTCCCGTGGAGGTTTTCACAAATTCAAATGAAATGGAGTGAAATGAAAGCCTTGTACTTCGCTGGGAAAGGACGAAGCAGGAGCCCTGATTCATCTTACTCCATTCATCTCCTTGGGAGATCGCAGCAGAGGCCGACCTGTGCCTCTGACGACTGAAAAGCAGGAGAGAGAAATGAAAGGAAACTCAGAAGCAGTTTCATGCCCTCTCGCCTCAGCGGCTGACCCCAAACGGTTCCAAACAGAAAGGCGGTATTTTAGAAACTTTCCCATAAGCAATTTCCCCCAACTACTCCTAAATTCTACCTTACAGAACTACACGGACTATTTTTCTTGTGCTCTAAAACGGAGACATGAAAACAGCTTTTTGTCATTACTTGTGATCATAGCCATTTCTGCATTACATGCGTTATATTTCTGGACTGGGGCAGACAGTACAGAAAAATGGGAAAGAACTGAGGCTTGGAGACAGACAGGGCCGTGCTTAAGCCACAGCTGTGTGATCACAGGCAATTTCCTTAAGCTCTCTAAGCCTCAATTTCCTCACTCGTAATGTGGGGGATGATAATACCATCCAGCTGATCAAATTATGTTGAGGAATAATCTAGAATAAGGGCTGGCCAATACAAATATAATGCAAACCACAATGTGAGCCACATGTGCAACTAAAATTTTTCTTGTGGCCTATTAAGAAAAGTAAAAAAGAAACAGGTGCAATTAATGTTAGTACTCTATTTTACTTTATCATTTCAACATGCACAAAATATTAGTGAATACATTCTAAGGGTCTGAAATCCAATGTGTACTTTCCATATACAGCATCTCTTGCTTCAGAATAACCACTTGTAAGCACTTAATTAACACAAGAGACACGTGGCTACCATAATGGAGAGTGTGCGTCTAGGAAGACTATGAAGCATTTAGCATTACACTAGGCATATAGTGATGGCAAAAACATTACCACTAATATTATTCTCAGAAGATTTGGTGATCATCTTGAGGCTTCTCCAGACTGATTGTCTGTGATACTTTTAGAAGCACATAGACAGGCTGGGCAGCTCAAGCCTGAGGATTCCAGTAACTTAGGGATGACTTCTTTTTGGCCACTCCCCTTCTGTTGTAGAGAGGAGAACATGAAAGGTGGCCTCAGGGAAGTCTGCCTGGAGAATATATCCAGTGAACTCTACTGCTCTTCAAGGTCACTGGACTCAAAACTGTAAGAAGGAAGCACTACTGCTAATCTGTTGCCTTCTCACATAAATAGGCCATATTTGTGTGATTTCTGTGAAAAGAAGCCACAAGGCTCTAGAGGTATATGTGCCACTTCTTCCTGTTGTTTCCTAGTCAAATTGTTGGCTTAGATAGATACATGGAAAATAAATTCCAGATTTTTTTTTTTTTTTTTTTTTTTTTTTTTTTT
>NW_022900916.1:36167345-36191481 GCF_012274545.1 Fukomys damarensis | reverse complement strand
TTTTTTTTTTTTTTTTTTGCTTAGTCATTCTTCCATAACATTCCTTACAGGTTTCAGACGCAGCTCAGATGAGATGACAATGAATTACAGAAAGAAGAGTTCAGATAGAACTGCTTTGGGAAAGGTGTGTTTGGAGCTGGGAACCAGATGCTCTGAATTCTCCGTGTTTCATGAATGAATTAGCAGCAAGGCCTTCTGGAATTTTAAATTGCACATTTACTTAATAGGCACTATGTCCATGACATTGTAGTTTGTGCTGTTGGAGCTGCAAAGATATCTAAGACAGGAATCCTAAGAACTTGCTACCTCGTAGGAAAGAAAGAACATTCACAAAACAAACAGGCTACCAAATATGTAAGTAACGCAATAGAAATTTCTGGGCACACAGAAAATAATCAGCATAAGTCCAGCCAGGGAGTTTGGGAAGGCTTTGTGAAGAAACTGATGCTCAGGGTGGTCCTAGAAGTGTGAGTAGGGATTCCTGGGTGGGGCTGGGAGGGAGTGGGGTTTTAAATAGAAGGCCCGAGGAAGGAGAGACAATGTAAGGCTGGAGGTACAGGAAAAAAAGTGTAGGGCTGGGTCAGGAAACGTATTAGACAGGAAGGCAAGTTAATTCTGAATAATAAGAGATAAGTTTTGACTACTGGATTGGAATGGAATTGTTGCAGGGCTTGAATTCCATTGGGAAGAATTTGGACCTTCCTAGTGGAGGAAGGCAGAAAGACAAGAAATGTAAAGAGCAGATCCATGAAAGATCGGCTTTGTGAGGATAGTTGTCCCACTAGCACCAGGTTTTACGAGTGGGAAGACTAAGATGAAAGTTGCGGAGATCAGCTAGAAACTATTCGGGTAGGTTTGGGGCAGGGGGAGTGGTGAGAGAGAGGAGATACAAAAGACATTTTGGAGAGGGCACTGACAGAGTTTGGTTTTGAGATGTGAAAGATGACGGAGGTTCTGAGCACTAGTGAGTCAGAGAACGGAGATGCTGAAGAGGTAGGAGGTTTGCAGAAAGAGGCTGAGTCTGCTTTTGAGAAGTTTTCATTTGTTCTGAACACATCAGCTAAGGTAATCGTATGAAACAAGTCAAGAGCTAATTAAAATGCTCAAAATGCTTCAGTGACGTGTCTCTTCTCATTCAGAGTAGAACAGTCTTTACAATGGCCGATAAAGCCTTCGGTGTCCTGGCTGCCCTTTCTTTCTGACCCTACTCCCATCTTCTCAGTGGGCAGTGGCCACACTGGCCCAACGTGCATCTGCCTCAGAGCTTTCCTCTGCCTTGAAACCCTCTTTTTTCCGTCAGTTCTCATACCTTCCTCTCACTTCCTTGTTCAAATGCCACCTTTTTAGAAAAGCCCTTCCTGGTGAACATAAAACAGCTACAGCTCCTCCCCGCTGCATTTCCCCTTCCCATTTTCCTAGTCTCTGTAGCACTGATTACCGTCTGACATACTACGGGTGTACTGGTGTATTATCACAGCCTGGAAACTGAAGCCGTGAAAAGAATTAATAATGAAATAACACAGTGTTTTCAAGGGTGCAGTGAGGTTTGTTACTCTTACACACCAGCCTCAGGACTGGGCATGATAAGCAATTTGGAAAGCAATTTGGCAGCAAGTATGAAGAGTCATAAAATGTTCATGTCCTGGAACATTTTATGTTTTTGAAATTCTGAAAGTCAGTTCTGAGAAAATAATCTAAAACAAGGAAAAGAAAATATACGAGGAAAAGTATGCTCATGATATTTATAATATCAAGAAAGTGGAAAGAGTCTAAGTAACAATATAAGAAGATAGTTAAATTAAGTAAATTACTGTTCATTTACTTAATTATATATTATTCACTTGTTAGAGGATAGTTATGAAAAGTTGGCTAGCAATAAGGAAAATGCTCATGAGACAATGTTATATTTAAAAGAGCAGCATCCACAGTTGTATACACTCTGATTTCAGTTATCTTTAAATATGCATTAAAAAACACAGAAGAAATTAACTCAAATGCTGATACTAAATGAACTAGGCTAACAGGATTATAGATGGCTTATTTTTCTTAAGTCTTTTAGATTTTCTGCATTTAGGTCATATTCTTTCTGTAATGTGGTTATTTGTTTGTTTGTTTTTTAAGAGCATTTTAAAATAATGCTGAATAGGGTTGGGCATTTAGCTCAGTGGTTCAGGTGCCTGCCTTGCAAGCTCAAGGACCTGAGTTCAATCCCTGGTACTACTACTACTAGTACTAACGATAATGCTGAATAGAAACTACTGCTGCAACTCAACTCACCTTCTAGATCTGACTGTTGGGTGTGAATGGTAAATGTGAGCTTCCAAACTGAAGGCACTTGCCTGCAGCACCACGAGCTGATGATGTCCGTGGCTGGCCTTACAGCCCCTAAGCCACCAGTCTCAGTCCCCGCTCATTCTTGACTTTTTTCTCTTCTCTACTTCCTCGTATGTTTTTATTTTGAGAAAAGTTCTTGCTAAGTCACAAAGTTGCACAGGGTGGGCTTGAATTTTTGCTCTTCCTGCCTCAGCCTCTCAGAGTACTGGGATTACAGGTGTGTACGATCACCCCTGACTCCAAACTGAAATTGTTTTGGTTTTTGGTACCGGGGATTGAACTCAGGTCCTTATGCTTGTGTCCTTATGCTTATGCTTGTGAGGCAGCGGCACCTATGAGCTAAATGCCCGGCACCCAAAGCGAAATTTAAATCCTCAGCTTTCTGAAATCTAATCCTATGCCCTTAGAGGCTACACTGATGAACATGCAGTGATTTTTACAATGACCCAAATCAGTTTATCACACAGACATTGACCATGGGAAACAAACAACTGAAGAACTGAGCACTTCAATCTAAAACTTGTAAATCACTTGATGCTAGTGTCTTTAATGAACATGTTGCTTCAGATTTTCTTGGTGGATATCCACAGTATCTCAAGAGCTACAAGAGACCCTGATATTAACAATTGGAGATATTTTAACATTTGGGTTATCTGCAATATTGTAAGGATTTAGTTATTAATTAGAATTAATTCTATATGCTTTGGTTAATGATCTCCTTTGAAAGATTTAGAAGCTTTCCTTTGGACAAATAGCAACCTTTTTGATAAAACAAATTTCTTAGTTTTCAATATTAAGGTAGTTCCTTGAAAATTGCTATTAGTACTAAAGAATAGAGACTGTTAGTAGGAGACATGTACAATGTCAAAGGAATGCACAGGCCAGTCATGACTAATACTATTTCAGAGGAAACTTCTAACAAGAAGATTTACCATGTAATAAGCCATTTATTTTAAGCAACAGAAAGTGTAATAAAGATCCTAAACACACTGTTGTAACAAGTATGAAGGAATTGAATAGAATCTCCTAAGAAATATCATTCCTAACGTTCCCATTCTAATAGCTAGCAGTGTTCTTGTACCTTCTGTGGCTGGAATCTCAGGTAGGAAACTTCTCAGCTCCTAAGGCCATAACACAACCACCCCTCACTACAGCTAACATTTCTGAGAATTTAGTGTGAGTGAGATGTTGCAGCAGACTGCACTTGGTTATCTCATTTTAATGCTCTGAATCCAGTGAAACAAGCACAAATGTTACGCTCCTTCTATAGTTAGATAAGAAACCGAGACAGATAGATTAACTTGTTCAAGGGGTAGCATTAAATAAAACACAGATATGTTATATTGGCTGTTTTACTGTCTCTGTCACACTGAAAGAATAATATTTTTTAAAGGAATGTCAAGTTCAACTCTACAGTGGTTATTATGCCAGTGATTAATTCCATTGGAAAATTGGTTCAGCCAGAGTTTAGAGGACTAAAAAGTCTGAGAGAGCTGGTTTCCCTTGGATAGTTGGTGTTTCCCTCACAATACTTTCTCCCTTTCCTCTTTCCTTGGTTGTAAGCTTTTCTTCGTCTGGGAGGGTTTGTGCCTGGTGGAGCTGTCCTTGGTCTGAGAGGTCAGAAGAGGAAAATGGTCTCTGGGATCTCCAGCTTCTCAAAAGTTGCTGTACATCTCAGCTAACTTGAAGGGACCTTCCACTCCACCATGGAGAACAGAGTGAGAGAATTCTTGGGAGAGGCCATGAAAAACATCTAAAGTTCTTCATCTTAGTACATTTTATTTTTTCCCTGAATTCGAGAGTGTTTCCCTGCCTTAAATCAAATAACAGGGAACCTGGGCTTCACTTATTCCGTATTGAAGATCTATTTTGTGCGTAACACAGTTCTAAACCCTGCAAAAGTTCAAGGCAACACTTCTGCCCTTGAAGCTTCTTCATTCTAGTGATAAGGCGCCCACACACAAAAAGTACAAAACATCATAAAGAGATGAATCAGAAGCCAATAGATGTCATGGAGACCAAGTGTATCCATAGTGAGATGATAGGGGAAGAGGTTACCAGGTGCTGAGGCAGTAAAGAAGATTTCTGGGGAGAGGAAAAATGTTAAATAGGTCTCCAGAAGAGAGAGTTAACTACAGCACAGAGTGTATAGTGTGACCCTACTTACCTTTAAAAAAAACTATGCATACATATTAAATGAAGAGAAAAAGAGTTGTGGGAGTTGGGAAGAAAAGTGTCTTAGAGCATTTTCTACTGCTGTATACAATGCCACAGACTGGTAATTTATGAAGAAAAGATGTTTATTTGGCTCACAGTCCAGAGGCTGGAAAGTCTTAAGAGACTGACACCAGCAGCTGCTCACCTCTTGCTGAGGGCCTCAGGCAGTTTCATGACATAGCAGAAAGGCAAGAAGGTGGGGGCATGAAGAGAGCAGCTGAAGGCAAACTCGATTTTGTAACAACCCACTTTTGAGAGAATGAACCAGTGCCACCAGAACAAACCCATTCTCTAGAACTAGCCCACTCCTGAGTGAAAACATTAACCTCATCAGGGTGCAGAACCTTCATGACCTCAACACTTCCCATAATAACCCCTCTCAATGCTGCCACATTGAGAATTAAGGTTCCAGCACATGAACTTTTTGGGGATATATTGGAACTACAGCAGGGAGAATACAGCTGGTGAGTGGCAGAGGATGCGGGGGAGAAGGACTAGGATTCATAGGGACTTTTTGTTCTTACTGTATATATACTTCCATGCTGTTAGACTCTTTTCCCAAACAGCATTGTATTATTTTGTATAATTAAGAAATATAGCCAGCCATAGTGCCACATGCCTGTAATCCTAGCACTCGGGAGGCTGAGGCAGGAGGTTCGCTGTGAGTTCAAGACAAGTCTGGGCTACATAGTGAGTTCCAGGTCAGTCTCAACTACATAGTGAGACCCTGTCTAAAAAAAAAAAACAAAAAAAAAGAAACATGAAGTTTACAAAGAATGGGTAGAACTTAGATTTGTAGAGCCAAAGGGAACAAATGTTTCAGGTGAGCAAACAGCTTGAGAAAATGCCCACAAATGACCAGCGATGGGGTGTGTTTGGGGAACAGTGAGTAGAATGACTGGGCCAGCAGAGAAGGGACACAGCAGTACGGTAGGGTGGGGCAAAGTGCAGAAGAGCTGTGACTTCAAGGCCTCAGAGCATGAGTCTTTCATCTCTGAGCAGAGGCAATGATGAGCATGTGATGACTTGGCTCAGGGATGATTAATATATTACTCAAGAATTAATTTATTAGCAGGCGTAGTTGAAATCTCAGCGGTGAGGTAATATGAATTCACATCTACATCTCCTGCACACCATGAAAGTCCATGGAAATGTCACCTATGGTAACTGGAGCAGGAGACTTTGACTTACACAAGTCTATTGTTGGACTTTTCAGGAAACTGAAAAATAGAGATGCTGTCATGTGCAAGGAGAAAGCAGCCACTTACAATTGATCCATAGAATTAATTCCACTACAAATCTTTATGAAACACTTGGCATCTATGATGAATGTTTCAAATGTCTGAGGAGTGTCCAATTCCCAGCATATGGGAAAGGATTGAGTTAAATTTGTAAAAGTTGAATTAAAATAACATGACTTTAAATGAAAATCAAATGTGTTCTTTAACATGTTATTTGTTTTAATTTAGCTCATTCCTTTGGTGAATTAGCAAGGTCAATATTTTTTAGGTTTGTGTTTATAATTATAGCACTATTCCAACACAATATATGTACACATATTTTATACATACAGAAAGATACACACATTCATACCACAGATACAAAATCTATAGCTACCTGGGCCTGCAGAAGTAACTGGCCTACATGGCAATCTTAGAGGAAGGGAACCTAATATGAGGAAAAATACTGTGTTAGTTGAACCTTGAGTCATGCATTGTGACTCATTTTTAGTGATTGGATTCTGGATGAGATGAATTTTTTTATTGACCAACAAGTGGAGGAGGGATGTATCAGACTCCCAAAGTGATGATGTGAGTTAGGTTTATAACAACATCAACTTCATCTCCTGAAATTTCTTGTAGCCAGAAGTGCTATTTGATGAAGAAACTGACAATTGATGTTAGTTATCATGTATTTCCTCTTTCTTCACTCTTGGAAGACTTTTAATCCTCAACCTATCCCTCACCATAATAAGCTCCCCACCCCACCATCCTACATGGTCTGTCCTCTTTCAGACAGGCAGACAAAATTCTTAATAGGCAGGAAAACAAGAAACAGAGGACAAAGAAGGATTCGAAGAGGCTTTCAAATTTACCTGGAAAGAAAGATCCCTGATTTCATAGGTTGCCTTTCCCTGCTTTCTCTGTTCTCTTAATCATTTAAAATTACTTTGTGGCATCTCTTCCTGTCATGAGGAAGAGGACAGCAGGCAGCATCCAACCTGTGTACACTGGGAAAAGGCAGGGACGCAAGATGACCGTGCTTATATGATCAGACAGATTCATGCATATTTTACAAAGAGATTTTCTCAATAAACAATGACTTTAAAATTTTTTTTCAAATCATTTTTATACAGATCTCAATTATCTTGATAAGATTTAAGAATTCAGCACAGTAGGTATTTACTACTTTGTGCCAAGTTGAATTAAAACAACTTTATGTAGCCTGGTAGCATTTTTCTAAGCATTTGGATTACAGAAGAAGAATACGGAGTCCAAGCTTCCAAAATAATACAGATAGAACAAGTCTGTTCTCTGTCTTTCTACTTTTTAGTCTTTCTGTTTATTCTTGCCCCCTCCCCATCATTCCCTGATAAATGGACGCTATTAAATTTTGAAAGGGATATATTAAAATCTACCACTGTGATTGCCAGAGAGAGAGAGAGTGTGCGTGTGATAGAGAGAAAAACTGAATAGGAAAATTTCTTCCTGAAAAGGATGGTCTCCTACACATGGAACTTCTGTAAATAACAACAGTTTGAGTGAAGACTGGGACTTATTGAGTACAGAAATTAGTCAACCAGAAAGACGGGAACTGATTTTGCAGTTACACAAAATATTTTAAAAGAGAGGCAGGAGTAGGGACTGGTAAAAAATGGATACCCTAAAACAATGCAAAGAAAAATTAGGAACATCTAGACGGTAAGAAATATTTCTGATGAAAAAACAAAAAAGCCCCTCAGTCTATCTATTTGTAAATCCAAATGTTTAAGGTAGAACATGCAAATATATGCAAAATACAGATATTATTCTGAAGCTGTTGCTGCAAATCCCCGGAAGCAAAGGAACAAGTTCCCCATTCATTCCCAGATTATCTCAGTCAGATTCTCCGTGGTTTTGACCTAAAATGAGTTGGGGAAACTTATCTTCAGTTCCTTTCTGGCCTTCAAAGTTCAGGGGTAAAACTTAATTTTAATATTTTATTATAGTTCATTTTAATAAAAATATACATCAAGATAGTGAGTATACTTTATAACATCCTATGTATTTTAGTTCACATATTTAAAGTAACTTATTAAAATATACAACTGGGTTGGGGATTTAACTCAGTGGTGCCGCCACCTGCCTTGCAAGTGCAAGGTCCTGAGTTCAATCCCAGGTACCAAAAAAACAAAACAAAACAAAATAAAATATACAACTAATGGTATTCTTAATAGATTCACATGTTTTCATATATTAAAATACTTGTTTATGGAAATACCATTTTTTCATTAATTATTTATTTACTTATTTAGACAGAATCTCATACGTTGTCCAGGTTGACCTTGAACTTGAGATCCTCATTCCCCAGCCTCCCGAATAACTGTGGCTAAAGGTATGCATCACTGCACCCAGCTTTATTTACCTTTTCCAAAATACTTCAGTATTTTGCCTTTGTAACTTAGAAAATCTTTTTTTTTTTAAATTTATATGAGTGTTTTTCTTCTCTTTCACCAAAAGCTAAATTTAGTTCTATGTTATGTCACAAACGGTCTTTTTTGGTATAAAACATTTATATTTTGGAGGGCTATAAAGACTTCTTGTCCTTTAAGCCTTGTTGACAAAAGTTTTTGTCAATTGTTTTCTACTGTCCCTCATATTAGATGGCCAGCAATAAGCAAAAATAAAGCTGAGACTGTGTTGAAAAAATGCCCTGGCCCCCATCCATCCTTTTTCTGCAGGGTGTAGTCCAGAGTGTTCCCCATTCAGCGCCTGTGCCAGCCAGCAGAAACAGCCAGTTGTTGTCTGAAATGAAGAATGAATGGAAACACGGTGCCTGTTCCTTTTCCTGTGAGTAACAATCCATCCATTTAACATGCTTTCGTTGCTCTTGAATTCTGGGATAGACAGCCTGCGCTCACTACGCAGCTGAGGCCAAGCTGAGAAATGCAAACCTTCTCTCCTGCTGCTAGCCCTAGAAGCTTGAACAGTGACAGCCCTGATGGCCCAGCCGCTCTACACAGAGCTGGGGACATGCAGCCCTAAGTAGCAGCTTTAGGTAGGTAAATGGGCATCAGGCTGTGAAACGTTAGGCGGAGAGGGATCATAATTATAAAAGATAAAATTTCTGGCTAAATGATCCTTATGCTCTATATAAAGAAACAAACCAGCCGAAAACTCAGGAAACTTAAATAACTCTACCAAGGTCATTTTGCTGGCAAAGAAAATAGATATCCTTCTCCTGTCTCCTATACCGCAATATGTTTTCATTATTTATGGCCAAGAACATGATTGATTTTGTAAATGTTGCATACACATATAAAAAATTGCTTGCTCCTTTTTGTGGGACAGTGTTTACTAATCACGCCTATCTACTCATATATACATGTATAATAAGATTATATTATCATTACTGTTAATTCTTTCTTGTTTTTAAGTCATATTCTTTTGAATTAAGATGGAATATATTAAAAATCTACCACCGTGGTTATCATCTCATCAAATACTACTTCTTTTTTTATTTTCAAAAGTTTTATGTTTTGTTTTTAGCTCATAACAGCTGACAACTTTTTTATGTTTATATATATGCCACAGATATTGGGCTTCTGCATGTAAAAAGATACTAAAAAAATAGTGGCTTCAGTAAGTAGAAATGTATTTTTCTCAAATCCCTACCACGATATTCGGAGGCACGAGACCCAAGGCTGGGATAGTGGCTCCATGACCGTCTGAGATGCAAACTCTTTCTGTCTTCCTACTTTGCCAACTTTAATATGTGACACTTGTTCTTCAAGACATGGTAGCAAGATGGCTTCTGAGCTCCAGGAGCTAGGATCCTGCATATTCCAGGGAGAGAAGCAAAAGAGGAAAGTCAGTAGGAATAGCTTCCAGCTGAATTGGACTTCTACAGGTTCTAGCCACTAAGCTCTGTTTACAACTTATTTTCTACCCTGCTTGTAAAAGGAGATGGAAAATCAGTGTTTTAAAAATAAGAACACATTGCTGCCCTAAATAACACTGAGAGTTTTGTTAGCAAGAGGGAAGAGAGATGGGCTTTGTAAGTATGTAGCAGTTTCTGCCGTATACCTTTAATCATTCATCCTCTTGTTTCTAATTCATGCTTTGGCCTTGAGTTTGATATTAATATTGCTATGCCTGCTTCTGGTCTTGGCTGACATATATCTACACAATCATTTATTTCCAAACTTCCTTTGTCACTTTCTTTTTAGTTCCTTACACATAGCTCAATGTTTGTTTTTTGGCCCAATCTGAAAGTTTGTCCTTTGAAAAGGAAATTTAACTCATTCAAATTTATTTTTATTCTTTACATTTTATTTTTACCATTATTATACTTCATTATTGTTTCCTTTCTCCCTTTTCTAATGCGTAGTGACTTGATCATTTCTTAACTATCTCTCCTCTGTTAAGTGAGAGTTTACCTATAAGGGCTTCAGTCTCTTAAATAAATAAATGCCTTTGCCTGACATAACCATGTCCGTGTGCCTCAGAAATTCATCATGGATGTTTCAGTAGTGACATATTCTTAACTATCTCTCCTCTGTTAAGTGAGAGTTTACCTATAAGGGCTTCAGCCTCTTAAATAAATAAATGCCTTTGCCTGACATAACCATGTCCGTGTGCCTCAGAAATTCATCATGGATGTTTCAGTAGTGACATATAAGGACATTGGTGCCATGTAATAATGAAAGTTCATTTTCCTCATATCCTTCAATATCACACACTGACAGCAATAAATACCTGAATAGTTCTGTTAAGAAGAGCTAGAAATGAGTCCTAGCTTGACCGAGCTGCGATGCACAGCCCTTCCCAGATTCCTTTCCAGGTCTACCTACTGGAGGGAAAAGGAAAGCCATTATCCTAGAATTCCAAAAGCCCACACGGGAATGAATTATGGGAACTCTTTACTGAATGCGCGACAAGTTCTCACGGATGATAAAACAAATACCAACAACACTTCAGAGAAGTGTGTGACTTGTATCCCAGCCACATTAATTCTTAGAGATTTGAAAACCTTTTTCCATGAAAGGTTTGGGTTCTGCAACGTTTGGTGTATTTCTGTAAAGAACTCTCATGTGAACTTAGATTACTAGGTGAAATTATTAATCTTTTTTATTCTACGTTCACATGATTATACTACTTGTGAAAGAAGTCTTTTTCTCTCTTGTCTGGCACCAAATTGTACCTTCCACTTCATACCACAGCAGTTCACTTGTTCCCAAGAGCAATCAAGGATCTTAAAATTAAGCAAATGTTTCAAGTGTTACCAGTTAGATAGGAATGTTGCTGTTTTTATCATGGGGAGCAATACAAAAGAAGAAACCAATGTTTTATTAAAGTCATATAAGCTCTATCCAACTCTATTATTCTAACTTACTTCTTTCTTAAAGATTATAGCTTTAGAAATCTTATGGGTATGATTTGACTCTAAATTGGTATACATTTTGATAAATCTTAGAATGGTAATTCTATACAGAAAAGCTTTGCACTCTGCAGAAACATTTAGTAATGTGTATGAAATAAATAAATGAAAAATCTGTTATAGACAAGAAAGTCTTAACCTTGAAATATTTGAGTTAT
Source organism: Fukomys damarensis (assembly GCF_012274545.1). Classification (NCBI taxonomy): domain Eukaryota; kingdom Metazoa; phylum Chordata; class Mammalia; order Rodentia; family Bathyergidae; genus Fukomys; species Fukomys damarensis. The sequence continues at coordinate 36,180,133 of NW_022900916.1, read as the reverse complement.
AGCATTTGTTCTTGGTCTCTCTCTTTTTTCAGAATTGAGATTGTAGTGACCCCTTACAGTATCTGTTACTTGCCATATATTGAATTATTTGGAAAAAGGGACAAAAAGCCAGTTCTGCAGTTGAAAAGCTTTACTGTCCATCACTACCATTTTCCTTTAACTTTTCAGGCAAAGAGGGCAAGGCATGGTATCATAGGAAAAGAATAATTGATAAATTAATAAATTCAACCTACCACTTCCTCCTCTTCTTAGGCAGTTCCCTCTGCCACTGACTGAGTAGGACTTGGCCTCAAGTCAGGAGAAGTGGGAGATTTATGAATGAGAAAGCAAAGTGTTTGATGAAAATAAAATGATGGGGGCTAAAGATAAAGCTCAGTAGTGTAATACTTGCCTAGCGTGTGCAAGGCCTTGGGTTCTATCCTAACACTGCAAATAAATAAGTAGGAAAAAAAATACAGGTGAATAAGCATGTTATGAGGTTTGAACATTAAACAGTATTGCTATACTGTATAGTATTAGTACAGGTTTTTTGTATTAGTACAGTTTTACTGGCTAGTGGTATCTACTACAAGCTGTGTAAGATTGGCCGTATGTTGCCAGCTGTTGAAGCTGGATGATGGGTTCATAAGAAAGGGAGTCAGGTTCATCTTTCATATTCTTTTTACCTTTATGTATGTTTGACACTTTTCTTACAAATTATTAAAATAAAGTGAGTGATGTTCAGAAAAAGAATTCTGGATTACTTAATACTAAGATCAGAGACCCTCTGATAGCATACAGTTCCAAAACAAGGGCTACACAAATATGCTCCTCGATGGAATTCAAAACTGGCCTTAGTGCGCTATGCTGACAACATGCTTCAGACCTGCATGTAAATCCTGCAGTCAACATGCTGTGACTGAACTTCGGAAAAAATAGGCTTACACAGTATTCATGAAGAGCACTTTACAATACAGAAATTGAAAAGTTTTAGTAGGAGAAGACAATATTTACCAGAGTTCAATCATCAGTTCCCTAGTTGTTTCTTAATTTGTAATTTTTTTAAAAAAATCTAGTTATTTGTGTTTTTATGCTGTGTGGGCCCAGAGAACTAGATAGAGAATCAGGGATTCATGTAAACCAAGGCCTGGATATACAATTTATTTTATTGCTTACTGTTTCTTTTATTATCTCGTTAAGAGAGAAAGAACTCTGAGAATAATCTTTGTGTGTTTCAAAGACTTGTTTTCCTCTCCCTTTTCTTCCTTCCTTTTTGTGAGATAGGGCTTTGCTTCATAGTTCAAGCTGGCCTAGAACTCCTTATATAGAGCAGGTTGACCTTGAACTCAAGATCCTCTTGTCCCAAATGTGCTGGGATTACAGAGGTGCACCACCACTGGCTTTGCCAGAAAGATTTTTCTGATGTATTATACAGAATTCTGTTAGAACATAAAAATTATCACCTTTTCTAAAAACAAGTAGTGAATAAAGACTATAAATAAATGAATCATTCTAAGAGTCTTTTTTTTTTAATATTGGGAATTGAACAACTAGGGCCTTCACACTGAACTACATCCCTACCCCTTTTTTATTTTTTCTTTTGAGACATGGTCTTCTTAGTTGCTCAGTTGCCCAGGCTGGGTTGAACCTGTGATCCTCTTGCTTCAGCATCCCAAAATGCTAGATTACAGGTGTACACTGTCAGACCTGGCTTCTTAGAGTCTGTTTTACAGTGTCACCTTGTGAAATTTCCCACATAAGATACCACAATTTTCAGTTTGTTCTCAGCTTGCCTGCATTTCAGAAGATGATAATCATATATCTACTGTGTGCTGGAAAACAGAAATATGCATAATCCTTGCCTGGGATTTTAGTGTATGATAGCAGCACAAGAAAGGCTCTTCAGGTGTAGCTGCATCAATCTCCATAAGACTGATGTGATCAGTGTGACCATTACATGTTTTGTGACTTTTTCATTGATTTTCTTAAAATTTTAAGGTATCTATGGGTTGAAATGCACTAGAAGATGTACCATATGGCATCAGGAAAAAGAGGAGTGGCTTTGCTACACAAATAAAACTAAATCCTGAGAAGTAAAACCCCCAAAGGAACTAAATATAGAAGAGAAAGGGGAAGACAATACTTTATCATTAAAAATAAGGTATTTAGGCTGGGAATTTAGCTCAGTAGCACCGAGCCTGCCTTGCAAGTTCAAGGTACTGAGTTCATTCCCTGTACCAAAACAAAACAAAACAAAACAAAACAAAAAAAGGTGTTTACGAAGTGCCTCTTCTGAGGAGTCCTTACATTTCAGTACCTAGACAATCTTGGTTTACATAATACTTTCACATGCATTATCTTTCTTGATCCTCCAAATAATCCTAAGCAGTGAGGCAGGCAGTCTGAAAGTGAAGAAACTGCACCTCAGTCTAAAATGCTTCCCGAAGACCTCCATCCAGCAGCAGGGGACAGAGGTCCACTGAAATGCCTCAGGTCTCCAAACACTGTGTCCTGTGCTCTTTCTCCCTCCATGGCCCAGTCCTAGGCTATGTGTGGGTCAACGGACAAATCCAAACAAGAGGAGATATGATCTCAACCCCTGGGGAGTGAATAGGAAAGTGCAAATTTTCAAAATGAAACTAGCAGAGAACTGTTAAACTTTGTACTATATGAAACCAATTATAACTATGGTACCAACTAGATTATTTTAGTTGGAAAATAAGGTGCTATAAATTCTACTCAGTACTTTGAAAAATATGTAGTTAGATGCATGAGAATACTGGAGAACTGAACGTTTCTGAGGTTTTCCAGCTGGGCAACTGGTGTCTTCCTGGAGAAATCCCATGATTAATTCTGGACCAGGAAGGAAGTCAATAAGCACAATCTTACACAACTCTGTAGAAACACTTGATGCTTGAAAAGCTAATTCTTCAGTCTTCATATTCTTGCTGGCCTCTGTTATGCCTCAGACTCAGAATTGAAAGCCCCTGGGAGGTGGTCCTGGCCCTGGCACATTTGTTAGGTGCTCTAAACCATCCGTCTCCAAGAAATGCCTTCAATTTACCTAATTTTCAAATGGGGTAAAAGAGAACACTGCCTTGAGATTGGAAAATGTTCTATACCCAGAACTCTGTGGACTTCAAAGGTCTGCAGGAGCTTTGTAATCACTTTAATTTTCTAGTGTCCTAATAGTTATACCTAATTTTTTCCAAACCCACAGTATTTGTTTCAGAAGCAAATCTCTATTCCAAAGATCTTTTCTTTGTCTTTTTAGCGGTGCAGGCCTCTGCTCAGACAGCTCCAGGCCAGTCCCTGTCTGTCACTGCCTTTGTCCTCTCCACTGAGTGGCAGATTGCCTGTGAAGCCCCTGTGGAGACTTTTGAAGCCTCCTGCCCCAATGCTTTTACAGTAATTGCCCATGCCCAGGTTCTTCAGCATTATGGACAGGCCCACATAGTTTTCTTCAAAATACCACTTGCTAAAGTACTGTGTCATAAAACAGCAACGTATGATACAGATTTACACCCACTGAACGCTCATACTGCATCTGCTCTCACTATCTAGCAGTGCCCAGAGCAGAGACTAAACTAATAGACCATGGAGAGTCCTACCGGGTGATTCTGCTTACTACCAGGGAGGACTCAAACATCTGACCCAGGCTGGCAGAAGCTGTGCCAGATTTGCTACCCAAGAGGAGGAGAGGACAGCAGGAAATCAGATCAGAGCTCTGAGCATAAGCATAATGGTCTGTAAGGAAAGGAAAGCGTTCACCTGGGTGGCATATATGACTCTCAACTCTCCTCACTTATGCCGGGCACTTGAGAGCCAGCCGTGAACCTAGTTCTCCCCAGCTTTAAGGCCAAACAAATGACCACTACCACTGAACTACTCACATCCTCAAAAAAATGCATCTTTTGAGCTATATTTCCATGGGTCGGAATGGGTCTGCACTGAGTTCCCCCAGCTGTCTTTCCACCCTGTCGTTGTAAACATGGCCTCCTGGAACCAGCTCTGCCACATCCTAGTTGTGTGAAAAAGTTACCCCAAAATTCTCTGTAATTCAACATATGTGAAATGGTGATCACTAATGGCATCAGCTGACCTATAAAGTTATGAGGATTAAATGAGCATAGATATGTGAGGAGCCTGGAACATTGCCTGGCATGCTAATGTTAATTTAAAATCTCTGCTCTGAGCCCTGCTGGGTATCGAGAAGCAAAGACACGAATGCAGTGATATCTTCAGTGGGCGCTCCGTAAATGTTTTGAATATGTGATAGGTTTTGAGGAAAGAGGCAAATATACCAATAGTTTCAACCAAGCGACAGCATATAACAGCACGTGGCACTGAGTGCCTCGTACCATAGATGCATTCGCTGTTTTAATTACTGTTTGGCAGGATGAAGGCTGAGACTGAATGTGTGGACTGGAGGTTAAGGGCGAGGAGGTGGAGGTTCACTTGGGGAAGTCTTCCAAGAGCCAGTATCACCGAGCTTCCTTTTGATCAGTGAGTAGGCGTTAGCCAGTAAGAGAAGAGGCTAAGAGTGTTCCAGGCAGAAGGAACATTGTGTGCAGAGTTAGAGAGGCGTGAAATAGCACAATACATTCAGGGGACTCCACGTAGGCAAAGTACAAGTGGAGCCCATTCTCACTGTGACACACAGCCTGCATTTGGTGACTCTTTGAGATTAGAGGCTGTGAAAAGGAAACAAACCAGTGAGATATTGCTTGTATCCCCAGCCTTTAACATTCACTGAACAACCAGGAAGGACTAAGTAGCTAGGGAGTTTACTTTTAATGTAATGCTTGTGGGGGTACAAACACTGTGTAGTCTGGACAGAGCTGCTGTAGAGTCAGCCCCTTCTCTTCCGCAAGAGGAACGAAATCTGCTTCATTTGTCTTTTTTTTCCCCCCTAAAATAATGTAGATGAATTACAATAAAGTTGATGGGATCGCAGTATAGATGAAGATGTTTTTGCATAGTAACATATTGCTCTAGATCAGAGGTCAGCAAACTATGGCCCGAGGGCTCAGTGCAGTCCGCTGCCTGCTTTTGTAATTAAGTTGTGTTGGAACAGAGCCACCCTCATTTGTTTACATGTTGTCTGTGGCTGCTTTCGCACTGCCACAGCAGAGAAGTGTGCTTGTGACAGGCGCTGTATGGTGCAAAGCCTGAAATACTCACCAGCTGGCCCTTCGAGTGAATGTTTGCCAATTCTCACTTTAGATGCAGCTTTTCTAATCCGATAAGTAAAAACTGATACTTAAAACAAGGGCTTGGGTTGGTTGAGAACAGTTTTGAGGCAAACAAGAAGTTACTGAATTTTTTAAAAATTCACCATTAAGATTGTATTCAGAGCTGGGTGTGATGGCACATACCCTAATCCCAGCCCTCATGCGACTGAAGCAAGATGGCTACAAGTTCAAGGCCAGTCTGGGCCCCAGAGTTCAAGGCTAGCCTGAACTACAAAGCAATGTCCTGTCTCAAAACAAACAAACAAACAAAAGAAGTTTGCAACTATGTTGACCATATTTATAAAATATACCTGAACAAATGAATAGACACAGATCCTAAGGTTGGCTTTCAAAGTTGATTCTGAGTTTGCTGGCTGTCAGATATAAACAAAGATTTGACTTGTTGCTCTACATTGGATACCCGTCATCTCATAATAAATCCTCTTAAACATTAGTGGCTTACAGCAGTTACCATTTAGTATTTGTTGTTGTTTATATCTGCGGCTTTTCAGGATTATTGAGGCTTATAGCTGGTTTGTTAGCAGGTAGGGTCTGGTCAAAAGAGGCGGGTCATTAGGGGTGTGGCCTGGAAGGGGGTATCTCTTTCCTCAGCTCCTCCCGTTCTCTGCTTCCTGTCTGCCAGGAGGTCAGCAGCTATTCCTCCACCAGGCCCCCCTGTCATGCCATCTTGGCTTGGAGCCAGCCAACTATAGACTGAAATGTGAGCCAAAATAAACCTTTCCTCCTTCAATTTGCAGGTATTGGTTATTGTGTCTCAGCAACAAAGTAACTAAAACAATATTTTTCATGAATCTGTGAGTCTGTCGTTCTAGGCTGGGTCCAGCTGATATTGGTGGGCTTGTTCACACATGTGTAGTCAGCTTCTGTGTTGTCTTGAGGCTGGCTGGTTCAGGATAGCCTCATCCCTACTGCACAGGATCTGTCTTCCAGCAGGCTGGCCTGGGCTTGCTCACTTAGTGGTGATAGGTTTTGAGAGGGAAAGTGGAAGCATGCACTTGAGGCTCAGGCTTGGAATCAGCACACTGTTACTTCCGGTACGCTGTAGTGGCCAAAACAAGTTAAAAGGCCAGCCCAGATTCAAAGGGTAAGGAAACAGATTCCAATTCTGGATGAGAGGAGCTGCAAAGTCACATTGCATGGGGCACAGGAGTAGGAGGGACAGAATTGGGGCCAAGTTTGAGATCACAAACAATCATAATCTAAAACAGCATGTATTTTGACCACAAATTTTTAAAAAGTCATCTCTGTGGTCTCAAGTGGAAAGAAATATTCATTATACATGTCTGTTCAACCCCACCCACAGATATGAATCATCAGTGTCTTCAACTAAGAGGACCATTATCCTCTAGCTAATGACAGCTATAGAGGAGGAGTGGAAAGAAACCTTTTGGAAATGTATCACATGAGACCAGCCCCACATTCAAATACCACTTGACCAAGCTCATTAGGGGACCAGAGTCAGTTGTAGTGGGTTAAAATGATAAGGAAAATCTGTACTGCAGGTGTCATTAGTGACTAAACTAAACATCCTTTGAGACCAGAGCCTAAATAGACCTAACAGTATTCTTGTCAACCATTCCATTCCCTGCCTCTTGTTAGCAGGGTATTAAATTGGTCACCAATGACCTTGTTATCTATGTATATAGATAATATGGAAAAGACATGGGATATATTTTTAACTCACTAGTTGCGAGATGATGTATTAAATTTCTTGCTATAAAAACCTTTACCATTACTGAACTTGCCTCAATAAATAAAGCTAAGTATAAATAGCATTACTGATGTCAAAAAGCTTCCTTAGTTGTTTTTTCTCCTAGGACCAACAAGAATGTTAGTAAGAAAAGATTGAACACGGGTAGTAAGTAGCCTTTGCTTGTTAGACTATTTTAGAATCCCCTGAAAATCTAAAAACAAAACTCTCAAAGCACTCAGACAAAACCACACAGCTTAGGTTTGAAAATGTCTTTCTGGCCCCAAACCAGTTGGGGTTCTTGGCCTTGTCATTGAAAAGCCAGTGTCTTTACCCTCAGACTTCCACTGAACAGCCACTGTCAGATGCCTGTCACAGCAGCAGGAGTGGGTAGGGAGGGACATACCAGATTTAGGGAACTATTAGCCTCCTGTTGACTCAGGCATCAGGACCAGCTGTAAATAGGAATCTAGTTCAATGCAGATACAGTGAAAAGAAACAGAGCTGTTCACATTATTGAAGAAGTGGAGACAAAACCTCCAGGATGCTTGTAGATGACTGATTTATGGGTGGGTGGGGGAGATAGGGTTGTCTTGAGAAGAACAAAGGAAACTTCCAAACTTTGAATGCAGAAAATCCAGTTAGCCTTGAGGAAATCATATAAGGGTTAAATGACATAATACATCTACCTGGAAGTACTTAGATAATTAGACCCCCACAAGTGTTGATTCTCTTCCCCTCTCTGGATCTGCCACCCATCTTGGCGATTTCCTTAAAAACAAAAGTCCTGCTAGCCAGCTGCCACTGGAGAGATGTTAAGTAGGATAAGCTGCTGATAGATGGTAACAATAACCAAATGCAAGTTCAGGTGGAGGGAAGGGGATGTCCCCTCTCCTGCCCCCCTGAATCACTGCTGAAGGCAGCACAGATATCTTCCTTTCTTCCTGCAGGGGAAGTGTGTGTATTCTCTCAGACCTACCTTGGCGTTCCTTGATGTCTTAGAGAAGCAGATGACCCCAGCTGAGCAAGACAGTCAGCAGAACAGCAGCCCTTGATGCTGCATTTGGAAATTTCCATTCTTTGCTTGCAGCTCTGAAAAAAAAAAAAAAAATCTAAAGAGCCCAGTAGCTGGGAAATTTCCACAATGGAAAATTTTAACATATTCTTTAGTTCTAAACTATGCAGGTTTATAGACACTTTTTTTCTTTCGGTAATTTCCTTCTTTAATAATAATTTATGAACATGGTAACACTACAGCTGTGGGAAAAGAGGGCAAGATGACCTGGAGGGGAATGGGCATGATCTGGCTAGTGGGAGGCTGTGCTATATAAATGTATGACCACTCAAACCATGGAAATGCAGATTGTTGCAAGACCCACTGGTTGGGAACTCATCCAAAATAGAGATAGTTTATCCTGGAGCACTGCAGAGAAATCTGTGTAGAGACTGGAAGTGGGAAGTAAGTGGATACAACTTTGGAGCAAAATACGGTGAGTTCTATTGCTAGAAAAAGCAATCTCAGACAGATCTCTTAGACCACTGCTTTTTAAACCTAAATGTGCAAGCAGTCATCAGGGAATCTTGTTCAGATGCAGATTCTGATTCAGCTTGGCTAGGGTGGGGCCCAAGACTGGTTCTAACCGGTTGCTACATGATGATGCAATGTTATGTTTCTGACGACCAGATTGTCAGAGTAGTAAATGCCCTAGCAGAGGATGGTTAGAGGCGAGCTGCTCTGGGACTGTTTTCTCAGGTTACAAAGCTGATGTCCAAGAGTAGAACTGAATGTCTGCTAGAGAGATACTTCATGCCAGTCTGGGTAAAGCAGATCTTTTGGAACGTGGGGATGAACAAAGTTGCCAAAGACTGCTTCCTCCAGCATATTCAAGTTGGGGGATTCTAGACATTACTGCCTTTGCAGAGAAACCTATGCATGTAGTTGGTGAAGATTCCTGAGCTGGTCTTGATTCCTGGGTGGTTTTCAGTCCTGAACCATATGGGTGAAACACTAATGAACTAGCTTCAAATATTGAGAGAAGATTCTTGATGAGAACTATTTAAAGGGAGGAAGGAGTCCAGAAACTACATTACGTCCCTCCCAGCCAGAATATTTGTTTCACTATTGTTGAGGTAACATAAAAAGGGAATTGGAGAATTTTCTGTTTTCTTAACAGCTATCTTGACTTTGAGCTACATATATGAAAGACAGAAAGAGAGAGATCAAAATCTGTGGCATTGTTATTCTAGGATGTTACTTCCACTTGAACTGTAATTTGTCTGCTTTGTACATTTTTAAAGCAACATTTGTCCCATTTTTCATTTTCCATTCAATTGAGTTTTGGATGGGTTATTAGTCTTTACTTTTCTAATGAAAGTACACAGAGGAGCATATGGAAGGAAAGGAAGAGGGAGATTATAATCATGAAAATGTGACAAGTCAGCATAAAAGCATAAAGTGAATTTGATTACATAATAAAAATATTAATATATATATATTAAAAGTAAGTTCTCTGGTATGCTAACATCTACGTAATGCTAAAAAATCTAAATGGCTTACAGATTGCTTAGGGATTTAGACTTCTCAGAAATCTTCCTGTGGGGTCAGGGTATGATTCAGCATTGAAACAGACACCTTCATTGCTGAGGTAAAAGAGACCAAATATATTTTTTCCTTATTGTAACCCTAACCCTAACTCTAAGTCTCAATGAGCAATTAGTCAACATCTTATAACCTACAATCAATCAAATAAAACTTGTTTGATTCATCTAAAGTCACCTTTTTGAAGGAGTGCTTAACAGAATTTTCCAATTTAAAGTGGATAATTCAGAGGGTTAGAATACGCATGGCATTGTGCAACCATCACTTATTTATCTAGTTTCAAAATATTTTCATCACCCCAAACAGGAAACCCCATATCTATTAAACTGCTGCTTCCCAGTTACCCCTCCCTCCATCCTCTGGCTACCAGCAGTTTGCTGTCTCTGTGGATTACTTATTCTGGATATCTCGTAAAGATGGAGTTGTACAAGTTGGGGCCCCTTGTAAAAATCCTATTTTAAGACTAAACATTATAGTTATAATAAAATTTAACACTATTCAATGCTTATCACCAGTGAGGCATGTCATCCTTACAAGTTTGTAAATGGGTACCATTATTATATATGAGAAAATTGGGACTTAACTTCATGAATGGCCTCAGATCTGTATGTTGTGGCTAAGCAAGAAATAAGCTTTTGTGGCCAGGCCCACTTATACTAGTGCCTTTTCCAAATGCCACAGCTAGGTCTCATCTTCCTTTCCCTTATCACAGACAGATGGATAGCTACTTCTTCTCAAGTTTAACAACTTCACCAGCTTGATGCAAATACTGAATGTGTTGTTAGTTGCTTACAGCTGCTATTTCTCTAGCAGTGCAGTAAGTCCAGGCAAATTCTTTTGAAGAGCTCATTAAAACTGCTAAAATAAAGTCTTAGAAGCAGGTGCATTCATTAGCTGAAATGCAGATGATTATGTTAATATCGAATTCAGGTGACAAATTTAAAGGCATCAAAATCATGGAGGATAAAAGATTTTCAAAGCTAAAGTTAACTTCTTCCTTTGTAAGGCTTTTTCTTCTGTTAAGCATGTGACTAACTGCAGTTGTCCATGTGGGGACCTGCAGTGTTATTTCACAAAAATAAAGTTGTTTTTCAGTATCATGTTTCCTTTATAACTTTGTGGGTCTCAATTTAGGAAAAGAAAGGTGAAGAATTGTCTATAAGCAGTGCTATAGCAGACACCCTAATTGCAAATTATTGTCACACTAGACCCATGGATAGAGGAATCACACTAGAGATAATTAAAATATGTAGCCTGAGTTGGAGAACTAGCTCAGTGGGAAAGCTACATAGACAAGGCCTTGGGTTCTACCCTCAACACCAAGAAACAAACAAAAAAGAACAAGGAAAATGCGGACAATGATTCCCAGTTTGAAAAATATACAACAATGTTAATATTTCACCAAGATAATTTAAATGTTTGTGCATATTTTTATATTTCCCAAATTTTCTATAATGAACATGCAAATTTTAAATTAAAATTTTAATTGTTTAGATTATAATTGTAAAAACATATTAAATATTACTGAATATGGTGGTGCGCAGTTGTAATCCCAGCTACTTGAGAGATCGAGGCAGGAGGATGGCAGGTTCGAAACAAGCCTGGACAAATTAGCAAGGTCTTGTCTCAAAATAAAAATATTAAACGGGCTGGGATATAGCTGAGCACTCACTGAGCTCAGTACCACCACCAGTATCCCCAAATAAAATAAAGCATTTAGCCTTTCCACATTCATTTGTTTTACTTGTAAAATCGAGTTACTATTTAATTGCAAAGTACACAGAAGTTGGGTGAAATGTTTCCCCAACTCCCTTCTCAAATCTAGGCTATCTGTGGAAACAGTGGCGTCTCCTTTCAGAAGAGAATGTAAGAAAGATGAGTAGGTATCAAGACATTTAATAAAAATGTATATGCTTAAAGTTTCTATAATCTTTTTCAAAACCTCAGTCAAATAGACTTGCATCTAAGTGAAAGTATCTTCCACTTGTGAAGGGGGATAAGACTGAGAAAATATTTTAAAGATAAATGGACTTTATTTTTCAGTTTTTAGTTATAAATTCTGTAAATCCTTTGTAAACTACTCTGCTAAAGAACTTGAAATTGATAAGCAAAAAATTTCTTGAATGGTATAATAGTTATATTTTGTCCTATTTCTTCCTCTTCTTCTCCTTCTCCTCCTCCTCCTCCTCCTTCTCTTATTTTCCCTGTACATTATTATTTTTGCTCTCTTTTTCTTTCTCTACACAATTAAGACCATTGACCCCCCCCCATATAAAATGAAAAGCCATATTTAAAGCAGCGTTGGGGTTTGGTGAACATACAACAGTGCTCCCTTGTACATAGAGGATGTTTCTAGTGCACGTCTGAAACCATAGATTGTACTGGACCTCATACTTTAATGCCTTTTCCATTTTAAGTAAGCACTTATCACATACTGTGGCCATAACTTTTGTAGTTTGGGGTATGGCAGCAAAACTAGTGCACATTTGCTTTTCCTTTGTCCACTATTTCACAGACAAAAGGTGTATTCTTACTATAGATCTCATCAACTTCAGCATAAATTGTTTTCTTAAGTCAATTACTTTCCCCTCTTCACTTAAAGGAAGAACTTTAAGGCTTCTCTTTAGCATAATTGAGTTGTTAGCACCCATACTCTTGTGCCTTGGGGATATTATTAAGTAAAACAAAGGTTATCTGAACAAAATCATTGTGATAGCATGACAGTTGATCTGAAACAAGAGATAGCCATTAAGTGACTAATGGGAGGGTGTCATATACAACATGGATACACTGGACAAAGGGATGATTCATGTATTTAGTGGAATGGGACAAGATGGCATGAAATTCCATCATGCTACCCAGAACAACATGCAGTTTAAAACTTATAAGTTGTTTATTCCTAGTAATTTCCATTTCAGTTTTGTTTTGGGTATCGGGAATCAAACTTGGGTCCTTGAGCTTGTGAGGCAGGCGCCAGAACCACTGAGCTAAATCCCAGGCTCCTTCCATTTCGTATTTTGAAGCCAAGATTGACTTACTGTATTTGAAACCTCAGATAAGGAGAAATTACTGGATAGGTGTATGCATATACACTCCTCACCCTGGTCAGGAGAGACACCTAGCTGATTCTCTGTTCCAGAATGCCAAAAGTATTCCTTTAGCTGGGGATTTAACTCAGTGGTTCTAATGCCTGCTTCACAAGCACAAGATCCCAAGTTTGATCCCCAGTACAAAAAAAAAAAAAAAAAAAAAAAAAAAGGGTTCC
>NW_022900916.1:36131008-36167145 GCF_012274545.1 Fukomys damarensis | reverse complement strand
AAACAAAATTAACCCAAGAAAAAAAAAAAAAAAAAAAAAAAAAAAAAGGTGTTCCTAGCAGGGACTTACTTAGATGCATCTCCTTTAGTTGCTGGACAGCACCATGTCTCCTATGAATACTTTCCCACCCACCCCTCCTTTTCTGTTTAATTCTCCAAGCTTGCACCCTCACAGAAGACGCAGATTCTGGACAAAATGAGGAACGTGGCCAGAAGAGAGTCCTGTCTTTCCAGTGTAATGCATTACCACCATGATGTCAGGGGGTAAGCATCAGAGCACATAATTCAAAGACGAATGTGAAGGTCACCATAGTGAAGTTTCATGGATGTGTTTCTTTAAGCACACACCTGGTAGTCCTCCGGTCTGACTTTGAAATTTTCCAATGATGAAAAAAAGCCCCCCCTCAATTTCCTTCTAATATTGGGTCCATAAAGCACCAATCGCATTATAATCACAATGCCAAAAAGAAAAAAAAATTCAAATTCTAATCTTCTTACCTTTTTAAAACATCAGCTATTTTCAAATTTCTGTTTCTGATCCAGAACCCAGTCTCAAGATAATAGGTCCCCAGAGGGTAAATAAAGAAAGCAATGAGGCCAAATCATTTAGCTGAAAGACATTTAGATTATATTCACCTGGAGTGTCCATCAGACCATGAGTGTAAGACTCAGAAAAAGAAAACTGGGTGATATATTGATAAGCCTGAGTTCAAGAGTACTGTTCAAATCTCTTCCTAATTCATCTTCTTTTATTGTTCGTACACCTGTACAATAAAAGAAAAATTTCAAGATTACTTCATCCAAAGACCTTTCTTAAATGATCTTCCAACATTTGCAAATTTTAAATTGATAATTGTGGTCCCAGTTACCTAAATTTTTTGGGGGGATACTGGAGATCGAACTCAGGTCCTTTCATTTGCGAGGCAGGTGGAGGAACCACTGAGCTAAATCCCCAGCCCCTAAATTATATATATATATATATATATGGTGTTCTTTTTGGAATAATTTGGGAAATTAAGCAGTATTCTGAAATCTCTAGATAGGAACAACACAAAGAGCAAAAATAATAGAAGAAAAATTTTTCAGAGGTGAAATGCCCTGTGGAAACAGCCAGATAGCCTGTCCTTTCCATCAGCTAGATGGGAGGTTCTTTTAAAATGAGTTGTAATAGTGAAAGTGGGGGTTGCATTTTTGAAAAGCAAAAGTGAAAAATCAATTAGCTAATAGGATAGAAGTCTGTGAACTCTAATTTTGGCTAAGTAAAAAGAATAGTTTCTAAATGATTATTATTTTAATGAATTGTAAAAATTGAAGCACAAAAGAATACAAAGAAGAAAACAACAAACTGCTCTATATGACATCACTTAAAAATAACCATCATAAATGCTGGGGGAATATTAATTACTACATGGAAATAAGAGATAGTTTAGAATTTTAAAAAGTGACTTGCATTTGGACAATCAGGCATAACCTTATTGAGAGAAACTAAAAAGTTGACCTTTTAAAAATATCTATTTCTTCATTGCCTCCCTTACATGCACAAGGTCCTGAGTTAGATTCCTGGTACCAAAAAAAACCTATTTTATCTGAAAATTTATGAGGGGGGATAATTAGAATATTCAATCTATAAGCAATTATGAATCTATGAGTTCAATAAAAATAAACATTTTCATTATCTTCTGTATATCCGTGATCTAACAATCAATTCAGTTACATTTAAGCATACTAGAATAAGATATGTTTCCTGAATGCTTTTCAATTTACAAATCAACTTTACATTGATTCTCACAACCACGTAAGAATAATCAGTCACCATTTAGCTAGTACATATTAGTTAAGTCACTGTAGATTATTCAATCCATTCTGGTACGTTGAGCATTTATTTTGATTGGTCAGTGTCTGTGGTGCCCACTATTAAATATTTTTGAACATCACCCATGAAATAAGAAATATAGGAAAACATATAATTTTGCCTAGCACTTTACAGTTTGATAAACACTTCCATCTATTTCTCACCTGATGCCCACATTCGCACTGTGTTTTCCTTTGGAGCAAATACTCCAGCAGAATCACCTGCTTGTGATTCTTTGCATACAACTTTGTGCCAAATCGTACTTCCATATCTTGGCAGTGAGCTTCCTTCACACAACAGCTTTCCATGGGGAATGGGTGGGGAAAAGGAGGGGCAGATGCTCAACACCTTGCTCTACCCAGAGGATGGGGTAGTCATCTTGCCCTTGGTCTTTTCTGAGGAGAAGTACTATAGCGGTCAGCAAAGCTGTGGCAGGAACTTGGGCCAGCAGGGTTCCGAGATGATGGACGTCACGTTATTCCTGATATAGGAGGTTCTGCTTCCAATTCGGATAATTTCATGTCGACTACTAAGACAAAAACTCACTTTCCAATCCAAATCCCCCATTTCAATATTTACCTAAGAATATTACTCTCACTTAGCCACACCTACTTCCCTGTGAGAAGAAGAAAGAACTCTTTTTACTAATCTAAGTAAAGGTAGATAACAATGGGAAGGTCTTTATATATCACAACAAAGTCCATTTTTACTAGTTACAGCACTTTTTCAAGCATATGAAATATTCCCTGAGCCAAGTTTTGTTTATTTTTACTTTTTATTCCTGTACTGGGGATGGAACCCAGAGCCTTGCACATGCTAGGCAAGTGCCCTGCAACTGACCTATACCCCAGCCTGTTTTTTATTCTTTTAAATTTCTAATATTTGGTGTTTAAGCAATGTGTCACTTTTAGCCTCATTTCTTTATTAACCATTTATTTATGAAGGGGCTCCTTCCATAAGATCCTTCTCTAACAGAAGCAAATAATTTTGTTGCTTTGTGAAAATTTATTCTCTTCTGTCCCTAAATATATTCCATCAAATTGGGAGCCCAGTATGGTGGTGCTCACCTATTATCCCAGCCCCCCAGGAGACCAAATCAGGGTTATGAGTTCAAGACCAGCTTGAGAAACATAGCAGGATCAGATCTTGAAATAAGAACAAAAACCTGACTCGTTGGGGAAAAAATTAACTGGAAAGTTTTAACTTCAAAGGAAGTATTGCTTCTTTCTATAACAAAAGTCAAGAACATTATGGTCTCCATTATCTGTGTTAAGTTCAGAGGACATTGATACTAATTGGCAAATGACAAATTATTCCAATTCTTTCTGTTTTAAAATTTGTACAGTTGTTATCCCATCCTATTTACATTTCAGTAATGCTGATATAAAATTAGAGGCCATTTCCTGACTTACTCACCAACTTCACTGAGAAAATGCAAGTCAAATAGGTAGAAGGAGGAAGCCAATATTTTGGGGGTCACTCACTATCACAATTGAAAGTAATTCATTAAAACTTATTTTTGGGCAATAATAGCCATATTTATGTCATAAACACTAGAACGTTAGACCCTTGATTAGATACTTCTGTATCTTGACAGTATGTTTTCTTCAAATGATAACGGCTTTCCATGGGGAAGGGGTGGGGGAAAGGAGGGGCAGATGCTCAACACCTTCATCTACAGGAGGGTGTTGGGCAGGCATTTTGCCCCTTTTTTCCTGGATGGAACATAAATTGTCTATTTGCTCAATGAGTTGTTCTAATTGAAGATATAATTTCTCTCTCTCTTCCCCTCCCTCCCTCTCTTCTTTTTTTTTCTTTTTTAAAAATTGTTCTTTCTTTTTCTTCCTTCCTTCCTCCTTCCTTTCTTCCTTCCTTCCTAGCTTGCTTGCTTGCTTTCTGTACTGGGGATTTTTCCCAGGGCCTTCACTCTTAACTACATCCCCAGCCCTTTTTGTTATTTTTTTATTTTGAGACAGGGTCTTGCTAAATTGCCAAGGCTGGGCTCGAACTTGCAGTCCTCCTGCTTCAGCTCCCGACAGTGCTGGGATTATAGAGGCGTGCCACCATGTCCATTTTATGACACCATTTTTAATTAATCTCAGACTGAAAGTGATGCTTAACCATTCCCTTACTATGGATACTTATTTATATCAAGCAATGGATCAAAGTCATTGCCTCTGCTACTTCATTAAGGCCCCAACTTTGAAATGTTACTTCTTCCTTCCCTAAATTTGTTACTTGGTCACTTCAATTTTTTAATGTTGAAATTTCAAGCTTTACTAGTATTCACTAATTAGGTACTTTAAGCGACGAACTAAGTTGAAATAGTGACATTTTTGAATGCTATACTATAAAAATACAGTCATATCTCTTTATGGGATAATAACCAATTTCAGCAGTTGACAGTGAAGTATTTTGAAGAAGAAAGCTATGATTAGGGCTGCTTTAATGCCAAGAGTCTGCTTTAAACTTTAGGCAAATGAGTGTCGTTAAGTTATGTGACTATGCTCATTCATCTTCAGTGAGCATTTATTATATGTTTGGCATCGTGCCAGAAAAACTTTGTCCTCAAGTTAACAGTTCAGTCCAAATTGTCATTCATTTTGCCTAGTGACATTTTATCTCATGTTTCATTCAGCACTTGTCTAAATGTACTCATTTATTCAAAAGACACTTAACAGTGATAATGGGTTATAGGCACACATTCAAAATGACTGGGGTCCTGGGGTGAAAGTCATTTACTGTGTGGACTAACACCAATCAATCACTTAATGAAGCAATCAATTAATAAGTCTTTTGTTCTGGCTAATAAAGCGAGTTCAAGGAGTCTCAGCCTTGGCACTGTTGACTTTTTAGGCTGGATAATCTTTTGTTGGGCAGATAACTCTTCCGTGTATATAATATCTAGTAGCACCCCTACCTCTTTCCATTCAATGTCACAAGTAGCACCCCCACTTCCAGTTCTGATAGACATTGCCAAAGGTCACCAGGGGAGGAAAGCAATTGTCTTGATTGAGGATCAGTGAGCCAATGTGTATCATGCTTCCTTTATTAGACTATAAAGACTGAGGGCTGAGACTCAGTCTGATTCATCGTTCTGCCACTCCTTCTCCATCAACTAAATTTAGTTTTCGGTGCAGAAATGCTTCTTGATGAATGTTTGGAAAAGAAAAAAAACTATCTCTGGAGTACCTCTATTGTCATTAGCTCTGCACAAGGCACCTGGTAAACCCGTAAGATAAATAAGGTAACCGGGATGAATTGTCTTGACAAGTTTTTATGGTTGGAATAATTACCTATATTATAGATCCACTTTGGTTCCAAATGCTTGCATCTGCATAATTTTTTCCCATGGTTGAAGTGTGTCCCATAGAATGCTATTTGTTACAGACACAGCAGTAATCATTTTGGCCACCGCTGTTTGTAATGTAAACTCCCAAGTCCTAGAAACATAACCTTAGGCAGGAGTAGGAGGGACTTTGATTTTTGTAGCATTGCCTTTGTTAGAAGGAATTCTTAGAAGTGGTTTAACAATGTTAAATGTAAAACTTAGATTTTTTTGGTCATGTTAAAAGTAGAGTATCCAAAACACTGTCCTGTGATCTAAGTAATTCTGGTTTACTTTAGATTCCTGGAAATTGCCAAAGGGTTTAAAGGGAGGAGGGGGAAAAAGAGTGAGGAAATTTTCCCTGTGGGCAATTGGGGAAAACAAAAATATTTTTGTGCTGTGGATACTTCTCAGGAAAGGAGGGCTGGCCAGCAGTGGCTGCATCTGCACAAGGGGAATTTCCACATTTGGGAAAACATGGTCATAATTAATGACTTAGGAAAGCCAAGAAAATAGACCATGTTGTAAAACTATGATCTTCAGTGGTCAATCATTCTGAACTGAGTGGGCCAGAAAATTGGATTGTCTTAGAAAGGTATTTTATTTGTAGATATCTGCCTATAGATCGTTCTTTCTGGAGTCTAGTAAGTTTCTTGCCCCTGCCTGGACAACTGGCTTCTGAAAGCCGGGTCCTCTGTCTCTTTCTACTGTAGCTTTGGCTTTCTGGCCTGCACACTGGCCTGTAGTCTTTTGCTTTGAATATGATGTTTAGATCTTGCTAACGGGCTCTTAGTATCAATTAGAATAGTGATAATTGTCCAGGACCTTTGGACAGGGTGGGAGGATGAGCTTGCCTGATTCTAACACAGCCATTGTTAATTGAGGACTCCATGTCCTAGACCCTTGAGCTAAGAACATTGACAAACTGTCCTCACTGAGACAGGAGGAAACTGAGAGTTGGAGAAGTTGAGTCATTTGCATAGAGCTATGCAAGTTTTCAATGACCAGTGAAACTTCTCTCTCTTTTCATCCTATATAGAAAGTTTGCTCCCTAAATCAGAATGTTATCACTCTGTCAACAACCTTCTTGCTTTCTTAACTGTTACCTTCCTCTTCCTCTTCCCTGATAACTGTTTAAACTAGATCTGCTTTTGAATTGCTCTTTTCAGAGCAGCCCATAATTAGCATTCTTGACCTGCTTTTTGGCTTTCTTGCATTTGAGTTATCAATTTTATTAAACCAGATATGAGCCTCTTTTCTTCCATGATTTTCTCAAGACCCAAAATAGCTCGCCAAATATCAACATTCTCCAAAGTGAAGGTCAAGATTTTCAGAAAAGGAGTAAACAAATCCCCTACATGTGACATGTAAGTGCTGAATCCAGTAGAGCATCAATAACATACAGCACATCGTTTTCTGAATTGAGCAAGCTGCAGGATAAGTCTTGTCCCCCTGAAGCAACAATTCCATGCTCTAAATGCATATGACACAGCTTCTAAACTTAGCTCTGACCTGCAAGTACAATAAACCTGCAAAACAAATGTAACTAAGATTGAAGAGTATAACTGTCCTCAGTCAAACCCCAATGAGTATTGTAATTAATATAAAAATGATGGCATTTGAAAATAATTTAATACATTTCAGTTGAACCTAAAATGTGCTGAAACAAACACCTGGTGGCTAAAGTTAAAGGAGAAAAGGTTTATTTGGCTCACAGTTTGCAGAGATTTCAATCCATATTTGTCTGGCTCCAAGGCAAGATAGCATGGCAGACAAGCATTGCAGAGGAAAAACAGTTCATGGTGGGCAGAAGGTAGCAAAGCAAACAAAGGACAAGATAAGAATTTTTCTGTCCCTTATATTATATCCAGGGTATTGGGATTAGAGTGGTGCCAAACCAATCAGTTGTCCAATTTGGTAATTACTCACCCTTAATCCTAGCACCTTTATTCCCAGCATTGCACCATGAATCAATCAATCACACACTCTAGATTCAGCCACTTCTGAAAAAGCCCCACCTATGCATGAGGCTTTGGAGGGACATCTAGAGATAACCTGAACATGTTAATTAAATTTTATTAAAGCTTGTTTTTGAAGTGTTTCTCAGGCATAGCCAAATTCTGTTACCTTTATTTCCAGATGTGAAAAGTGAAGGGATGTATTAGTTTCCTATGCCTACAGAACCTAGAATCATCACAAATTTGGGGGATTAGAACAACATCCTGTTTGTTCTGTAGTTTCTGTAGGATAGAAATCCAGGAGGGCTTGGCTGGGTTCTTCCCTTGTCATGTGGTTTTCTCCATCTTCACGGCCAGGGATCATCTGGAATGTTTCTGACATTTGCAATCTCTGCAGCTTCCTCTTCTGCAACCAGCTGAGCAAAACTATTCTTTTAAAAGAGTTAGTGTGTTGGACCAGGCCCACCTGGATAACCTTCAGATTTTAAAGTAATTCCTTCCACAGAACTACTTAAATTAGCATTTGACTGAATAATGAGGATATGGATTCAGGGCAGCCATCTTTAGAATTTTGTCTGCCATAAAGAAATAGTCACCCAGTTAACTTGAGATACAGTCTGTAAACAAACAGGCTCCCAACTATCTTGAATCAAAAGGTTCCATTTTTAAATTTTATTCCTGTTTTGTTTTTAAATGTATATGCATGGTTTTCTTTCTTTTTTGGTGGTACTGGTGATGGAACCCAGGGGACTTCACACTAAGCTATACCCTCAGACCTTTTTAGATTTCTATTTTGAGACAAGGTCTCACTAAATTGC
The DNA here is from genome assembly GCF_012274545.1 of Fukomys damarensis. Classification (NCBI taxonomy): domain Eukaryota; kingdom Metazoa; phylum Chordata; class Mammalia; order Rodentia; family Bathyergidae; genus Fukomys; species Fukomys damarensis. Next base: position 36,159,190 of record NW_022900916.1, on the reverse strand, counting down.
TAAATTGCCCAGACTGGGCTTGAATTTGGTGATCTTCCTGCTTCAGCCTCCTGAATCTCTGGGAATACAGGCATGTACTACCAATGTCAGGTTGCATGGTTTATATTTAATCTGCATATTTTGGGGGTGAGCACACCCACATTTTTCACTAAGGCATGATTAAAAGTGTTTCTAAGGTTGGTTTGAGACATGCTGTGCTTCAGGGCCTCTGAGAGTTAACATCTAGAATTACATTTAGACATGGTACATATGGTGACGACATAGGTGGGAGCTAATATTTTGGTGAACACAGATGAACAGTTATTCCTATTTTTAAATAGTGACTAAAGGCCTTTGCAGATGGGAATTCTTTTATTTTATTTTTCTCTTATTTTCTTAAAAGTTGATTGAATATAATGGAGATTGAAAATGGGGTACTTTACCACAGAACTATATCTCCAGGCCTTTTAATTTTTTTATTTTGAGACAGGATCTCATTAAATTGCCTAGGCTAGCTTCAAACTTGTAATCATTCTGCCTCAGCCTCCCAAGTAGCTGAAATTATAGGCATGTACCACTCTGCCCATCTTCTTTGCTGTTTTCTACGGGCAATTCTAAAAGTTTAAAAAAAATCAAGGGTAGGGCCGGGGATTTAGCTCAGCAGTTCGGTGGCCTGCCTTGCAAACTCAAGGTCCCAAGTTCAATTCCCGGTACCAAAAAAAAAAAAAAAAAATCAAGGGTGTGTGCGTGTGCGTGTGTGTGTGTGTGTACCATTTTTGAGGAGTGTTAGGGAACACTTTTTCATGGGCATTTTGGATTGGTGAGGTAAGCATCACCAGGATGCTGTGCCCACAGTGGTAGTCTGAATTCCTTAAACTCCTTGTATAAACACTTTGAGACTGGTAAGGCCTGGAAAAGGTTGAGAGGATCATAGAAAAAAAGATGAAAGAAGACAGTATATTATAAGAGGCTGAAACAGGAGAATCACAAGTTCAAGCCCAGCCTGGACAACTTAGTGACTTAATGAGGCCCTCTCTCAAAATAAAAAATAAGAAAGGAATGGGGATGTAGCGCAGTATAAAGGCCTTGTATTCAATCCCCTAGACCAAAAAAAAAAAAAAAAAAAAAAAAAAAAAAAAAAAAAAAAAAAAAAAAAAAAAAAAAAGAAAAGAAAAGAAAGAAAGAAAGAAAAAGAAAGGAAGGAAGAAAGAGAAAACATATACACACAGAATCAATATGTTAACTTTTTGTCTTTATTATTTTACTTGGATGACAGCTTAATGAAAAAAAACTAGTATTTTGGTTGAAAAGGTAGAAATGGTTTTGGCCTTTGTAAAGAATATATATAGAAATATAAGAACCTAAGAAAAAGGCAAAACATTCTAGAGGCTAAATAGTCTCTTTTCTTCAAGAACATTTGGATTTTCCCCTGTCTTGAAATTCCTGCCAAAAATGGGAGGGGAGAGGACATTCCTCAAATATTTCTTTCAAATTCTCCCAGACATTCAGAAAATGGTGAGAAAATGCAATCATATTACTAGGCCAAGAGTAAGACGTCAATGAAGAAAGCATTTAATAAGTGCATTAAAAAAACAGTATTGTTCAGAGTACGTGATATGTGTTCGACTTTAGAAATGCAGACACAGAAGAAAATAAGTAGGGTGGAGGACATTACTGTTACTTATTAGTTTTGATGTCTTAGAGCAAAACATTTTATTTTTTCACTAACTGCTCTATAAAGAGTAATTCTAAAGATGCTGATAATATGTTACAGATATTATTTTTGTTCCCAAAGTTTTTACTTAAAAACTTTCTTTTCATGTATTCATTCATTCAGAGGCTTTTTTTTTTTTTTTGTGCGGGGGATTGAACTCAGGACCTTGTGCTTGTGAGTCAGGCAGCAGCACCACTAAGCTAAATCCCCAGCCCCATTCAGAGGCATTTGATGAGAACTTACCACATGTCTTGATCTAGGTGCCAGGAGTACAGCAGTGAACATAGCAGGCATGTTCACTGCTAATGAGAAGCTTATATACTAGTATAAGGGGGTTAAAAAAACAAATGTTTTTTACATGGTACATATAAGGTAAATGCATAAATGTTAAACAGTGAAAGGTTAGACGGTGATAGCAATATGGAGAAATAAAGCAGAGTCAATTGATAGTTGACCAGGTGGCACTTTAGGCTGGGTGGCCAGGGAAGACCTTTCTAAAGATCTGATACTTGAACAGTGATCTCAGAGACAGAGAGGAACTGGTCATGAAAAGATGAAAGTGAAGGGACTTTCAGGTGGAAAGAGCAAATGATTCAAAGGTCCTCAAGATGGTAAGTAATTGTAGATTGAGGAAGAGAAATAGGAGGAGGTTGGAACTCAGTGGCAAATGGAAACATGGCACAAGGTGAAGCTGAACGGGACAGAGACTAGATTATTTAGGCATGGCAGTCTACGGTAAGGAATTTAGATTTTATGAGAGATGAGAAGCCATTGGAAGGTTTTGTGCAAAGAAAGAATTTTTTGCTTAGGCAAAGAATTTTGCAGAGCAAGAAAGCAAGCACAGAGCTCTTTAGGAAACAATTGTAGTAATTTAGGTGAACAGTGGTGGTTTGGTCTAGGATAGTCTAGAGTATGTATGGGGTATGTGTGGAAAATAGAGTCACTAGAACTTTCTAATAGCTTGTATGTGAGAAGTAAGGAAAAGAAAGGAATCAAAGCTATTGCCTCTGCTGTTGACTTAAGCACTTGGTGGATGGTGACACTTCTGGTGAGGCAGGTGGGCCGGGAAAACACACCCTGCTATTCACTTTCTGATAACCATTCATTTCTTCCTCTTTGCTAACAGAGACTTCACATTGTTTGGGATAACAATATTTCCAGCCCTAAGTGATGAATCATGATTGGTGTAATTCAATCATAGTAATCCCATCCCCCTTCACTATAGACTCACTTTCCCCATCTCCCTTGCAGTGAAAGGAGACTTATTTCCGGCCAATGAAGTCGAAGTGAAGACCTCTGGGGATAGATATGGCTGAACACCATTACAGTGGCTCAAACTGTGGCTTACATCTTGACTTTAAAATGAAAAGTATGAAGATTCAAGACAAACATATTAAGGATGCTGAAGTAGTAAAACAATACCTGTGTCCTGGGAAGTATCGTTTTGTAGATGCACCAACACAAATAATCATCTATAGCTAGACATCTTGTTTATTAAAAAATAAATATTCGTTTAAGCCCCTTGTTGTTCAATGTAAGAATGTCAAGGGAAAGAAGCAAGGGTTCTCCTTTGACTGTGGTAAGTTTTAGATATTCACCTGGAAGTGCCTGTGGAATGTCTTCCTGTCCTTAGTGGAACAAAAATTTCGAAGTCTTTTAGGATATGAGTATCACGCTAGAAAACATGAAAAGAAAAGTTTAAAAGTGATGCAAGTTGCAGTGGCCGTGAGGAGCCAACATTAGAAGCTGAACATCAATATTTAAAACTGATTCTCTTAGCATTGTGAGATTAGTAAGGATGAAGTTGTTCAAACAGCAATGATAGTCAAGCTGGGAGAGTGAAACAAGCTCAGTCTGGGTAGGTCCCTGCATTCCTAGCTACTTCCTATCACCTTGGTGGGGAAACACTGTCCTGGATTAGTGTATGTGTTTCTGTGGAGATACCATCTTACCTATATAGCAGAGTGTTCATGGATTGCTATATTTCCCCTCTGATCCCTAACAAGAAGCCCAATGAAAATTCCCCACTAATGTGTTAGGGAACCTAAGGTAGGCCAACATTGAAGCTTTTAGCACAGTTTCTGGTTTCTGATAAAAATCAGCCTCAACAAACCCAATTGCACCTATTTCCATTACAGCTGTCACCCAGTGCTAGATCTCCCATTTTGTACATTAAAAGCTTGCCAATCCATGTATTTTTTTCCTAAACATTTTATCTGTATGCTGGATGGTTGGAACTCCATTTGCAGAAAACAAATTTTTTGTTTGCTGGTGCCCCATCCAAAACAGCTATTGATATTGTGTGTGTGTGTGTGTGTGTGTGTGTGTGTGTGAGTCTGAGAAATTGACTTCACAAGATAAGTATCTTGAGCTCTGCTCATACTTTGAGTCTGTGTTCTCTTGAGGTTAATTTGCTAATCAAATTCTGCTTCCGTGTTCCCTAGTTTATCACTATGTGTGGGGTTTTTGCCCCTATACCTTTTCACTTTGCCTTCCCATAATTTATTACAATCAACTCTTGTACTTTTAAAAACAGTTTTGAATCTGCATTAATTTTTAAATCCCTGAGGAGCATTATGTTCCCAAACATTATGTTCTGCACTTTTATGCTCATATCATTTTGTGTAGTGCCAGACACCTCCTGGGATCCCAAGAAATGTGGTTTCTTTTTTTAAAAAAAATGGGTGATTACTCTGGGATGCTTTTAAAATATCTTTCTCAGTTGAGTTACTCACACCATTTATTTATCCCAAGTGGCTTGGTCAAAATACTGGTTAAGAGAAAGATGCTAAGTCTTTGAGGAGGTCTTGCTAGTCTCTCCTTTCTGTAAAAGTAGAGATGAATATCAACTGGTCTTACAGGAATATTGAAAAGAAACCATGAAAAGCATTGGGATGACAAAGGGTTTTGTTAGAAATATGAAAAGCTAGGGAGATGATGGACTCGTTCTCTGCAAGAAGGCCTCAGTGCAAGGGGAGCTTACTCCATTGCTGTTCTCTGCTCAGCAATTACAGAGAGTGGCAGTCAGCAGGATCCCTTTCTTCTGGTGGTGTCTACTGCAGACAGTAGGAACTTCTTTCCAAATACTCAAGACTGGCTGTACCCACCTTTCCCCTTCTCTCAGCTGCTCAGTTCTGTCTAGAACACTTCCAATGCCCTCCTACAAGGCACATTTGAATTCCCCTCTGCATTCCTCTGAGGAGACCCAGGGATAGGACCATGGACAGAGGTTTAGCCTACCAAACCTGTTTGGAAATGAAACAGCTGGAAAGTTGGTTCTCTTCCTGCCAAGAATCCCTAGGAGAGGGTCTTTAAATGAACAGATTCTTCCTTACCCAGGTGTCACCTTTCCCTTCTCTCTCTTCCTTTGGGGTGGCAGAGTTTCTTTTGGAAATATGAGCTCCCTCCATCAGCTCCTTGCTCCTAAATGAGATAAAGAATTCTTACTTTTGCAAAATATGGCTCTTAAAATGTTTAAACATATTTGCATTATAAAATATTCCAAACAAATAGAAAAAGGTATGTGGACAGTAGCTTAACAAACATTCATGTTTGAAGCACTCAACAAATCTGAATCTTGGACTTCTTTGCTGTAGGATTTGTTTGTAAAATAATTTTACAGTACAGTTGAAGCCCCTTATCTGATCCTATCCCTTCCTCTGTTTTACTCTTTTCCTCTTTTTCCAAAAGTAACCATTACCTTTAGTTGTATAAATCATTCCCGCGCATGCTTTTATATTATTTATTATGTGTATATTTTTATAAACAATGTAAAACATTGCTGTATGTTTGTAAATTATAAAAGAATACTGTGTCATGCTGCACATAACATTCTTCCATTTTTATTCATCATTTTTTAGATTTATTCATATTGCAACCCAAAGAATTAACTCATTCCTTATAACTGTTGTATATTGTTCCCTCATTTGAATATACACAAATTATGTATCCATTCGCTTAAAGATTGGTAGGTTATTTTTTAGTTTGTTATTTGCTGTAACAAACAATGAAGCAATTGACATTTAAATACCAGTCTCCTGTGTACATCATGTGAGAGTTTTTTCTAGGCCAGAGTTTCTCCCCTTTACATGATTGACATTTTGGATTGTCCAAGTCTTTGTTGCACGGTAGGGTGCTAAGCAACATCTCTCACCTCTACCCGCTGGGGAGATACTGTAGCATCACTTCCTGCGCCCTGTGACACCAAAAATGTCTTCAAACATAAAGTATGGCATTTTTGGACAGTATGGGAATTTCAAATATTTGCCAATTTAAACATAGGAAACGGTGGCTTTTTATCATTTGATTTTGTTTTGCCTTAGTTTCTAGTGATATGGAACATCTCTTTGTATTTCTATTGGTTGTTAGGGTTTCTTGTCGGTGTGACTTGCCTATTGATATCCTTTGCTATTTTGCTTTTTAGTTATTTGGTTTCTTTTCATTGTTTTGTAAGCATTTATAATTTTTGAATAATACTTTGATGGCTTTATGTGTGGGAAAATATCTTCTCTCAGTCTAATCTTATCTTTTCACTTGGTTGATAGTATCTTTTATTTTAAAGTGGTAAAATCAGTATTTTTTATTTTATACTTTTGTGCTTTATTTAACAATTTCCATCCCAAGGGAATAAGATAATCTCTTACATTTTATTCTAGAAATATACAATTTTTCTGTTCACATTTAGGTATTTAAACTTAAGCTTATTGCTATGTGAATATATAATATGTATAATTACTTTAGCATACATTGATTAAATAGTTCACATTTTCAATCCTGCTTCATAATGTTCTCTCCAGTTTAAATTTCAGTATTTGGCAGACCAGTCCCCTGACTTATTCTTGTTCAACACTGACTTGGCTCTTACCATTGATTATCTGAACAGATATTTTCTCTTTCTCCTTTCTAACTGTTTTCCTGTATCTATGGACCCTAGCTCATGATGTGTAGTCTAAGCAAGTCCACTCCGCTGAGCTTGGTTTGAGTGTAGGTACATGCTCCATTTCCTGCTGATGAGTACTAGCTGGACTGTGTTACCGAGTATAGAAGGGGGTGGGTAAATTTTCATCCCATTTAAAAAGTACATAGGAGGGCCTGGATTTAGCTCAGTGGTGCCACCACCTGCCTCACAAGTGCAAGGTCCTGAGTTCGATCCCCAGTACCCCCCCACCAAAAAAAGAAAAGTACATAGGAAAAGCCTTTCACTTCCTACCTTTATACAAAGTGGGAGGGAAATGTGATGTCTGACATGGTGGCAGTCTTCTTACCACCCTGAGGGCACAAGCTGGAAATCTTCATATTGAGAATGGCTCAATGGAAAGGTGAAATAGAACAAGTTCCTAAGATCCCATTGTGTGGCTGAAGCAACAGATATCGGATCCTCCTGTAATTCAAAATAATAAAGCTCTTATTAGTCAAGCCATACTAGGTTTTATATTCTGCTACTTGTACCCAACATGTCCTCAACTACCACGAAGTATTTGAGTCCTTACATTCTACGTGAATTTTGTGACCATTGTATCATTGTTCTGTGTCCCCAATTGGTTGTTTTTGTGTGTGTACATTTTGTTTTGTTTTGTGTGCTGGGGGTTGAAGCTGAGGGCTCTGCATTGAGCTACATCCCTAGTTTTTAATTTTTTTTTTTTATTTTGAGATTGCTGAGCTGCCAAGGCTGGCCTTAAATTGGCAATCCTCTTGTCTCAACCTCCCAAATAGCGGGGATTACAGCTATTTGTGTGGTGCCATGCCCAGCTTAGCTTAGGACTTTTAAAATTGAAAGAAAGTACTAACTTTTCAGAGCTGACAGCTCAGGATAATGATTATTCCAATTTATGACTATGATATATATATATATTCAAATCTTTAATACTTTCCATGAAAATATTTTATACATAAAATGTATATTTTATTCATACACAAACCCTTAATCTTATTTTATATTTGTTCCTAGACACTGTATTGTTTGTTGCTATTAGGTCTAATATCTTAAATTTGTTATTAAATATACACAATACATACTGAGATATAAGACTGCAATGGAATTTTGTATGTTAATCTTATACCCATCAACCTTGCCATGTTATTTTTCTAGTTCTAAACTCTTTTTGTAGAGACTGCGCTATTTTCTTCAGAGACAGTTATATTATCCAAGTAAGGAGAGTTTATTGTCTCTTTTTTCCTACTGGGCTAGAGGAATAGAGGAAGCTCTGGGAGCCTGTGGTTGCTTGATCCAATTTCCTTTCCTGTGCCTCTTCTTCTTGCCTTATTATTCCCTCAGGCAAGGCCCATCACCAAATGGTGGGCAGCTTTTCTACCCTCTTTAACAAGGCCATCTACGAGCATGGGGTGGGGGTTCTCAGGCTAGCTCATGGCTCCAGCACTGACCTGGCATGACACCTGCTCTCCTCACCCTGGCAGGTCATGTTTAATCTCCCCTACCCCACAGAAGTCTTGTTCTAGCATCTGCTGCATCTTTTCAGCCCTAGGGCCCTGCGGGACCCTGTTTTCAACCCCATTTGTTGCTTTGTATTTCTGGTCCATAGGAAAGTTTGTATACTGAGCCAACTGTGCCTATGAATTTTTGTCTCTTATATGTTAGTAACTACTATAGTTTGGGTATGGTTTGCTCTCATGTTGAAATTTATTCCCCATTTCGAGGTATGAGAGAGTAGACACTTAATCTGACTGTAGGGTTTTAGAGGTAGGGCCTTTGGGAGATGATTAGGATAAGATAAAGTAAACAATTGGAGACCCTATGATGAAAACTAGTGGCTTTATAAGAAGAAGAGAGAGACCAAAGGGACACACACACCACATGTACCTTGTCTCTTACCACATGATATCTTGTGCCACTTTGGGACTCTGACAGCAAGAAGGTTATCATCTAATGCAAACTGTTGAACGTTAAGGACTGTGAGCTAAATAAATCTTTTAAAATGATGTTATTCTTGGGTTATTTTGTTGTAGCAACTCAACACTAGCACAATTATCATCACTTTGTGTTTAGGGCCAAGCCAGTACCTCAGAGGCTTGGGTGCAACAATACAACCTTGACCAGAAATCACAATTCCAATGTCTGCTTACCTCATAAAGGAAGACAGAAGTGGCCTCTGCCACTGCTGATTCCTGACATAGCAATCATGATCAAATACTGTGCCACTTAGAATTTTCAGTGTCCTTCAGGTCCTCATGCTTTGTAAACACTATAGTTAAACCTGTGTATATCATCTGGCTATTGGGGAATGAAGGTAAATATTATTTTCTACATCTGAGGAAAACAAGGCTTCTTACTTAATTGTAGCTTAGAATAACCAGACAAAACTAAGATTCTTTTAGAGATGAGGCTGGTCCTTATTCACCCCATGCCTCATACAAAATAATCCCCAATGGAAATTTCTGAGCTGAGAAAACTAAACTCTAAGACCATTCCTGGCTTTATTCAACAGGATGCCCATGAACTCAGAAGAACATTACTGAATGTCCCCAGAATCTATGCAGTATCATGACTTGAGCAAAAGAAAGACAGGAGTAAGAGTAATAAATGTTGATTTTAAGCACATTTTGGGGAAGGAATTATCAATGGAATTTCATCTAGAAGTGAATTTTGATAGAAATTTAGATATTTTTTAATACTAATCTCCTTATAGAAACTAGCTTAGTATGTAAACATAATCAAAATAGCATTCATTAAAATTGCAAAACTTATTTATTAAAATATGTAAAGCAGCCAGCTGCAACAGTGGTGGCTAAGAAGTGTAAAAATATTTTGTTCAGCGAATATTTATTGAGTTCCTACTGTGTGCCAGCACCATACAGAAATTAGGAGTAGAAAAATAATAACACAGGTCCTTGTGAAACTAAAAGTCCAGTTGAGGCATTTATGGGCAAATATAAAATACCAATATGAAGTGAAGAGCTTCTTAAAAGTGTGTTAGTTTGCAAAGACTTTGAACTCCTGTGTTCACAGCAGCATTATTCACAATACCCAAGAGGTGGAAGCAACCAGTATATCCACTGCCAGATGAATGGATAAGCAAGAGACAGTAGAGATCAAGTATGATGTTAGTCAGCTTTGAAAAAGAAGGAAATTCTGACACCTGCTGCAACATGCATGACTTTGAGGCATTCTGCTAAGTGCTACAAGTCAGTCACAAAGAGGCAAATGCTGCATGATTCCACTTAGGTGAGTTACCTAAAGCAGTTAGGTTCATAGAAACACTAAGTAGAGCGATGGTGGCCAGGTACTGGGGAGGGAGAGGGGGAATGGGCTTTTTTTTCTTAAAAAAATGGATATAGAGTTTCAATTTTGCAAGAAGGAAAATTTCTGGAGATTGGTTGCACAACAACATGAACATTCTTAACATGGATGAATTGTACACTTAGAAATAAATGGTTAACATACTAAATTTTATGGTGCACTTTACCACATTTTTAAAGTAAAAATGAGAATATTAGTCTCATGAAGGCAGGGGCCTAGTGTGTTCACACTTGAATTTCCAACATCTATAGAAGGCCAGCTACATAGTAGGCACTTGACTAATAGTTTGCCTTCCTCTGGCTTCTCCTCCCCATCTGACATCCTACACTAGGACAAGAGCCAAGTAGTCCTGGGAGCCAGTTCAGCAAACAAAGACACTTCTCTCTGCAGGGCACTGAAGGGAAGAATTTCAAATATTTGTGATTTGATATTTGTCGTGGTCACACCAACTATTCTCTACTTCTCGATTATATTATCTGAGCTCTTTTGGCATTTAATTTTCCCAAAGATGGATCTGGTTTCGATTTCCCAAAACAGAATAGAATTGTGATGAACTTTGTAATGTTACCAGAAAAAAGTGGAAGGAAGTCTGTGAGATGAAATCATTATTAGGCCTTGGTATACATGGCCCTTGGGCCCTAGTGGCAGCCAGGCATAGGAGGAAGGGTGAAGTAATTAGCATGTATTTGCAGCTCTGTGCCTATCTTTGTTCCTTCCCTTTACTGGCTCTGTCTGAGTCTGTTGTTTATTTTTGGCTAAGTGAAAAAAACAGAGAGACAAAAAAAGTTTCCTTATACTTTGCCTTTTCTACTTTTTCCTGGTGTGTTTGGTTTCCTCTTGCCTTGATCCTTCCTCCTTTCTGCCACCCGCTGCTGTCTTCACTGTTTCTCTTCCCTTGTGTTCTGGAATCCTGGAGTAGTACAGAGTATACAGGGAGAAAGGGACGGGAGCGGGCCCCATTTAGCGAGGCAGAGGCTGCAAGGGCCTGAGGTATTCAAACAGAGGAATTTCTGTTTCTGATCCAGGCTTTGGGTGGAGCTCCTTGTTACTGGTCTTAGCTTCGCTGTGCTCATAGGAACACATGCCTGATTTGTTTGTTTTTTTTTTGGTACCAGGGATCGAACTCGGGTCCTTGTGCTTGTGAGGCAGGTGGTGGCACCACTGAGCTAAACTCCTGGCCCCAACACATGCCTGATTTCACAAAACATCTTCCACAAGATGTAACACCCTCTGTTGGGGGATGGGGAACAGTGTGTATGTCCCTCTGAAACTTCTGTGGGCTCTTGGCACATCCATCGGCAGTCATGTGTCCACAGGCTTTTATCCCACAGATGACATCAGAATCTGACTTTCTTTCTCCTCAGGGGTCAAGAAAGAGGAAGTTGTTCACCTCATGGCTGCTAGGAATCAGAGAGAACAAATGAGCCAAAGAGGAAGGGACCAGGATCCAAATATAGTCCCCAAAGTCTCACCCCAGTGTCTGACGCCTTTAACTACACCTACTTCCTAATAATTCATTCAGCTATGAATTTAATGTAGGATTAATATTAACTCATTGATGAGGTCACCCTCATGATTTGGTCAGTTCCCAAAAATCTATTAATTGTTCTTTGGGGAAAATTTAAGATCCAAACCATAACAGAAGTGATTTCTACCCATCCAAACTAAGAAATAAAATTTCAGCTGAGCATAGTGGTGCATGCCTGTAATCTCAGCTATCTAGGAGGCTGAGCCAGATAGCTCACAAGTTCAAGGCTATCCTGGGCAACTTTGCAAGACCCTGTCTAAAAAAGATAAAAAGAGCTGGAGGTGTATATAGTTCAGTATTTCAGTTTGTTTGCCTACCATGTGCAAGGCCCTGGGTCCAATTCCCAAAACAGAGGGAGACAGAAACAGAGGAGACCTCCAAAGCACACTTCCTTGTTTGAAGCATTCTGCTCCCACATAAACAGTTCTTATTTGGGATTGGTGACAATCAGAGTGAGTTTGCAAGGAGCCATGCAAGCCCTTGGGAACAGGGTTATGAATTTTTTAGATGGCCGGCTGACGTCTGGAGAGTGGTTCAGAGCTGTAGGACAGAACTTCCGGTGAGTTTAGCAAACTGGTTTGGAGAGAAGCCCACGACCTTGGCTTTCTTACACTGAAAGTCCGTGGTCAGGACCATGAATATCACTGGCCACTGTTCTGGTCCTCTGACCTTCTTTAGGCTGCTTTGGCTGCATCCCAGATGGCTTTCCCTGGGAAGAAGTAAGTGAGCAGAAAAGGATTTGCAGAAAGTTAGGTTGACCTTGGGTTTCTGTTGCCTTTACTGGAATCCCATTGTTATACGGAGATTTGTCCTGGCTCTTCCAGGCCTCCTGCTAGCTTCCTGCTCATAATTCACAAGGCCTCTGCCCATTTCCATCTCCTAAAAGCTTTTCCTAGATCTTCCCATAGGGCCCTGATGCTAAACTGGCTGGAACTAGTGGGAAGTGAATTTCTGCTAAGAAATTGGCTGATAACATTGGAGTTATGTTCTCCCTCTACACACTGCATTTGCATCTTAATAGCGACATGGATAGCAAAAAAGTTAAAAGCTCAAAGGATTGAACATCAAGGAGTAGAATGTCAGGTTTCTTGACCTGAGGAGTTTGGGGGCTGCTGTCTCAGTAGTTTGAGCTGAAGTAACAAAATACCATAGACTAGGTAGCATATAATCAACAGAAATTTATTTCTCATAATTACGGAAGGGGAAGCACAAGTTCAAGACACTGGCAGATTTGGTGTCTGGCGAGGGCCTGTTTTTGTTCATAATCTGATCACTTCCCGGAAGGTCCTACTGCTAATACTGTCACCTTGGTGGTTAGGATTTTCAATGTAAATTTCAGGAGACACAGTCTTTCCACAGCAGCTGGTGTCCTGTAGACCTTTTCACATCTGCATACACTTCTACATTGGCCCTGATGTCAGTACCAGGCCAGGTGTCCTCATGTCCAGGATAAAAACATTCACTTTACAGCAAGAACTCTCTGCACTGGCCCACAAGATTCACCAGTCCCTAGGACCTAGATCAGGGTCTGCTAATGAGTTCAGCTTAGGCAGTCAGAGTAGGCACCTTGTTAAGTGAGGTATTTGCTCTGACATCACTGCGCTGCTCATCAGGGCTTCGAGGTGAGTCTTTGTCAGGAAAACCTGCCCTGAAGAGGAGGCTTGGCCTTCGGGGAAGAAGGTCTGTGTCCCTTGTGTCGAGCCTGGCATGCCTACTCCGGGATGGTCTCTCTCAGCTGGATTAATGCACTTTTGACACAAGAGAGGGGGCAAAAAGGGTGTAAACAGCACAGCTGTAGCAACCGGCTATTGCAGTGGGGCTTTTGAACTGGTGAGATGCTGACAGCCATCAAAGGCTATTGCCTTCTCTGGCCCGACCCCTTTCCCCACTTCTGCCACCACCACTGCCCTCTCCATGCTACTTCTGAAGGCCAGCTGCCCACTCAGGTGACAGCGTTTGCTTCCAAAACCTTCTTTGATGCTCTCCCTTGACTCCTTTCTCAAAATATTTCCCTCTTTCCTCCCTCCGTGTCAGACTGCTGGCATCTGACTTGAGCCCTGAGCAGGCTGCCATCTCTGGCACACTATGGGTTTATAATTGCCTCTGGTTAAAGTTTAAATAGATGGGTTTCAGCCCGAGAGAAAAATGTAAACAAACCCTTTCTGGAGTCTTTCAGAACTGCTGGCTGTCAGTGCTTCTGAATTCGGTGCTAGGAAACTCATTCTGCTCCTCCCTCACTAAGGGACTGAGACAGCTACCTCCACCACAGCCACCCCTAGGCATTCAGAGCCTTGAGTGCCTCTCCGGTGCCATTGTGAGGCTTTTAGATGACCTGCACTTTTCCATTTAACTCAATTAAGCTATCAGGATCCAGTTCCCCTTCTAGCAAGTGTTGGAGGTGAGGGAAGGGAGGCAGTCTCTGCGAGCTGGGAAGGAAGTGAAAAGGATCATCATTTTCCTGATGGAATTTTTTTCTGAGGGGAGGGGGGCATTGTGTTTATTGCCTGAGGCTTTCTGGAGGCTGAGACAGCCTTCCATCCCGAGAATGGGGCCATTGTTGGATGACACCAAGGAAATAGGGCAGGCTGGGTCTGGCACACGCATTGGAGCATGGAGCCTCTCTGTTCTTGTCTTTCCTCTGAAGTCAACAGGACTTTCGGTTCATAATTTTGTTAGTTTTTTTTTTTTTAGTCTTGATTAAGAATATTGATTTTCTATATTTTTCTGCTTTGTATACTTTGGATACTCACGATTTGGTGTCAGAATGGATTCGGCAGTACTTCTGGATGTTTCAGTCAAGGGTTTGATTAGATTGCTGCCTTTTCTTTCTCAACTATCCTCAGTAATTCCCCCTTTCAAGTTTGGACTCTTATTCAAGACCTTCTAGTATCTGACCATACGCTGCACTCTTCCTCCCTGCCCTTGTAAGCTGCTGCTTTCCTCTGCAGTGTCCTAATTCCTGGGTCCCCTCCCTGCGTGCCTCAGCAACTTCTCTGAACCACTTTCCCGGTGTTCTATGGAGCTTTTCCAGCCCTCCCCGGACAACCAGCCACAACCACTCGTCAAGTTAGTTCCCAAGCCTCGATCCCTTCCTGCTAATCGGATTTCACGGTCTGCCATTCAGCCAGTGTTCCTCAGCTTCTTGCGTGAGACACTTTGCTCTTGAAGGTAAAGTGAATTTTCCTGTCCCCCTACACTGCTCACCCTTGTGTGTAATCCACTGTCAGTGCTTAATAAATAGTCTTTATTTTTCAATGTCTCTGAAAATATGTATTTTAATAGTAGCTCTTGAGAGGAATCAAGAAGAGTGAAAAATGGACTTGGGTCCAGATCTAAGCACTTGAAATCTTGGGAACAGCCTAGAGGCCCACCTACAGATGAATGTGTAAAGAAAATGTGGTTTATATATACCGAAATGGAATATTACTCTATCATAAAGAAGGATACATTTGAGTCATTTGTAGGAAAATGGATGCACCTTGAGGCAAAAATGCTAAATGAAATTAATAAATCGGATGCAGAAAGTTAAATATTGTACAGTTTCTCTTATATGAGAAACTCAAAATAGAAATAATTTAAAGAGCAAAATAAATGATAAGAAATGAGGTTGACTATGTGGAGATCGGAAGGGGATCTAGGTACAGTGGAAGTAGATGGGAGGGTGGGGAAGTAAAAATGATAGAAAAGAAAAAAAATAGCAAATCTAGTTACTGTTAGCACTAAGTTTCCTAATTCTCATCCTTTCCAAGTCTCACTTTTTTCATATGTAAAACAAAGACAGTAAGATCTCTTTCATGACTTTCTGAGTGAATTAAAATGAGTTCTTACAAGTGTTAAAGCATCTGAAAAGTCGAAATATTTTTATTCTGGGATGTGAATATTACCAGTCAGTTTAAAAGATCCGTGCCACATTTTCCCGTTAGTAACACAAACTTCTCTGATATAACTGTTTCTTCTCATTTGGACCTGCGAATTTTTGAAAGGCTTGTCTTGGATAAGATTGGACTCATTTCCCAGTCATTAGAAGAATGTCTCCGTGGTGGCAATGAAGAGGAGAGCCACTCTTTTTTTTTCCCTGAGTTACATTTATATGTAGTCAGCCCATAGCATGAGATCAACAACTCATCACTGCCAATCATTTTTTTTTTTTTTTTTTTTTTTTTGGAAGTACTGGGGATTGAACTCAGGTGGGTCTTTGAAGACAGGAGTGGTGCCACTGAACTAAATCCCTGGTCCTTCACTGCCAATCTTAACATTAAAGAGGAAAAGAGACACCGATAAAGATACCTTCCTCTTTTCCCCACCACCAAAAGTCGTTTACTATTTTCTCTATGGAAGGGAAGTGTAGATTCCATTTGTTCATTCAACATCTGTGTGCCAGGTAGTAAGATAAAAGATGAATCTGTCAACTTCCATGCTTTCATAAGTTTTTAGTCCAGTGGGGAAAGGGAGATGGATAAAGCATCTAAGTAAACCAGAACTATGCGGGTAAGGAGGAGGAGACACTCAGCATCTCAGGAAAGGCTTTAGAAGTAACTGAACGTTGGAATGTCAGTGCATGGCTTTCAGCAGGAAGACTGGATGAAGCTCTTCAAGTAGCAGAACCCAACTCTCCTTCCCTCTGAGCACCACATGAAGCATCTGGCTCTACCATTGTCTTTCACCCGTTCAGCCAACTCCTCCCTGGTCCAAGGCCCAAAAGTGCTTCCTTGGAAGCAGCCTTGTTAGTACTGGATCAGACCAGAGAGCGAACACTCGAAACTGCTGCTGCTTTTGTTACCAGGGACAGGAAACAGCTGGAGAGACTGGAGCTCCCTGGAGAAGGATGGAAGAGTCAAGGCTGTGCCCTGACGCCTGCTTCTGTGTGCGTGTGAAGAGTGTGGTTGTGTGTGTCTGTTTGGATAGGAGGCTAGATGTTTAAATGTAGGTCTCGCCACAGAAAACAGAAGTAAACATTTAGGAAACAAAGTGGCAACTCGGGACATCAAAGGCAGCTGAAAGACTGCTCAGAGAAGGGGGAGGTTCAAACAGCCTCGACCAAAACAAAAACAGAGCCGGAAGGAAGTTGCATCAGAAGAGGAAGAATGTCAGTGTCATGCTGAAGAGTCACAAATGTGACAAAATAAAAATAAAATGTATGGTTCTCATTTTACCTAGGTAAATACTGTTACAATATTTTCCTCTTTAAGGTGCAATAAATTTACTGAAATAATATTTGGTTCTAAGCATGAAGAATTTCAAGTAAAAATTTTCAATAATTAAAAAAAATACATGCATTCTATTTTATTTAGACCAGCAAATGAATATAACTTCACTCTCTATTTCCATGTGAACATTTTTCCCAGCCCTTAAAAATATTAAAAACAAGTTAAGAAATTGACTTACTGAAGAACATTTAAAAGGAGTACATATTTACGATTAGTACAAATTGAGAAATACGAAGATATGTTAATGCTAATGATTAAAGATGTGAGAGCAAGAAATATAGATGCTATGAATGTCATTAAGTTCTTCTCATTTCAGTTCAAGTTGAAATGTTACTCCAAAAAGAAATAAAAGGAGAGTTTCCCCTTAGATTAGATTCTTGTAACTATTCACATTAAACATTTATAGGACTGGCTTTAGTAGAGAGGTTTTTATAAAAAACTGATAGAATCCTGGAATAAGCTCAGCATCTAGGTCTCAGATAAGTCTTCTGAATCTATCGCTTTATAAATACGGTCATAGCCATTGGCTTTCTATCAGCTTTGTAGAATAGTAATGCCTTCAAATGATTAGCTGATTTGCCAGTCTCACAAAGATTTAGAAGTATATTGAGGTTTTGGCAGTGAACTAAGGAAGTCTTGTGTGCTTTGGCTGAATTTCAATTGAACTTCTCAATTGAACAAATTTTTAGCTCGTATCCTGGTTGACCAGCAGGAGTGACTAGAGAGGAGGATGGGCTGGACACTGTGCCGAGGAATCCATCAGACAGCAAAGCAGCAGCCAGCAGTGAAGAAAGGGATCTGCTAAGAATGCAGCTCTTTATGTGCATGCACTCGGCCCTCTGTAAATAGTTATTAGAGGAAGAAATGAAAGGAACAGGTGAGCAAATAAATACAAAGAAAAAAGCTTAAGGGACTGATTCAAAATGAATCACAGATTGGGCTTCATGACAGGGTTATCACATATTTCCCCTTTGATGTGGCCTGTGTCTTCTATTAAGATACTTAATTTTCAGAAGTTACAAAACCTTTAAAAAATAAAACATCTACAAAAATAGTTTGGAAGCCGGGCGTGGTGTCGCATGCCTGTAATCCCTGCACTCGGGAGTCTGAGGCAGGAGGATCGCTGTAAGTTCGAGACCAGCCTGGGCTACACAGTGAGTTCCAGAGCAGTCTGAACTACATAGTAAGACCCTGTCTCAAAAAACAAAAACAAAACAAAAAAAAGTTTGGAAAAGAAAGGCAAATCTATGCAAAACCAAGTTTTCAGATTTTTAAAGAATTTCTTTTATACGTTTAAATTTAGTTTTACTTTAGGAACAAAAATGGCATTAGGAGGCTGGCGGTATGACTTAGTGGCAGAGCACTTGTCCAGTGTGCATGAGGTCTTGGGTGCAATCTCCAGTAAGGAAAAGAAGAAGCAGCATTAGGAATAAATTGTTTTTAAATTATAATTAACTCAAGTAATATAAATCTAATTGAAATTATCTTTTTAAAAAAACTGATAACTACTGGGACTATATTTTATAACTTCAAGTCTCACTTGACTTTTGCCAATTAAGAAGAAACCAGTAAAAAGTTAGAAAAGATGCCATAAACAACACAATAAAGACAAACAGAATCATTAAGTTATATTTTTTTCTAGCCCCACTACCTTCCAGATGGTATTTATTTACAGAAAAGATGTAGAAAGAAGCATTTATTTTCAGAAAGTAACCCAAGGGATAGGCAGGGTAAGAAGGAGAAAAAGATGAACCAAACTTATTATCTACAACTTTTCTTTTTCCAGTACTGGGGATCAAGTCTAGGGGTGCTCTACCACTGAGCTACATCCCCAGAGCACCTTTTTATTTTATTTATTTAGTTACTTATTTTTGGTACTGAGGATGGAACTTGGGCCCTTGTGCTTGTGAGGCAGGTGGGGAAACCACTGAACCAAACCCCTGGCCCTATTTTGAATTTTGAGACAGGGTCTCCCTAAGGTGCCCCAGCTCGCCTCAAGGTTACGATCCTCCTGAGTAGCTGGGATCACACTCATTTTGACTGCAGCTTTTCTCCAAGCATTTACATTTTTGTTTAATGAGTGAATGGCCCCATATTTACCTGTTTCTCTGCCTTTCTGAGCTTCCATATATCCGAGGGTCCTCTACCTGACATACAGTTGGCTCTCTGTATCCATAGTTCCTTTATCTGCAAATTCAACCAACAGCACATTGGAAAAAAAAAATATATATATATATATATTTTGCATCTGTCTGGAATATACACAAAATTTTTTCTTGTCATCACTCCCCCTAAATATATAGTTTTTACATTGTCTAGGTACTATAAGTAACTTAGAGATGACTGAAAGTATATGGAAAGAGGTACATAAAATAGATGCAAATGCTGTCATTTCATGTAAGGGATTTGAGCATCCTTAGGTTTTGTATCCCAGGGGGTACCTGGAACCAAGCCTCTGTGAATACCAAGGAATGGCAGCATTTGCTGAAAGCCTGAAGCCTTGCACCCTGGAATACAAAAGCCCTGTCCAGCTTATGTACTAGGAAATGTGTCCTTCCTAACGCAGTTCCCAAATGATGGGAATGAGAAAAGACAGTGTATGAACTAAGAGATGCTAAGCTCTGTTTCACTTGGTGAATCTGTGGCCCTCTCCTTCAATGAGTGGCAGGCCATCCTTAAATTCTGCTCTCCTGTACTGAAGAGCTTAGCATTTCTACCCCGGTGATCCAAGAAACTTTGTTCTTTGCCCAAAATGCCACTGTTTCCCAAAGCAATTTCTCCTCCTCTGAGAAATGCTGTCATGTCACGCTGCACTGTCCTTGAACCAGACAACTTTTTCTACTTGTCTTTATCTGTCTAAATAAAGCTAACCTACATTTGCTGTGTAATTCATTCAGATGCTTGCTGATGCTATTTAAAGCATCCTGCAAGGCCTGGGGAAAACAAGATGCATTATCTCCACTTGGGAACCTTTAGGTTTGCTGGTCATTTATGGAATTTAAGAATCTACTCAGTCTTCACTGGTTTAGATGTGGGGAATGAAAGAACTCTGGATTTTTAAATTTTAGGCAGTTTTCCTTGACTCCTATATGGCTGGGATCTGTTGAAAGCAAAAGGTAGTTAGAAATCTTGCTCTGCCTCTCTGTCTCTCTCTCCTTGTTCAGGCTCCATAAAATCCAACTTTTCTAAAGATTAATTGCTCAGCAGAATACATTTTTTTTCTTCTGGCCTCTGATGGTTGGTTAGCCTACTGTGAATTTACTTGCTTCTCTCAGGAGGCAAATGCAGCAAAAGTGGCACAGGCCGGTAATACCAGCTACTTGGGAGGCTGAAGCCAGAGAATAAGTTTGAAGCCAGCCTAGGCAACTTAGGGAGACCCTGCCGACAAAAACAGAGGGGCCAGTGATGTAGCTCAGTGGCAGCGTGCCCTTGGGGTCAATCTCCAGTAACGCACACCCAGGCACACACACACACACACACACACACACACACACACACACACACACACACACAAGTTCAAAAGCAGCTGTCACCTAAACAGACCTTTGGACTTGTTTCCCCCTTTCCCTTTTCAGCCTCCATGTATCATTTCATTAGACAATCTTTGTACTTCCACATTCCAGAAAAAGAAAGGAAATCTACAGGGAAAGAAGCAAATATTGGGGTTGTAAATAGGTCTCTGTGGTGAATTTGTACACGGTGGAAGTTCAGAGAGGTTTCAGATATATTGCTGTGTTTTCAAATCCGATATTTCTGTAGGCGTGTTGGCTTGCTTAGTGTGAGAGAAAGGGACAAAGGGATTGTTTTAACCATTAGTACCTCACTGCTACCTTAAACACAAGCTTATTATCAGCATCCATTTGTTCAGACAGGATTCTGTGACGTCCATTGCAGTGAGTGAGTCAGAAGCCACAAGCTAACAGGTCTATTCCTTCCCTCCGTCACCTAGGAAACCATCGCATCATCCGCAGGAAATGCAGGCCCCTATGGGGAGTGTGCCCAGATCGGGTTATGAAGCTGGCAGTGAGTTTTTCAGAGGAGGTCAAACAGCAATGTGTAGAATCTTGGTCTAAGGTGGGAGGTGGATCCAACCTCTGAGGAGTGGATAAAGGGCCGCCGGGTAGAAATAGCAAGAGAAATTAATCAGTTAAAATCACGTAAGATATTTGCTGTTCAAGAGATTGACCCACAACAAGAGATAAGTGGGCCTGATTTGATTCCCTTAGCAAACAGCATTCATTTGCCCGATGACTGAGAGTATTTTGGAGAAGCATGGTTGCACAGTATGTCAAACGGGATGAAGAAATTGACAACGCCTCCAACCAGGCTTTCTGCTAAATAAAGTGCATATCAACCATTTCATGGTAACTGTCCCTGGGTCACAGAAGAGCTAGGAAGTACCTTTAGAAAAAAACACACCGATTTCTCTTGTGCTGTCACTGTTAGGTTGTTTGTTGGTGTTGTGCATGATTTTCTCTTTCCTTGACTGCTACAGTCTGCTGCAGTCCAGTCCAGAATTAGCCTGATCGTATGTATCCAGTTTATCACACAGTACCCAGATATCGATGGCTATAAATTTAGTACAGCCGAGAAAAATTACCCAGACAGTTTCATGTTATTTGACAGCTTGATATTTCCGGGCTGAATGACACCCCACTGCTGCTGCCAATGAGAGATTTTACGTCAGAGTACATGAGCTCTCTCAGAACTTCCTCAAGAATGCTCAAAGAATGTTTGATGGGAGAAAAAAAAACCATCTGTACTGTAATCATTTGGTCTAAACACCTCATTTTTCACATGAGAAACGAGTTCCAGAGAGGGAGAGTGATCTGTCTAAGATCATACAGCAAAGCGGGGACAAGCAAGAAGAGACACAAAGCACAGAGCGTGACCACAAATACAGGATGAATCAGTAGGTGACATGGCTGCCTCAAAGACTTAAAATTAACCAGGCATGGTGGTGCACTCCTGTAATCCCAGCTACTTGGGAGGCCGAGGCAAGAGGAGCTCAAGTTCAAGCCCAGCCTAAGCAACTTAGCAACTTATGAGACCCTGTCACAAAAAAAGATCCCCCCCCAAAAAAAAAGTTTTAAAAGGATTCGTGAGCTAAGGATATAGCTCAGTGGTAGAGTACTTGCCTAGCACGCATGAGGCCCCGGGTCCAATCCCCAGCCTGGAAGAAAAAAAGGAACTGTTAATATATTACGTTGTTTTCATTGAAATGCGGAAATTTGGGGCAGTTGGTTCCATCCCTAGCTGGTAATGTGGTGAGTGTGTGCTATGGGCATGATGTACCACCTTGAGTGGGAAACAGTGACAAACATGAGTGTGTCCAGAGAACAGCGAAGATAGTGATAAAGAGCTCTAGTAGCTATAACTTTGGGAGAACACCTGCAGAATGCCAGAAGATAAGAAAATTTGTCATGGAAGAGATGGGAGTGCATATCATCAGATAGTTGAGGGCTGTCTTGAAGGCTCAGACTTATTTTGCATGCCCATGAAAGGTAATCATA
This sequence comes from Fukomys damarensis, assembly GCF_012274545.1. Lineage (NCBI taxonomy): Eukaryota > Metazoa > Chordata > Mammalia > Rodentia > Bathyergidae > Fukomys > Fukomys damarensis. The sequence goes on along the minus strand of NW_022900916.1, from coordinate 36,136,995 downwards.
AATTATTACAAGTTAAAAGTGAGGCGATTTATCTCTTATAACTAATTTTTAATAATTGAAGCTGAAACTCAGCTGATGAGTATAATAGTGAATTGATTCTAAATCGGATATGCATGTTTAAATATCACATTGTTTCTCTTGTGTGGGAAACCAAAAGCATAAATAAGGACCAAAATGGATAACAGATCTTGGGAAATAGAAAGAAAACGTTTAAATGGGAGGGACAACAAGGGAGGGGAAAGAGGAGAAAGGGAAAAGAAAAAGGGGGAAATAAAAGAAAAAAACAGGAAAGAAAGCTTTTGTGAATAAGGAGGGAAAGAAGGATTGAAGGGAAGGAAAGGGAATGGGGGAGGAAGAATCAAGGTATATTATGAACAGGTACAAATTCCCTAGAATAAATATGATCATTATGTATATCAAAAGTGTACCGATAAAATTAATTTAGAAAAAAAGAATTACTTTCAAGAAAAAATAGTGAATTAATTCTTTATTCTTTTATTCCTCCAAAAGCATTTACTGAATACCTGCTATATACTAGGCACTACAGATACAAGATGACTAATACAGTCACTTCCTTCAAGGGGAATCACAGCCAAGTGAAATTTCTGGAATATTACTTCTATATTGGAATGGTGTCTTAGTTCAATTTGCTTTGCTCTAACAAAATACCCAAAGCTAGGCAGTTTGTAAGAAAAAGAAGTTTATTTAGGTCAAGGTTCTGAAGGTCTAAAAGCATGGTGCCAGCCTCTTATGGGCTCTGGTGGAGGCCTTCTAGCTACATCACAACATAGCAGGTGGCATCACGGTGGAGATGGACAGATCATATTGCTGCACAGGAAGCAAGAAAAAAAGCAGAGATGTCAAACTTGCACTAAAAAAAATCCTCAGGAAAACAAATCCATTCCTTAATGCCAGCATTAATCCCTTCTGAAAGTGGTGTCCCTTGTCCTAATTACCTTCAACTCAGCCTCAATCCAGGGATCAAACTAGGGACCTTGTGCTTGCAAGGCAGGCAGAGGAACCAGTGAGCTAAATCCCTGGCCCTTTGCCTCAATTCTTAAATGTTCTACCACCTCAAAACTACCACCCTGGGGACCAAATTTCAGTGCATGAACCTTTGGGGACAATAATAATATCCAAAGCAGAGTGGACAGAATGATGAGTAATTTAAAATGCTGTGGAAAAGATTCATGCATTGTACAGATGAACGAAGAGACACTGTGAAGTGCTATCTGTGTTAATGAAGGTAATGCTAGCTGCTGTAACAATCAAGCCTTAACATAGCTCAAACATGATACGAAATATCCTTCTTCCTCATATAACATCTAAAATGGGATTTTTTCTTCTTGGTACCAGGGATAGACCTCAGGACCTTGTGCTTTGTGGGTCAGGCATGTTGCCACTGAGCTAAATCCCCAGCCCTTAAAATGGGATTTTTAATGGTGAGTGGCTCTTTTCCAAGTGGTGATTCAAGGGCATGGGCCTTTCCATCTTGTCCTTCTTCTGTCTTCAGCGTGCATCTTATGAGGTCACCCTAGGCATGCCCATCCTGATGAAAGATGGGAGAGAACATGGAGGTCTAGGGTCAGAGTTATGGGCTGGACCTAGAAAGGATGCTTATATACTCTACTCACTTTCTGTCCACTGGAATTCAGTCACATGCTTACATCCAACCAATGGATGCTTAAAAATTCACTCTAGGTCTAGGAATGTAGCTCAGTGGTAGAGCAGTTGCATGAAGCTGGGTTCTATCCCTCATACTGCAAAAAGAAAAAACAATTAGTCTGGCTGTGTTCTCAAGAAACAAAAGAACAGGTTTCCATGCCAGACTAGCAAATCTTTTATAACATTATCCGACTTGAGAGTCTATGATTAAGGTGGAAGAAAAAGATAAGAGGATTGGGACATGTTGCTCTATTTATTTATCAATTTTTACATTTAATCTACTTATTTTCTTAGTTGAGTGATGCAATCATATGCATGTTTGTACAACATGTTTTGATATATAGTCATATATTGTGGAATGGTTAAATCAGACTAATATATAACCTGACTTGGTTATCTTTTTTTGTGATAAGAATTTTTATTATTTTTTGTTAGATCCCAATGTCATTATATCCCATGTTTATTTCAAGTATCTTCTTATGAAGGTCTGCTGTTCAAGATATATTGTTTTGTTATTGTTTTGTTTTGTAGAGCTAAGAATCAGACCTAGGGTCTTGCACATACCAGGCAAATGGTCTACCACTGAGCCATATCCTTAAGCCATATCCTCAGCCCTCAAGACAGTAACGTAAAGAAGCAAGAGAGAATGGCTGGGGATTTAGCTCAGCGGTTTGGTGGCCTGCCTTGCAAGCATAAGGACCCGAGTTTGATCCCCGGTACCAAAAAAAAAAAAAAAAAAAAAAAAAAAAAGGAGCAGGAGAGAGAACAAAGCAGAGAATGCTACTCTGGGCATGAAAGAGGAAATAATAAGTATTCATATTTGTTTGCATATACAATGAAACACAGGAAAGATACACAAGAAACCATAGTAAAACAGTTTTTTAAATTAAAGTAAAAAAAAGAAAAAGAAAAGAAACCAAAGTGACCAGGGTGAGGGCAGAGGGGTGAAGCCTCAGTGGGAATGAGAATTCATGTACTCCTTTAAATATTGTTTTAAACTTATTTATAAAAATGTAAAATTAAAAATTTTTTATTCTATTGCAGAAGGGTTTTTCACTGACTGACCGACCTCTATTTGTTTTCAGTGAAGAAGAGCCAAGAATAATACTACTTGGGAAGGTGAATAGGGCACAACATAATGAGTCTGAGGTAAAAATGATGATGAATATTGTACCTTTCTTATTATAATATGCCTGTCCTGGATTAATTCGTTTTCAAAAGAAAGAAAAAGAATATTAATGCATCAACTTGGTTTTATGCAGAATCATCTAAAAGTTTCTGCTTTTATACCTAACATCTTTGCTTATTTTCATTGATATTCTTGTGCTAGTCAGTGTTCTGTCACTATAACAAAGCACCTGAGATAAATTTACGAAGAGAGAGGGTTTATTTTGGCTCACAGTTTTGGAGGTTCCAGACTACAACTGGTTGACCCCATGTTGGACCTGTGGTGAAGCAGTGTATCATGGAGGGAACAAGTGACAGAGCAAAACTGCTCACCTCATGTCCCAGAATTCCCACTGTCCCCTTCAAGGCACGCTTCCTGTGACCTGAGGACTTCCCACAGGCTCTACCTCTGAAAGGCTCCACCACCTCCCAGTACTGCCACCCTGGGGAGACCTAGGCCTTTGGGAGCCATTCAGTGTCCAAAGTATAGCAATTCCTAATGACTGTTAATGTTTAGATTACTAGTTTATTTTGTAAGGTTCTTTATGAGCCAGGAGTAGATTCCTTACAAATTCAGATAGACTCACCTTTTTATTTCTGGGTAGTACCATCATTGAAAGTATGTGATAAAAATTCTTTATGTTCTAAGGCAGTGATGGCAATCCTTTTAGAGCTTTCAAGGATACCAACGGCCCACTGTGGCACATGTGCCATAGGCTTACCACCACTGTTCTAAGGCACCTTCACAAATATTTTCTCATTTAGTTTTTCTGTCAGAAATGTGAATTAATTGAGACTAATATTATCTCAACTTTAGAGATGAAAAAAACAATAGTGGCCACTACAAATAAAATAGGCTAATAAAATATTGGGGGACTAGGACTATAATAAATACAGTATTATTACAAATCATTGATTAAAAGCAAAATACTCCAACAGAAAATTGGCAAAGAATATAAGGCATAGAAGATGTCTCAGTAATCATAACATATTCAAAAATATTTTCTCTCTTCAAAGTCAGGAAAAATAGTATCTAGCATTGACAAAAGTACTTGGAAATACAATCACTGACATTTTTCTGGTGTAGAGAGATTAGTTAGCAAAACATTTCCATGAGTAATTTGGAAACGTATTAAAGCACTAAACATGCTTCTACACTGTAACCTGTAACTTTATTTTACTATTCTGTCCTAATGAAATATTCAGAGAAGTATAGCAAGGCAAATGATAATACTTGCACGTTTATGAGGCCAGCAAAAGATGAATTCGATGAAAAAGAAATAGCATACCAAGCTGCCATTAAAAAATCATGTCAAGGGCCAGGGATTTAGCTCAGCAGTTTGGTAGCCTGCCTTGGAAGTGCAAAGATCCAAGTTCAATCCCTGGTACCCCGCCCCGCAAAAATCATGTCAGCTGGCATAGTGTTGCATGCTTGTAGTCCCAAATACTCCTGAGGCTGAGGCAGGAGGTTTGCAAGTTTGAGACCAGCCCAGGCAATTTAGGAAGATCCTATCTCAAAATTAAGAAAAAAAAAATGGGTGGGATATAACTCAGCACTTCCTAAATTCAATCCCTAGTCCTGAAAAAAGAGAAATCATGTTAAACAACTAGCTAAAATAGTTAAAAGCTAAAGGAAAATCTCACCACCAAGTGTTAAGTAAAAAAGTATGTTTTTAAAAATATGCAGAAATATATATAAACTTTACAGACTGGTAAATTCTGAAAGACTGTTAGTAAGCACACTGGCTAAGCATGATTTAAGTTTAGAAAGATATATTGGGCATTCAAAGTTTTAAAACTTGGCAGAGTTCTTGCCTTTTTTCTGATATCTATTCTACTGGGCTACTTTATTCAAACAAAACAGACCAACTCATACATATTGAAAAAATTTAAAAGCTGCCCTTGGTGAACTCTACCAAGTATCATAAAGAATTTCTTAGCAACTCCCATGAGGGAATTTAATGTCATATAAGTCTAGCAGATCTTGAATCTATGGAACCATCCCTGGTGTTTTGCAAAGGCTTCAGAATGGGAACTTTTACCACACCTGGGTTTAAAATGTTTACACATAATTTCAGCCCTCACCTGAGTTCATATTTGGATCTTAGGTATCAAAGATATTGCCATTCTCTAATCACTCGTTCAAACACTCTTCTGTACCTTGGATGATTTTTTTCTTATTTCTTGAAGATTGCTATTCATTGCCTAGACCTAGATGGCTTTTTAACTTTTTAAATCTCTCTTTGAGTTCCAGAATCACTGTTGTAGGGCTGAGATACCATTCAATATAGTACAGCACTTGCTTAGCATGTGCAAGGCCCTGAATTTGATCCTCAGCACTGAAAAAACAAACAAACAAACCCCCAACCATTGTTGACCAGTAATCCCCTTCTTACGCACATGAAAAATCAGTTGCATTCACATTGAACTGCAACACATTTGTTGCAACACATTCAATGTATTGATCTTTTGTGATTTTCATCATAATAAGTCTTTTCTCACCAGCACATTCAGCATTCTCATTGCTTTTGGGATGATTAGACATACTGGGGTTAATAATGCTGCAAAACATCAACACTAAATACGGCAAACTTTCTGGTAACAAAACTAGTTAGTCAAGGCTGAAACCACCAGAGGCAACTGCTGTTGCCATCTGTCGGAAGCAGGTGAAGCTGAAATGCTTTTGCTTTTAGAACAAGGCATTTTTCATCTGTGTGACAGGTTGCCAAGCTGTCAAAGAGCCCCTGCCTTTCTACAGCTACGGTCCCATTCTAGTAAAGTACATTTGAGACAATAGCCATCAAATCACATCAAATATGTAATCAAGCAAAATTATTTTTACCTAGCTCAGTTTACATTGACTGAATAGGCTAAGCCTGTGGGTTTGATCTTGGTGTGGGATATTTAGCATATAGAGAAAAGTCGTGTTAACCGGGCAGTCTCTACCTTCATCCAGCCCTCTCCCACATGCACACTCTTCATGCAGCCTAGCTACAGTATGGCAGTCATGGCATTTTAGCATTGTGCTGTTACCGACCTCTATAACGATATGTGACTTAAGAATCTGCAAATTCTGGGCTGGGGATTTAGTTCAGTGGTACTGCTCCTGCCCTGCAAGTGTAAGGTCCTGAGTTTGATCTCTGGTACCAAAAAAA
>NW_022900916.1:36120103-36130935 GCF_012274545.1 Fukomys damarensis | reverse complement strand
AAAAAAAAAAAAAAAAAAAAAAAAGAATCTATAAATTATGAACCTCAATTATCCATTAACAAGAGAGAAGATACAACAGGGTACAGTGGAACATGACCATAATCCCAGCTAGTTGGGAGGCTGAAGCAGGAAGACCCTATGTTTGAAGCCAGCCTGACAATTTAGTGAGACTCTTTAAAAATAAGAATGTAAAAAAGGTCTGAGGTCAGACTTGCCTATATGGTTCATTGCAGTCCAACAGGGGTGGAGAAGAAGATGCCTTTGTCATATATTTAAATTTTTACACAGGTTGGATCTCACTCTAGGCTTTCAAAGTTTTTGTTTGTTTTGGTGCTGGGGATCAAACTCAGGTCTTCATGCTTGTGAGGCAGGTGTCAGAACCACTGAGCCAAATCCCTGGCCCTAAGCTTTCAACTTTTGACTGAATCCTTCAGATCTCCAGCCTATACATACCCCTTTGCACTCTTTCAAACCTTGTAAACCTATGTGTCTATTTCTCTTTCTCTCTAGCTATCATTATTCTATCTCTCTATATCATAATATATAATATATATCTTATATTAAATCTGTCTCTTTAGTGAGCACTGACTGATATAGAGAGTATTAGAAAACTAGAGGGATGGTACTTTTCACCTCTACTCCTCAGGGACACAATGACAATTCCTGTATGAGTTTGTATCCTGATATTCACCAAAGAACAGGTCAGTGTCACTGGAGAATGCTACACATTTCCCCAAGCACAGAGGGTTACAGATTCACAATGCAGCTTCTGGCTTGAAATGCAATTTTCTCCCTCTGTTTTCAGGTCCTGCTCCTCCCTCCAGAACAAGAGCTGCAGGCAGCTCTCTAAAAAACACCCTGTCCCTGGCCTCCTAGTTCCTATTTGTAGGGTTCAGCGGGGCTCTTTTGAGGTCTGCCCCCCACTACCCACCTCTCCTGGCAGTCTTGCTTGTCTGAGTCAGCCTGTGAGTCACCTCGCTCATTAGCGGGATTCAGATCGCTTCTCCATCCTCTGGATCTCTTTTGTCTTCCTTCTTCTGACTGGTTTTCTGGCAGCCTAAGATCTGAGGACAAGCCTGAAGCTAGACGCTGGGCTGCCACTAGGATGATCTGCTTGGTAAAGAGGTTGGCAGGAAGTGAAGGGAATTAAAATGATGAGGTTGTGGAATTAAAATGATGATCATGACGATCATGATGGTGAAATACACACAATTACCTCAGAAGGAATTCAGTGGCCAGATTTGGTGAGTGCTTCTGACCAGCACAGTGTGCCCACACTCCCTAGGAAGCTTGCTAAGATAGATTCTGGTTTAGGAGGGCTGGGTAGGGGCTTGGGGTTTTGCTTTCTGCCGGCCCACAGACTACACTTTGAGTAGCAAAACCCTAAAGACTCTGTGTAAAGTCAGATGGGGCTTGATTCTGTGGCTGCTGAACATCAAGGGGTCTGCAGGCTCCAGGATGCTGCTCTGCACCTTCCTCCTGAGCTGCCGATGTTGGTCCAGACAATGCTGACCTGTTCTTCCAAATACTCTTGGGTTTCTCCCATCTTCACTCTCAGTGTAAGGTGTTAAAATGAATGACAAGATTTAAGCTTGGGATTGGGACAAGGAAAAGGGCCCAAATATCTTCAGTCTTGGCTATGAAATCTAGTGTTGAGCTCAAACTACCAGAAAGCTCTTGACTCACATTTGAGGCAGAACCTGGCTAACAAGAAGGCCTTTGTTTGAGATCTCATGAAAGAGATCCCCTTTTATAATTTTATAATTTATCTCCTTTGCTGGTTTTTCAACTAAAGGCTTTGTCTTTTAATTATTAAGCTGGGATAACTCTTTATTAAGAATATTAAAGAGAATAAATTTTCTTCCAAAAACTTTTTTTAGTATTTTAACTTTATCTATTAATTTTGGAGTTTGGAATCTTAGCCTCTAGGCCAGTGGTGCTGAACCGATGGCATTTGACCTATTATACTCGCACCCCCACTGTTTGTTATCATTGGAAGCAATAGAAGGTATTAATTTTCTTATTAATCTGAGCAAGCCCCTTTACCTGGTGTGACCTGGATTCTTCCTGTACTGTAAATGGAGGCAGTAAGGACTGTGTATCCTGGGGACTTTTGACACGAGCAAGAAGTACATGTGGGATGGTGCTGGACAAATATAGGCCATGGTTAGTTTGTTTTCTAAGCTTTGTTAATCCCATAGTTTTATTGAAACTTGTGTGAGACACAGATGACTGGTGTTGACAAGTCCCAGTTTTGTTTTGCTCTGCTTTTCATTTGGTTTTGGTTAAACAAACATTTATTGAGCACTTACAAGTACTCGGAGTTCTGTTCTAGGTTCTGGCTGTGTCTAGATAAAGAAAGTAGGCTTAGAGGCTGCCTCCCGAGGGCTTTGTGTGCTGAAGATTTGTGCTTTCTTTTGCCGTTTCAACTACCTCTTTCTCACTTGTCAACAGAAGAGCTCTTATCTTCTCCTAATGTGCCCATGCACAGAAGTGCTCAGTACCACGAGGGAGATGGCCAGTGTGCTCCTTAGTGTGTACGTTTTCTGTCTCGTCTCCATTAGAAACTTCAACTTATTATAATTACTGATTTATGAAGGAGAAACTATAAGAGTAGTAGTATTCTTGCTTAGATTGACCATTTTTGTTTTAACTGTACACGAAACTTTGTATGGTGTTTAATGCCTTTGCTTCATCTTCACTACTGCCTGTTTTTTCAAAAAAGAATATTGGGCCTGGGATTTATCTCAGTGATTCCAGCGCCTGCCTCGAAAGCGCATTTGATCTCCGGTACCAAGAAAATAAAAATAAAATAAATTTAAAAATAAAAAAAGAATATAAACAACTCTTTAATAGTGAAACAGAAATGTCTGAATACAATGTGTTTTGTCCCTGATGGGTATTTGTTTTTCGGTAGTGTCAAAGGAAAGAACCACTAATGGCAAAATTTAACAATCATCCAGGCAGAGAATACTCCTTTACTTCTTTACTAGTACCCTTGTTATTTTTCTGTACACATCTCTGCCTTATGGGTCCCTGTACTAAGGATAGATAAAACAAAAAAGTCAATATTATCGAACACCATCCATTTGCCAAGCACTGTGCTAAGTGCTTTCACGTACTGTTCCACATCTAATGGATCCTTACTGCAGAGGGGAAAGTGATCCTGTATCTTTGATGGTGCCCTTCTCTGCCTAAAGGCCTTCCTCCTCTCTGTGGTGCCAACACCATACTGGAAGCAAGGGAGCCAAGCCTGAGACAAAATCCATCTTTTCACATCTCATTCACGTAAGTCCATGCCAAAAAGTTGGTTTTTCATTTCTAGAAGATGAGAGAGGTGTTTATTTAGGAGGTAGTGAGTGGAATGGGACTGGAGACTGCATACCCTCTGATACCGCACTGTGTACCCACATGGGTGGGCGTCTGCCTCTCGTGAAAGGTCTCACCCTTGTTCTGGCCTCTTGCCCAGATAATTCATCATATTGTCTGGGAGCAAGAACCTACACATATTCAACATCTTTCCTTCTTTCTTCTGTCCCTCCTTCCCTTCCTCTATGAACATAGGTTATTTACTACCTCCCATCCCATCACCAACCAACCATCCAAACAAAAGCCACTGTCTCCTGGAGACACTTGACAGGTTGTATGCACTCCTGAGATGACCAGCGGCTTCTCCTCCTATGATTCAGGTCTTGGATTCCACTGAGGAAAATGCTGCCTGAGTGAAGCTGCACCACCAGGAGAAGGGACTCTTCCTCTGGCTGTGGGAGGAGGCCTCACTCGCTCTCTCAGCTCTTTGGAATGGCTCTCCATTTGCTGACTGAGATACATGGTCTCAGCCACAGAACCATAAGGAACTCCCTGTTACTAACAGAAAGGAGGCAACCGGGAGGCACCAGAGGCGAGCTGAGGCAATGGCCCATTTGCAGAAGTGCCCACAAAGGCATGGCTAGCAGTCCAAGTTGCAGTATCTTTGCAGCATGGCAAACTCATAGCTGACTCATTATGGTGGATGATCGGTGCCCAGCAAAAGAAGACTGTGGAGAGGGTGTACTTATCATTAGTGTGTGGTGGCAGTTTTATTCCAGAGGGTGAGGGAGGGGGCAGCAATGGGAGGAGAAGGTTCGTTGGGAGGAGATGATGAGTTCAGGCTGAGGAGGAAACCCGTCCAGTCCACTGATAACTGCCTGAATATCAGTGGAGCTGAGAACTTGCCAGGTGCACTCCAAAGGAGACTTGATGACAAATCCAGGCCCGAGCAGCCAGAAAGGACAGGGCTGTTAACACCTGCCTGGCTCATTAAGACTGAATCCATTCAGGATGGAGGCTGGAGATGAGAGGTCTTCAGTACCTGCTGCCAAGCAGGGCCTGACAAGCTGTTTCCATGGAGACACAGCAGCACTTTGCAGGAGGGAGTAGGAGGTCTGATCTGTCCCAGAGCCTTGGGTCACAAGGCTGTAGCAGGCTAACAGATAAACAGGAAAAAGATATGATCAATGAGAAAAGAATGTTAAAACTATGGGCAGTTACTTGAGATTTCATCGTCATAGTTCTAGATTAAGTGTAACAATTCAGGAGGATTGAAGCAAGTCACTTCATGATCCTATTTGTCTTTTCTGATACTACTCAATGAGAGCACAAGGACGTGGATGCCATTTCAGGCTGACTTCAAATGTTTAGACATCTCTCCTAAGCCCTTCTGCATCCCTGGACTGTAGCTATGTATCACTTCCAAATGTCTGGAGAAATAGGCCCTAACCCTAAGTCAAAACAAAGGAGTGCAAGGGATTAACTGTGCACTAGGGTCCCAAAGAATCCAGCCAAGGGCCTGGATACCAGCAATTTTCCACACAAGTCCAGCTAAAGGCCTCCCGGTTGCCTCCTTTCTGTTAGTAACAGGGAGTTCCTTATGGTTCTGTGGCTGAGACCATGTGTCTCAGTCAGCAAATGGAGAGCCATTCCAAAGAGCTGAGTCCAAGGCAGTGTCCTCCTCGAGTCCAGCCAGTGGCCTAGAGCCCACCGCAATGTCTCGTGCTTGTCCGTATAGAGGATCTGCACCCGGAAGGCCCAAAGGCCACTGGTGGAAGCCAGAAAACCTATGCCGGTGAGATGAAGGATCTGTGCCACCAGGCTGAGGGTTCCACACTGGAGCCAGGAAGTGATGTTCACAGTGATGATCAGAGCTCCTTTGACAAGAACAGCAGCCATTCCCAGCAACAGCAAGACCCCGAGCTCCTGCTCCTAGGAGAACATCCTGGTTCACTGCAGGAAAACCTTCCACAGCAAGCCTCTCCTAGAAAATCAACAGGCCCAGATCATCCCCTCCAGCTCTCTTTTTATGGCTATTGGTAACCATCCTCAGGTGGATCCTCCATGCCCCACCATGCTGATTCAGTTCAGCTGGGCATTACAAGTTGACCATTAGCTAATCTACTACAAGCATATTCACAATCTTGGGCCAGATATGTAGTTCAGTGGTGGGTGTGTGCTTAGCTTATGCAAAGTCCTGGAGGTATATCACAATATATGTACATCAGTTAGCACTATCTACTTCCACAGCTCTGTCATCACCCGAAACAAAAATGCTACCATTAAGCAATAATTCCCCATCTGGCCCTCTCAGTCCATTTTGTATTGTCAAAACAAAATACATGAGGCTGCATACTTTATGAAGAAAGGAGGTTAATTAGCTCACAGTTCTAGAGATTCAAGAGCATAGTGCTGGCATTTGCTTGGTCTAGTGAGGGTCTCGTGGGAGGTGGTATCACAATGATGGGAATGTGTAGGGAAGAGGTCATATCATGAGATAAGAAGCAAGAGACTGGGAAAGGGATAGGTTCCATCTTTTTTAACAACTTGCTCTTGCAGGAATAAATCTACTCCTGTGAGACCCAACCAACTCTGTGAAACCAGCATTAATCTGTGAGAGTAGAACCCCTTACTTAATTACTTTCCACTAAGCCCCATCACCTCAATACCACCAAACTGGGGACCAGGCCTCCAGCACTGAACCATATGCAAAATCACAGCAGGTCCCAAAGATTTTAAATATCTACATTTTGCTGCAAAACTGTAGGTAGGGTGATGTTTTGGCTGCTGTAAGTGAGAAAACTGGTTTGATCTTGATTTGGTCAATGGCTTTCAATTCAGGGAGGGAATTTTTGGCCAAACATCCTCAATCCTATTGGTGATCTTGTTAAACCTAATCTTTGGCAGGGAGAGACTATTTTAACCATCTTAATGACTGATGGGACTTAATAATCTTGATCTGCAAGTTATTCAAATGGCTGAGGGCAGTGCTTATTAATCCAGTAAAAATTAAGTCAAGGCCACGATCAAAGATCCTGTTGGAGGCCAGCTTTTTCCAAAGATAATGGTGCATAATTATGTTCAGAAGTGTCTTGGAACCAACTTGACTTAGGTAAGCCAACAACATTGGTGTTTGGGAAGGATAAGACATCATTCTAGTATAGCACTGTAGCCTCTGATCAGAAGATCGGAACCTAAAATTCCCCTTTCTTCCACTAATTGAAATGTTTGTGTAGGTGGGATAAAGCTTTTTGATTTTGCTTGCTTACCCAACAAGTTCAAAGTGTTTAGAACGTGGTTCAAAACTTGGTCTGAAATTCACAGCTCCAAAGCTACAATAATCCCCAAAATTCAAACTGATATCTCATTGATACATGGTGTTAGTCACGAAGGACAGGAAATAGAAGGAATGAAGTTATTTGGTGAAAATTGCTCCACTCTAAACATAATCTAAAACACATGCTGTGTTTGGGGGGAAAATAGTGAGAAATACTTTTGTGTAATACTGTATACTACTCCAGGGAACTAGAACTCAGAGGAAGTTGACTGGCTTGCTCACCATTGCTTAAAAGACCAGGGAGAGAACTAAGAATTGGTACCTGTGTTTCTTGATGCCTGATGTAATGGTTTATTTTGATGAGTATCTGTGGTATTCTGTGATGCTCTCAGAGCCTGTCTCTAATATAGTTGTGGTGAACAATCAGCACTTTATCTTCAAATTCACTTCCAATTTAGTTTTCTTATTGCACTGATTTTTCCCATTACAACCCAAACCCTGGACAGAAGCTCAGAAAAACAGTGTTAGCAGCCAAGAAAATGTTTAGAGCTAAGCTGGGGGGGTGGCACTTATCTATAATCCTATATAAGAATTATAATCCTATATATAAGGCTGAGGCAGGAGGATCATTGCAAGTTCAAGGCCAACCTGGGCTGAATAGTGAGTTCAAGGCCAGCCTGAACTACATAATAAGCCTCTATCTCAGAAAACAAATGAACTAAAAAGAGAAAATGATTACAGCACTAAGATTTTATTAGGACATGATTTCCAGAACGATGGTATGAGGAGTTCTATAGATCCACTCAACGAAACTGGTGAAACAAAACTGGTGAAAATTATTTTTAAAATGTTCATTTGAAATCTTTGGAAAGTGTCTTAAGGACATACAGCCAATGAAGAAAAATTTACTTAGGAACATCTAAATCTCAATAAGAAGAGTGGGAGTTTATGGCATCTGAACTACCAACTGCTCCCTCCCACCCACGCCTCATCTAGGTAAACATGACAGAAGCTCTAGGTGGATGTGGCCAGGAAGACAGGGCTCCCTTTCCTCTCACTACTAGTGAAGCACTACAGCACCTAATTCCCCTAACTCCACGCTGCACAAGTTAAATTCTAGGAAAGTGCAGCCAAGATGTAAGGGTTCCACTCCTCCATTAATTCCCCACTTGTAGGTGCAGCAGACAGACAAAATTGAGGTCCAAATTGTACCCACTTCAGGTTGCATGTGGAATAGGTCTTTGACATGGGCACCAAGGAGACCAGAGGCTTCTTGCCCCACCCAAGTCCCCCTTGTCAGAGATATCACTCCAAGAAAAGTAGAGCATTGTTATTGCCCCAAGTTGTAGAACACAGTCTCAGAGATTCTGCATAAGGAAGAGGCAAGTGATAGGAACGGGGAGCTCACGGGGGGGAAAAAAAGCTAATTTTATTTTTAAGAGAGCATAGAGAAGTTCAAGCTAAAGATGTTTTTTGAGAATTTGGTGTTAAGTGATTAAAAAATAAGCTGGTAGCTAAACTCTAGGTTGGCTACTTTACCAGAGAAAACCAGGGAGAAAGAAAAATAAGAATGGTCCTCGTGGGCTCATAAAACACTGTAAAGACAGACCTCAAAAAGTTTTCCTTAAGCCGGGCACGGTAGCAAATGCCTGAAATCCCAGCACTTTGAGAGAATGAGGCAGGAGGATTTCAATTTTGAGCCCAGTCTGGGAATTTAGCAAACTTAGGAAGATCCTGTCTCAATATAAAGAAATTTTAAAGAGCTACAAATACAATTCACTGAGAAGGTCCTAGCTTCAGTCCCCAGCACCACAAAAACAAAACAAAATACAACTACCCCTGTAAAAGGTGCTTAAATATGATTGGATCACATTTTGGAGCAATTTATGTTGCAAAACATTGTGGAAAATAACAGAGCAATTAGCTGACAACTAGTGGAGCTTTACAGCTAGGGATCATAACAGCAGAGTAGAGTAACTACTTAGATAGAGTAGGGGGTGGAGACATTAAGTCAAAGAGAGCCTCGCTAAGGACACAGTCATACCAAAGTGATGGTGCACAAAGTCACAACTATGCCTTGTCAGGAGGAACATCACAGAATTTTCACATCATGGGGAAACAGACTTCAGGAAAATAATCCAGCCAATTTGTTGAAGAAACAAACAACAACTATAAGTCCTAGGTTTTGAAAGAATCCATATTCAGCACTACTGCAATATATCATCTAGGATGTCTAGTTTTCAACATAAAAAATCATGAGACATGAAGAAACAGGAAGTGTGATGTGTCCCACACACATGGGGGAGAGAAAAGGGTCAATGGAAACTGCCTGTGAGAGGGCCTAGATACCAGACTCAAATCAGATAAAGACTTTAAGTCAGTTATGATGATGCTCAAAGAACTAAACACAGCAGTGCTCAAAGAAATAAAGAAAGGTATGATGACAATGTCTCATTAGATAGAGATGGCCAATATCAATAAAGAAATATAATTATTAAAAAAAACTGAATGGAAATCGTGGAGCTGAAAAGTATAATAACCAAAGTGGAAAATTCACTAGAGGTGATTAATAGTATATTTGAACCGGCAGACGCAGAAGAATCAGCAAATTTGAAGATAGATAGTGATTATTTATCCTAAAACCAGAGAAAAATAATAAAAAGTTTCAGAGAAATGTGAGAAACTAGACATCACGATATGCATATAGGGAGGAGTTGATAAAATAATGACTGAAAATTTCTGAAATTTTATAAAATATTTTCCTTCACTCTTGAATATTATTTTTTAATGTTTTTTATATGTAACATCTTTGTTAGACTTATGTAGTTATGACAGCCAGTGCTTATCCTGTGCCATCATCTTTTGACCCCTGGAAAGTTTGACTTCCAAAGAGCAAGCCATAGAGTTCATGTTTCCGATTTAGAATTCCAGTTATCAACTGGATTATACAGAGAGGGTTTTGTCCATAGGTTCCCTGTCCCTTGTATTATTCTAGTATATTTAGAAAAGGAGACAGGATAATATAATGGACACTCAATGCCTGTCGCCTAGATAAAGCAACTGCTAACATTTTGTCATACGTTTTTTTGTTTTTTCTCTGGTTTGCATATATGTCACATATACATGGATACATGTATGAATTGTATCTCTAAATATTTCAAAATTCATCTCTAAAAAATACACACATCTTTGTTAGGAAAACACAGTTCCATTATCGCATTTAATAAATCACATAACTTTTCAATAGCAGTCAATACCCATCCACATTAAAAATTTCCCTATTTGTCCCTAAAATGTCTTTTTTATACATTGTGTCTAAATTAGACATTTTAGACTAATTCAGACAATATGTATATTTTTGGTAAAATATGCATAACCTTGTTACCACTTTCAACATTTTTCAGTGTACAGTTCATTGACTTTAAGTATATTTACACCTTGTGCAATTGTCACAATTATTAACTTCTATAACTTATTCAGATATTTTCATAAACAGAAACTCTACTCATTAAGAATAGAATCTGCCATTTTCCTACAAGATCCATGTGTTTTATTTAGGCATTAAGTTTCTTAAGACTTTTCATCTAGCATTGTTCTCCCCTCTCCACATTCACTTATATTTTATTTTAATGACATAGATCTTGATTTTAATCTCTCTACATAGTGTCCCACATTCTGTATTTATTGGATTGTTTCTTCATGGTGTTATTAAGCTTGTTCTACTGTTCTCTATATTTCTTGCATACTAGAAATTAGATCTAAAGGCTTTATGAAACCCAGGCAAACATTTAGGTAAGAATTCTTTGTAGGCCATGCTGTATACTTCCTACCACATCACATGGGACCAAACATAATGTTTAGTTGTTCTACTATTGATCCCTTAGTTAAACTGAGAACAGCCTGTAAGGAACAGGTTTTTTGTTTTTTTCTTTTTTGGTACAGGGGATCTAACTCTGGTCCTTGTGCTTCAAGGCAGGCAGCAGAACCACTGAGCTAAATCCAAGAATAGGTTTTTAAAGATGACAATTGACTACTTCCACTTTTTAAAAATAATTATTCCAGGTTCTGCAGTCATCTGAACAAAATTATAGACATTCAGCACAAATTTTTTTTGAGACAGGGTCTCACTATGTAGTTGAGACTGACCTTGAACTCACTAAGTAGCCCAGGCTGGTCTCGAACTCACAGCGATCCTCCTGCCTCAGCCTCCCCAGTGCTGGGATTACAGGCATGCGCCACCACTCCC
>NW_022900916.1:36105214-36119797 GCF_012274545.1 Fukomys damarensis | reverse complement strand
CTGAAATACCGAATAGTTTCTTTGGTGCGAAAACTATAATAGTACACAGGATCCTAATGAGATAATTAATAATGTGAAATAGAAAGTAAAGGGCTAAAGGTGTAAGGAAAGTGGGAAGGGTGGGGGAAAGGTAATAAGAGAGAGGAAAAAAATATGAGAAACTGAAAAAATGGAAATAAAGTGTTTGTAAATGGGGAGGGGAGGAGGGGGTGAAGGGAGGGCAGGGACAAGGGGAAAAATGAGAATCAAGACCTATTATGTAAAGGTACAGAATCCCAATGATGAATGTAACTGTATTGTATACATAGATTGTACCAATAAACTCAATTAAAAAAATAATTATTCCAATTTTAAATATTTCAGAAAAGGGGCCTCTCCAGAGTTATCTGGCCTCTAGAATAAAGCCTTTATCATGTGTAAAGGTTAGGAGGATAAAGACAAAGGCCTTCTCTTCTTTATGGAGTAGATGCTGCGACTTTATCTCTGAGGATAGTTAGTCCAGGCAGAAATTTCTGGGATATGAAGTCTAGCAGAGATTGTTTTTTCTTTGGGAACAAAAAAAGGTGCTCTGAATGTGGTCATTACCCAGAATTAAGTCATAGAGAAAGAGATCTGTTTGCTACCAGTTACTAAAGACAGAATATGGAAATTTGGTACTGAAGAATAGTTTATGGCATTTTTGTTTGTTTGTTTTGTTTTGTTTTTTTGAGACAGGGTCTCACTGTGTACTTGAGTCTGAACTGGAACTCACTATGTATCCCAGGCTGGTCTCAAACTCACAGCGGGGCCGGGAATTTAGCTCAGTGGTTCGATGGCCTGCCTTGCAAGCGCAAGGACCGGAGTTCAATCCCTGGTACCAAAAAACAAAAAACAAAAACAAAATCAAACTCACAGCGATCCTCCTGCCCCAGCCTCCCAAGTGCTGGGATTATAGGCCTGTGTCACCATGCCCGGCTTATGGCATTTAAAAATAACCCCTTTTCTTCATTGTTTCCCTTACCTCCTTGATAAATCACTTTAGGTTACAGAATTCAAAAAACAAAGAAGAGCATTTATTTAGATGCAGAATAAACAGATCTCTGGGTGTTTCTTGAGTACCACTTAAATTCTAGGACTAGGAAAAAGTGTGTTTGTGTTCTCTTTGTTCTATGCTTACCTCTAGTCTTTTAGCTACTATAAACAGAACCGCTGATCCAGTGGAAAAAAAAAATAAGGAGCTAGGTTAAAGGACTTCATTGTTAAAACTAAGAATTTGAGCTGCTAAGGAAAAATGAGTTATTTTTATGTCCAAATAAATACTTTGTTTTATAGCAATTAAATAACCATGTGAGCTAAAGTCTCCCTGAGGTTGCCCTGGATTTCAGTATTCCCAGAGGGTATTTTTTGATTACCATTGCTGTATCTTTGTTTTTATGTTTGTTTTTGTTATATTGTATTTTTTTAACTAGGACAGTTGTAAATTTCCTCATAGTGGGGTAGAATTTAACCTGGGATCTAGGCTCATAATTTTAATTTTGCAACTGGAATTAGTCATGTACTTCTTTTCTATTTGTGGCTTTCTATTGGATGAAAACAAAATCCTGTTGGGGAAATAATAGTTCAACTCTTCAATTCAATTCCTCAATAGCACTTCCAGGGGTCCTAGACATACATGCCTGTCTTGAGGTCACCGTTTGGTGACAAGACTCCACAGTTACTTAGCAGGGCTACATAATGTAAAACATCATCTGTCTTCTTCCTTCTCTCTGTATATACTCCCCTTCTCTCTCCCTTCCTTTTTCTGTCCCTTCCTTGTCCCTTCTCCATCTTCGCCTGTTCTCTTTTTTTTCCCCTTCCTTTGCCCCTCAGTGGCCCAGGCTGGCATACACCATGACTCCCTATTTTCACTACCACACCAAATTATTCTGAAGACTGAATCCTGTAGTAAGAAGTTCTGATTGGTTCTGTGTGTTGACTGTGGGTAGAGAGAGTATACTGGAAAAAATATGAGTATGAAGCCAACCAGATTTTAATTTTTATCAATGACTTAGAATGTATTTAACATTTCTGAGCCTCAGTTTACTTGTCTGTAAAATAGGGCAATTAATTTTTTGCAGGCTACAGTGAATATAATATAGGACCTATAATATAAATATTACTAGGGTTTCTTTTCTTTTCTTTTTTTGGTACCAAGGATCGAACTCAGGACCTTGCACTTGGGAGGCAGGTGAAACAACCACTGAGCTAAATCCCCTGCCCACTAGGGCTTCTTTATAAATAAAATTTACTTGTAGATAAAAAATTTTTCAACACAGCTTGTCTTAGTCACTTTCTTCATTATGGGGACAAAATACCCAACACCCTCCTTAAGGAAGGAGAAGTTTGTTTCAGCTCATGTTTAAGTCTAGAGTTGGCTGGCTCCGAGGCAGGAAGGAATGGCAGAAGGGCATGGTGGGGCTGTTTGCAGTGTAATGGAGAGGAAGCAGAGTCAAGGGAGGAGCTGGGAAGGGAGACAGATCCCTCCTGGTCACGCCTCTGGCGATGTACCTCTTCCATCCTAACAGGAAGTCAGCATTAATGCTCTCATAATCTAATCACCTTTCAAAAGCCCCGCCTATGAGCACATATGGCTTTGGGGGAACATCTACCTATAAGCCATAGCATAGCTCTGGGGAAACATGAGTATGATCATTGAGGGAAGAGGATGGAAAGTGCTCGCATGATATGGCTCTACATGGCCACATCAACTCTGTCTTAAGATTTTATGTCGATTGTAAGGGCTCTGACTAGGGGATATACAAGAAAGTCTCATATCATTGTGTTGGAGAGGGGACCCTATCTTAAGGGAAATACTCAGTTTCCTGACGGTGCCTCAGGTCCTATGTGATTTTGACGTAGCCCTGGTGATGGACTTTAGGAAGTACCAAGTCTCCTTTTGGCTAAGTGTTGATGAAGACTTAGAAGACTGAGTAAAAAGGAAAAAGAATGGAAAAGGGAATAAAAGATGTAGTATGTGGAAGAGCTGCGACAAGTTAGAGAATTATCAGAGCTTAGTTTTTACCTCTTTGAAAATGAGGCAATAGAATTTCCCTTCAAAGAAATGAGCGCTGTCCTATTCTTCCATCTCAGTTCCATAGAAACTCGAAGAAATGAAGCTTTCCCCTAGGACTCCTACCTCATCCTTACACCTGGGCACTGAGTTCTCTAGGCCCTCCTAAGGCAGCGAGACCAGCTGCTGACTATTAATGGGCCCAGGTTGACAGTCGAAGCTGTATAACTGGAGCCCTTGGTCAAGATCCCTGCTGAACCTCACTTGGTGGAGCGTCATTACTGTGATGGCTTGTAGAATCCAGCTTTTAAGCTTGATGTTCTATTGAACAGGCCAGATGCACTTGGAACATGTATTCTGTTTTTAGCTGAATTTATCCTTTATTATTTTAAAAGCTGTAACAAGTTATTTTTTAAATGTTTTTCATCAGCACATTTTTTATTTATTGTCCTTAACACCCTGGGGCTACTTGAAGAACGATTTAAATTTTAAAGTCTGGTAAGTAAACAAAAGTTTCCTAACAACATCTTCAGGCAAGCACCAAAAAAATCTCATTTCTGACACGGTATTTGGATCCCGCATTATGGTCCATCAGTACTGGGCCTAACCACAAACATATTATAATCATTTAAAAAATATATTCCCAGACACAAAATTGCCTCCCAATTTACTTATTCTTCTTCTTAATCACCATGCCTGGCTTAAAACTAAAGCAGAAACAAACAGGTTTAAATGTGGTATTACTTGACTAGATTCTAAACATATTAAATCTAATAGGCTGCGTTGGTGATTCATATGACAACTAGTTTGGAGATAGTTATTTACTGTTCTCCCCAAAGGAGAAAAATGTCCAGAGGTATGGTTAGAGAAGCAGAGGCTAGTATGTATAGCTTAAGCTTCTGGGGAATTTTTAAGGCTCTACAGTTCATTCTAGAATCTTCTAAGTTCAGTATTCCTGGTGTTGAACTTGCTCTCCAATACCTTCTTTTATCTAAATTATCTCAGGCTATGCACTGAAACTCCAAAAATTTACTCATCTCTCTTTCTGCTTGTGACCACAGGGAATTGGGAAGTAGGGTTAATTGGCCAGGATAGGCTAATTGTTACAACAAATGACCTCAAATATAAAATGTGCTATTCTTATCACAGTCCAATATGCACCGATAGGAGTGGAAGTGTATGGAATGTGATCAGTGCTACCTAGTGATTCAGGGGCCTAGGCTCCTCCCATCTATGACCGTCTTTCTGGAGCTTTGCAGAGAGCTCACCATTTCGCCAGTGGGACAGAGAACTGCACAAGAGGCTAGGTCAGACTAGGAATTAGCATCCACACCTTCCACATTCCATGACCAAAACTCAGCCAATGGCCCTGCCCCGCTTCCAGAGGGCTAGCCATGGGCCCAGCTCTCAGTAGTTTCTGCCACAAATGGATACAGAGAGCTCCTCAGGGCAGGCAACAACCCTAGTCTTGTGTGTCACTGAAGGTGTGTAAAATAAATGCGCAATCCTAATTCACTTCATTTAATGTCTAGGCTTACTCCTAATCTCTTGGTCAGTGTTATGGTTTGGATCTAGAGTGTTCCCCAAAAGCCTCATGTGTTCAGAGGTGGGGCTTTTGGAAGGTGATTGAATCATGGATTAATCCACTGATGAGTTTAGTGCTGTTGGGGATAAAGCTTGGTTAAGCTTGGGTAAAGCCAGTGGGATGGTATTGTGGCTTATATCTAGATGGCCCACCAAAGACTCAAGCACTCATAGATGGGCCTTTGGGAGATGGTTGGGTCATGGGTGTATGATACTGGATTAAGGGTGTGTGATACTGGATCAGTCCATTGATTGGCATAGTTCAGGGTGTGCTGAAAGGATTTACTGAAGATAGAAGCCCTCTCCTGGGTGTGGGTGGCACCAACCAGTAGGTTTGTAGACTGGATGGAATAAAAGAGAAAGCAGAAGAAAGACTGCTGCCTTCTTCCTGCCCTATCATGGACTGTTTCTCATTTGCCATGCCCCTCTGCATTCTGCCCTGGCTTGATGCCAGTTGACTATGGACTGAAACCTCAGGCAAACTGTGAGCTAAAATAAACCTCTCTTCCTCTAATGTGTGGATGGTGGGTATTTTGTCCCAGTAATAAAATCTTAACCAAGGCAAGGGGCATGACCTGGAAGGGTATATATCTCTCTCCCCAGCTCCTCCTTTTTTTCTCAGCTTCCTGGCTGACATAAAGTGAGTAAGTTTCCTCCACCAGATCCTTTCACCATGCTCTTTCTGTCCTGGAGACAGCTGACTATAGACTGAGAACATAAGCCAAAATAAACCTTTCATTCTTTAAGTTGTGGGCGTTGAATATTTTGTCCCAGAGATGGGAAAGTAAGACAGTCAGTTTCTAGACAAAGCCCATCTATCAACACTACCATCAATCTATCACCATGAATCAGCCTAAACTGGAATGTACTGGTTCCTAAGCAGGGCTTTACAGAGTTTCAAGTATCTGGTCCAAGCCCACGCAGAGATGCTCATTGTAAATTGCCCTTGCACTTGTGTATTGCCCTTCACATCAGATGGTTCCCATGATAAAGCCTGTAGGTTAATTTGCATGAATATCTAAGCCGAACATTGTTATGACCTATGAGGAGAATTAATGTGTTATGAAGAAATTGCCTTTAACTTTAGTCCATTAATATAACAAATATCCAAAACTGTGTGGTAGAAATTTGTAGTTCACAGTTCTGAGGTTAGAAAGTCCAGGATCAAGGCACCAGCAGATTTGGTGCCTGGTGAGTGTCTGCTTTCCCCTAAGTAAACAATGTGTACACTTAGCAGAGTGTCTAACACAGAGTTCATGTTCAAGCATTTTCTTGCTGTTTCCTCATGTGGTGTAAGAGGTGGGTATCTCTGGGGTCATTCATGAGGGCTCTGGCCTCATGATCTAATCACTTCCCAAAGGCCTCATTTCTAGATATTATCATCTTAGGGGTTAGGTTTCAACATATAAATTTTCGGTAGATATAAACGTTCTCACCATTGCAATACCTTTCAAAAATATTTTAAAATATGTTTTTTCTTTCCTCAGTTAGTGTACTTTTCACAGTCGCCATGACTTCATTATTGTCTGTACCCTTTCTTCCTGCTTCTCTCATTAACCAATTTACAAAGGCTATTTTATACTTCACCCGTTTTAGAGACATCCATTTGTTCTCATTTACTCACAGGCTAGCATTCCCACTGAGATTTTAGCCTCCTCAAATAATTTTTGTTTGTCTTCTCATGGAAAGTGGATAATGGCATGGGCTGTACAAGCTAACCGTGGCCAGGTCCTGATGTGCACTCTGAGCTATTTTTCCAATGACCAAAGTAACATTTGACTGGTTCACTTAGGGTCTTGTTTTATAATCCAAGTCATCCATTTATGTGACTCATGGCATACAGAAGGCAGTTTTCATTCATGTACTTATTCATTTCTTTTTGCATTCATTCCTTCCAAAGTATGCTGTGTGCTAGACAGTGTTGTAGGTGCTGGAATCAAAGCAAGAGAACAACAAATACAGGTTCTGACCCTCATGGAGCTGATTGGAAAGATAGATTCTAAATAAAAAATAATGCAAAATATTAATTATAATTGTTCCATTTGCATGGGAAGCTTGTTTTCTTTTTAAAGGCCTTGGATCTTGAATCACCAATTTTTTTCTCTTAACTGAGGGTCATTTCCTCTGTGAGAATCGGCTTCTTTTCCTTAGGGTAATAATAATTTATTGGTTCTTTCATTCACTCAAAATATTCACTCACTTAGTATCATTATAAAACTACTACTTATCTGGCACTATGCTGTGCTTTCAGAGTACAAAAATGAAAAACAAAAACAAAAACAAGTAGATTTTTGCCCTTAATAATTATGGTCCATCCAGGTAGGTAGACTGAACTGCAAACCACACAACACCAAAAGATAGCTGTCATAGTGGAAAAAGATATAAAATCTAGCGAAACAAGGAAAAGGATAATCTAAATGTGTCCACATAGGTCAGAGGAGTCTTCACAAAGTTCTTGTCCTGAGGTTTGAAAGATGACAAAGGGACAAGTCAAGGAAGGTTATGAGTTCTTGGATAACAATCAAAGACTTGTACTTTTCTTCAATGGTATAGCATTTGAATAGGAGCTTCCAATAACCCATGCATTTTGATGGGTCCAGAAGACTAGTTCTCCTTAAAATAATGTGAGAAGTTATATACATCAATTGTAGACCAGTTCTGGAAGTGAAGGATTAATGTTTAAAGGATGGCAGAGCTACAAAATAGAGGAAACTTGGGAGGAAGGCTGCTTGCCACACTGTACTGTTACATGGCTAAGAAATAGCCTCCAATTGTGTTAATCTACTGATATTTCACAGCGTGTTTGTTACATCAGCAAGCTAAGTCCTAATACAAGGCATTCAAGCAAATTAAACAATATGTGCACTTAAGAGTGTCTAACACAGAGTGCTTGTTCAATAAATATTTGATATTGCAGTTAGGACATTATGAGAAAGTACAAGTAATCTAGTATTGCCAGAGTATAAAATACATAATGGAAAATTTTGCTTTAGTCTTGTGTAGAAAGGGAAGCCAATGAAGACTATGAAAAGGAGAGGGATGATCACTAAAATAATAGGATCTCTATAAAACTTAACACCCGAGAACATGCTTTAATTTTCTTAAATTAAATTTTCCTGTAAGATGCTAATTCAAAGATGAAAGATAAAGGGTTTTTAAATCAATAGAAATCACAGTCTGGCCAAAGCTCATTAACAAATGAGGAAAGTGAGGCCCAGAGAAATTAAGCATCTTTGCCAAGATTACCTAGCTAAGACTTGGCAGCCCTGGGGCCTGGACAGACAGTCTTTTGTTGACAGCCCTACAGCATTGCTCTTTCCACTGTGGCTCAGTGCTTCAAAGCAGTGAAGACCAGCTGGTGTGCCTGTATTCAGTTTCCTAATGAGGACATTAGGGATTTAGAGGCAGAGTATTTTCCATGGAAGGCCATCTTTTCTGTAATTCCTCATCTGATCTGAACCACTATTTTGGAATAGGTCCATTTTTTAGCATCAGATTTCCCTGGAGGATGATCGAGAATATGCTTGGTGGCCTGTCAGGTACCCTTGCATTTTCTGAGTTTCTGTGGGGGAGATGAGAAGAAAGTCACAGGGGATTGAGCTTCTATAAATGCTATCTGGTCCCCTGGCATCTGGGGAGTTTGTTGCTCACTGAGGGGGACTGTGGTTCAGCCAGCCACATGACTGTCCTTTCAGGGGTCAGATCTAAAGGTCATCTCCAGCTTGTCTGTTTAAAGGCTCAGCATTTTAATATCATTTTCTGTTCATCAGTTTGCTACTTCTGGTTTTCCTGTATAAGCTGCTCCATTATTCATTGTAATTATTTTTACTCTATGTGCTACCTGTGGCAATATACTATAGATTTTTTTTAATGACAAGTAGGAGTAAAGAGTAACTGCGCTGACACCAGTCTCAGAGAAACATAGCATATGGTTTGATTGAAGTACAACTGGGTATTATTGAATTATTTTACAACTGAGGAAGACAGCATAGGTTGGGGGTAGGGCAGAAAGTCATTCGTCCAAGTCTCCAATAAATCTGGGTGAAAATAGACTTTTTTGTTTTGTAATCACTTTTCCCCTTGTCTTTAGGTTGTATCATCTTTGTCTCCCTTGCATATTATTCCATCGATAGTTTAGATGATTATTAACAAAGCTCTTAGCCATGATGAGCTACTACTGAAGGTAGGTTTGCTCTCTCTATTCTCCAGAAATGTCTTGGTGCCACTTAAAGAGAAGCTTTTAGGAAATGTAAACTGCTTGGGCTTTGAAATTAGACATCTGCTGCACACTAGCTGTGAGAACTTGGGCAAGTTTTTTTAATTTCTCCGAACCTTAGTTTCCTTATGTGATGTAGAAAAATAACATACATTATTGAAGATGGCTGTGAGGATTAAATAAAACTAGCATATGTAAAGCTCCTTTCTTAATGCTAGGAACACAGTTGATGCTTAAATTATTTCTTTTTTGAGTCACTGAGATCTTATTAATAGCTCTTCTTTACTTACTGCTCATCTCTGTCTCTGATCAAGCTGAGAGACCAAAGAGTGAGCAGATGGATATCAAAATATTACCTTTATCTTAGTCAGTTCAGGCTGCTATAATAAAGTAGCACAGACTTGGTGGGTTATAACAATAAACACTTATTTCTCACAGTTCTAGAGGCTGGAAATCCAAGACCAGGATGCCAGCCTGGTTAGGTTCCGGTAAGGGTCTTCTTCCAGGAAGTAAAGTTCAGGCTTCTTACTGTACCCTTACTTGACACAAGAGGCATGAGAGAGCTCTCTGGAGCCCTTTTCATAAAGGCATTAATCCCATGACCTCCTAAAGGACCACCTCCTAGTACTATCACCTTTGGGGGATAGAAAATCAACCCATACATTTGGGGAGAGTTTGTTATTCAGTCCATAAGAGCTTTGATTACTGACGGTCTTTTTATTGCGAGAGTTAATAGTACTGCTAATTGAGTTTCACAATTAGATATACATATTCACTCTAGCACAGGTATATTAAAGCAGGACAGATAAAGCATACTGTGGGTGAGTGTTAGGTTAGGAAGATGATGCTTTGAACAGGGGAGCACAGTCAGGTGATATATCCTCACAGTGAACAGACAGAAACCCAAGGAAAAAAGGAGGAACTAGGTTGAGCACACCCTGTGTATTCTTCACAAACTCACCAATCAGCTGCAGCTATGCCCCTGAAGAGGAGGAATAAGGCAAGCGTGGGAGCCAGGAGGATCAAACTTTCGCAGAGAAGGAAACCTCAGAAGCACATCCCTAATATGTCTCTTCTCCTCCGCCCCCCTTCATTCTATACATGTTACTTTCCAGCAACCCTGCTCATGGTGAACACACAGTGGCCAGTGCGGAGCTGAGTGCAGTCTCGGAGTACAAAAGGTTGGCAGCAAGGCACCAGTGAGGTGAGGAAAGTCTGGGTAGGGTCAAGGGTTGAGAAAGAGGAGAACACTTGAATCCAGAAAGAAGTCTAAGTTCAGAGTCAGGAGCTAAAGGTCTGAAAGGAGGTATTCAGGGACTTGTTCCAGATGGGCATCCACATTTCTGGGCATGGCAGAACATCCTAGGGCCAACCCCTAAGTACAGGTGGGCAACTGGCTTCCAGTGGCATGGATCTGACCCATGAAGCCCAGAGCTACATCTCCTCAAGATGATTCTCAGTCCTGGCTTTGGGTTACGTACCTTCTGTTCCAGTGTTTAATCTTTAATATATAGACATTTTTTGTAATTATAAAAATAACACATACATGCTCATTATGAAATATTCAAAAATTCAGAGAGGCTTAAAGCAAACAAAAATAAATCTCACCACAAGGAAAAAGTAATGTTTTATTTGGCTATAGTTCTAGTCAGTCTTTCTTCACTGAATATTATTATACAGATAAGGTGATTATTTTAATTTTGCATGCTGAATTTTTAAAAAATTATAATTATTTCTCCATGTGATTGAGAGTTCTCAGTAACTAAGCATCATTTTAAATGACATTTTCCTTCATTTTAAGCACATTTGGATCCATTTCTACCAATTTTTGAAAATCCTGAGGGTCTCGGGAGACCTTTCTCTAAGAATTACCTTTTTGGGGAACCGAACAAGGCAGTCAGGGCTCCTCAGTCACGTGCATGGTAACTGTACAAGACTTATCTGATTTCTCACAGGTCTAAGCATTGATGATGGGAAGATCAGAACATGCTACTTATTACCATTATTGCAAAAAGGAATGATTTAAATCATGAGCCTTTCTTAGATACATCAGTGTTACACATTCAAAATAACCACTGTTTTGGCTTGCAAGGGTTGCCAGGACAAAATACTGCAAACTGCATTGCTTAAGTAGCCGAAGCTTATTTCTCACAGTTTTGGAAGCTGAAAGTCCCAGGTCAAAGTGGCAGCAAGTTTGGTTTCTTGTGATGCCTCTCTCCTTGACCTACTCCTAGCTGACTCCTTCCTGTGTCCCCACATGGGTCTTTCCTCTGAATGTACACAACCCTGGTATGTCTCTGTGTGTCCAAATTTCCTCCTCTCAAAAGGGCAACACTATGTTCCATAAGTATCCATCCTAAAGGCTTAATTACCTCTATAAAGACATTATTTCAAATTATGATCACATTCTGGGTTAGGATTTCAACATACATTGAGTTGATGGAGGCACAGTGCATCCCATAACAACTACTCTTAAAAAGTGAGTACTTGGGGACTTTATATTTGGGGAAAAGTGGAGTTATAAGGTGATAGGGAACAAATGCTTCATTGTCTAGAAATACAGTGCTATCACTACTTTAAGTCACAGCTACTGAGTGTCAGGAATTCACCCCTTCTCAGCATCCAACAGTCATCAACTGCACAGTGTACCAATTTCCTGAAAGATAGCATGCCTTAGTCCCTCGAGAAATTAGTGGAATTGCCCTGTGACTAGAGCACCCAGGAGGGCTAGGAAAAAATCTGCAGAGGTATGAGAGGGACAGGGCTTCTGCTCCTTTGTGTTTTTACTTGTATTTTTCTTAGACTGTAAAGTGATAATATGGTGTGTGTGTGTGTGTGTGTGTGTGTGTGTGTGTGTGTGTACCTAGGGCCTTTGTCCTACTAAAGTATATCTCCAGTTTTTTCTCTATTTTTTAAAAAAATTTATTTTGAGACAGGGTTTCTCTAAGTCACTAAGTTTCCCAGGCTGGGCTTGAACTTGTGATCCTCATGCCTCAGTCTCCCAGAGTGCTGGAATTATAGGTGTGTGCCACAGTGCCCAACAGCGTACTTTCTTATGTTTGGTAATTATTATATTGTACATGGAATTCCATTTCATATGTGCTTTTTTCCCCTACCTAAAAGATCATTATTAAAATTTTATTTATTTATTTATTGTTTGTTTGTTTTGAGACAGGGTCTCACTATGTAGTTGAGACTGACCTAGAAGTCACTATGTAGTCCAGGTTGGTCTCAAATTCACAGCGATCCTCCTGCCTCAGCCTCCCGAGTGCTGGGATTACAGGCGTGTGCCACCACGCCCGGCCTTATTATTGAAAAAAAAATTTTTTTTAGTTTTTTTTTCCTCATTGTCATTATTGAAATTTTAAAGAGAGATCCTTTCAGATATTTTTTTCCAAGTTCAAAAATTGTGAACTTTGTGGTAAGTTGTGTTACCCTTCCCCAAACATTCTCGATTTCTTCCTTCTGTTCTGTCTCCCTATTGGAAAATTGTACCTTCTTGCCTTGAGTTCGAGCCTGTGAAATGAGGGTGCGGATGACGTGTGTGGATTTTGGGCAGAGTTTGGTTCACCATCATTTCTTCCCTCTTCGTGATAGCCAGTGATGTTTCTGACAATAGCCGTTCCATCCTTCTGGACCTCGGGATGAAAACAAGCAGGAGCAGAGCCACGGCTGACTTACAAGGGACCCATAGCATGAAGGAGATATAAACTGTTGTTGTGCACTGCTGAATTTTTGGGGTCACTTGTTTCTGCAGCATAACCATAATTTTCCTGATTGATATGCCGTATCATTTCTGTCACAAAGGAGAGTAAAGGATAGCTTCCTATGACTCCATCTGACTTTTAATGAGGGTTACTACCAGCGTGACGAGTCTAGATGCGGATGCTGCTTAGTAGGCAGTCGCTCCTAGCTGCGTGGCCTGCTTCTGCGCGGCACCTTCACATCTCGAGTTGTTCAGATTTGTGCTTCACTGATTTCATGACGTGGCTCTTTTAAGCCTACAGGGAAGACTCAGACATCAATCAGTGATATTTTTATTCAGAAGACACTCACTAAATTCTTGAATATTTAATAAGTGGATACAAATTAGTGGATTATAATCAATAAATGTAAGATCTGTTCATTCTCTCATTTCTCCTTCTCGCCTTTTTCTTTAGACTGTCTCTATTTTCTCTTCCCTTTTCTTCATGTTTTGCTGTTTTCTTTTCTTCACTACCCAGGTAATTCCAATACTGGGCTGGGGGTATAGTCAGTGGCAGAGGATATGGGTTTGATTCTTAGCACCAAAACCAAAACCAAAACACAGAAACAGAAAGAAAAGAAAGAAAAAGAACAATTACTATAGCTCTTATCGGTTAACTTAGATTAGGAGGCGCCAAATTCTAGGGTCTCGAGTGCAAAGCTTTTGCAGTGCTGGGGTGGTCATTGCCTGCTCTGGCCATTGTTTGTATGGATATGCCATAATTTGTCCGTTCTTCAGTTCATTGATATGCATTTAACTTTTTGCATTACAAATAATGTTGCTATGAACATTTATGCATAAGTATTTGTGTAGATGTGTTTTCATTTTTCTTGGCATGTGGACATCCAAGAAGGAATTGCTGAGTAATTTTGTAACTCTGTGTTTAGCATTTTGAGGAATTACTAAACTATTTTCCAAAGTGTCTTTTCTTTTCTTTTTTTGGTCCCGGGGATCGAACTCAGGACCTTGAGCTTGTGAGGCAGGTGTGGTGCCACTGAGCTAACATTCCTGGCCTTTTTCCAAAGTGTCTTAAGCATTTCATGTGCTCATTGATAATAAAGGAGGGGTCTAACTTGTTTATATTCTCACCAACACTTGTTATTATCTGTTTTACTTTAGCCATTCTTGTGGGTGTAAAGTGGTGTTTTATTGTGGATATAACTTGTGTTTTTCTAATGAATAATGGTGTTGAAGATCTCTTCATGTGCTAAATGGCTTTGGAGGAATGTTTATTCAAATTCCTTGCTTATGTTTTAAGTGAGTTGTCTTTTTTATGATTGGGTTATAATGTGTTTTTAGGCACTCTGGATAGAAGGGCCTTGTCAGATACATGATCTGTGAAGATTTTCTCCAATTCTGTTCTTTGCCTTTCCACTTTGACGATGTCCTTTGAAGCACAAAAGTTGATACTTTGGAGTTGCATTTTTTCTCTTCTCTTCTCTTTTGTGTTTTGGCAGTATTGGGGACTGAACTCAGGGCTTTCACACGGAGCGACATCCCCATTCCTTTTTAAACTTTTATTCTTTGAGACAGGGTCTCTTTAACTTGCAAGTTGTCCAGGTAGGGCTTCTTCAACTTGTGATCGTCCTGCTTCAGTCTCTCAGAGTATTGAAATTATTTATCTTTTTTTCCCCACCACTTTTGCTTTTTGTGCCATCTCTAAGAAACCATTGCCAAATCTAAGGTCATGAAAATCTACTCTTATGTTTTCTTCTAGTAGTTTTATGTATGTGTGCATGTGTGTACTGGGGATTGAATTCACAGCCTCATACATGCTCAGCAATACTCTACTATTGAGTTACAACCCCAGCCCTAGTTTCATAGTTTTAATTCTTACAAGGTTTATGATCCATTTTTAATTAGTTTTTTCTTCTTTTTTTAAAATTTTTTTTCTTTTTATTGAGGTTATTGGTACAATCTAGGTATACAATACAATTACATTCATCATTGGGATTCTGTACCTTTACATAATAGGTCTTATTCTCATTTTTCCCCTTGTCCCTGCCCTCC
>NW_022900916.1:36076815-36104471 GCF_012274545.1 Fukomys damarensis | reverse complement strand
GTCTATAATTTTGTTCAGATGACTGCAGAACCTGGAAAAGCTGTTGCTGCTATCGATGCATAACATACTATTATTAGTCTTTATATATATATATATATATATATATGTATACACACACACACACATATATAAATCGAATTTTGGGAAACTTTAATGGTGCTGCCAACTTTGGAAAAAGTCATCCCAATTTACTGTGTTGAGTTGGCATTGTACAGAAATGGACAACCATAGTGGTCTAGAAATGTTAATTTATTTTTATTTATTTTTTCTTTTTTTCTTTTATATGGTGTTCAGTAGAACTTCATTGTTATAGATGGATATCAAATTTCCCCAGTCTGCCATTCATTGTAAAAATGATTCTTCCCCCATTAAATTGTCTTGGTACCCTTGTCAAAAATTCAATTGGCTATAAATGTGAGGGTTTATTTCTGGACACTTGATTCTATTCTTTTGATCTATATGTGCATCCTTATGCCTTTTATCTGATTATTGTACTTTTGTTGTAGATTTTGAAATTGGGAATATGTATCTTCCAACCTTATTCTTTTCCTTCAAGGTTGTAATTCCTATTCAGAGCTGTTCTTACAATATAAATTATATGATCGACTTGTCAATTGGAGAGAGAGAGAGAGAGAGAGAGAGACAGAGAGAGAGAGAGAGAGAGAGATGAGAGGTGGGATTCTGATCAGGATTGCAGTTGGGTTTTATTTTTAAATTCCTCATTAATAGTTTATAGACAATGCAACTGATTCTGGTATATTAGTCTTATATCCTAACACATTTATCTTCTGTTCCTAATCATGATGCTTTACTGCTTATTTTGTGGGAAGCACGATGTTAGATACTACAGAAATTACAAAGTGGTGGTGGTCTTTGTCCTGAACAAGCTTTTAACCTAACTCAAGAACTAAAACAAAGGAAAGAAGCTGCCAGCCCACTCCTTAAAAGAAACAAAACATAAACCTAATGGGTAAATAGTAGCCCATTTTAGCAAAATGAAAGGAAGTACGTAATTGTCAAATCAATGTTACAGATAATTAGAGTCACAGCAAAGTTCAGGAGATGTAGAGACAATTCAAGGCTGGAGAAGTCTAGGAGAAATAGAGGAAGGATTTGAACTAGCTTTGAAGACTTAATCTGGCCCTTCTTTCTTTCCTTTTTTCCTCTCTTTTCTCCATTATTTCTCTTGTTTCTTTTCTCCTATTTCTCTCCCTGCCCAATTTCTTTGAAAATATCAATTAGAATATAACCATGGTTAGTCATTTTTTCTGAAACCTGGTTAATCATGAGAATCTTTCAGCAAGCCTTTTAAAAATATAGATTGCAGAATCTCACCCCAGAACGACCATATCATCTTTCAGAGAGTAGAATACCAACAAATGCATTAAAAATTTTTATGTAATCTTCAGCCAGGCTTGGGAATTTCTGGGTACAATTACAAAAATTATGTCTGCAGGTGGACCAGTCCCTATCTCCGTCCCATTACCCTTCTGACTGCTTTAGGATGCTTACAGATCCAGAAGGTCACAAGAGCACTTGGGTAAGAGAATGCAAGTGGACCTGTACAACCACTCCTCCACTAATGAAAAACATCTCAGGGTGCACACATTACTGGGCAGGCTCATTAAAGCCCTTTGTATTGATGAGGACGGCTCGTTATCCAAAATGAACTTTTATTTTTCATAATTGAGAATCTTCAGAACTTCAAAAGATCTTTCTGCTTTGATGGCCATGACCCTTGGAGTCACCTGTGGGCTATGTATCCACTGTCCAGATTTAATGAATAATAATTTACTGTATTTTCTTAAATAGAGAAAACATTATTTTTGCGGGGAAAGGCCCTTCCTTCTCATATCTACCCAGTGGTAACCAATCTCTTGAATTTTTATACTTCCCATATTTTAATACTTTGTCACACAATGTATATATTTATAAATAGTGTACATATTTTCGTGTGGCTTGCTTTTTTATAACATTGTGATTTTGAGGTTTATCTGGGTGATGTTATACAGCTAGACCATGTTTTATAATATAGTAATATTGTATTATACAGTATTGTAATATATTGTCCTATTGCATAAATATTTTAGACTATTCTCTTGTAAATGGATAATTTTCCAATTCATATCCTTGTGTATGTCTCTTTGGACACATACGTAAGGGTTCTAGGGGATATGTCTGGAGTAGCAATTGCTAGGAAATAGAATATACTAGAATTTCTCAACTTAACTAGATGGCTTAATAGTAGCTGAACCAATGTTTACTCTCATCAACAATATGCGAGAATTTCTCTCTCCCCACTTTATTTACAACATTGTTTAAAAAAAACCATCCACCTCTCTGGGCCCTATTTTCCTAGGTTCTTGTAGGGTAGCTCTAAATGTGGTCTGAAGTAGCCTACAGGCGAGTCTGGAATACAGAACTAAGGGCCCCTGTGTTGCATGTATGCATGTATATATGCTGTAATATAGTAGTATGTGCACTGGCACAATGGGGCTGCTCTGGCACTTTGCTGGTGACATCTGTGTTGGTTGCATTTAGATCACTAAAAAAAGAGGGGTAGACATAGTGCACACCGCTGTCCAACATATCTTGCAGATGTATTTTAATAAATTAGCAGCATGTGATTTACCAGTCCACTGGCTGGTACTTAGTCTAATGTCCTACCTTTGCCAGCCAGACTGATGAGGGTGAGCCCTTTTTAGCAGCTCTTTTCTCCTATTAGGTAGAGTGGGTGGATGTCAGTTGCCAGGGCTTGCATACATGCGATTGCTTAGGGCATGGTGCATGTCAGCAATGTCTGCTAGCCTGCTGGGTGGTGTCACTGTGTTGAGCATTTGTGGCTTTTTCAAAGCCCTGAGGAATCTGAGAAGCAAGTGAGGGGAATGATGCATGAAAACAAAAGGCAGTGGAAAGAGTGACCAGCCAGCAGGTTCCAGCAGGCCAGAACGCTCTGTCCTTGTTATTACTGCTGCATGAAAATGCCGCCGGCCTCCTGGCAAGGTCTAGAAGGTAGAGGCTTCCTTAGAAAACCAGGACAAAGGATGCAGACTCTGAGGCTGGGGTTCTGGTTTCTTCTCAGCTTCCCCCTTTCCCAGTGGAGCTACAGGGTAAGGATAGGGACCCTGTGCCCCTTGATAGATTTCAGCCAGTCTTTTCCTTTCTCCTGGCTGCTTTCCCAAGAGTTTTTTCCTCCTACTCACAAGCAGCACAGCACTGGTCTCAGGGCTGGCCTGGAAGAGAGGCTGGGTGGTGCCCAGGACAGAGCTGCTCTGCACCCAGTGATCAGAAGGTCAGTCTAGGAGAAGAAAAAGGGCCTCAGCCCTCATTCCCATTCAAGGAGTGTTTTTGCAGAGAATACCTCTGGTTGAGGGCATGGAGACAAGGGGTGCTCTCATTCCATGCCTGCTTTCCTCTGAGCTCTATATTCCCTACTACCACATACTGTTTCAGAACAGCCTCACTCAATTTTCAGAAATGAGGTGAACACCCAGGAAAGCTAAAAGTTTCCAGTGGATGGGTGTTTGGACTTACCAAAGTCAACCTCTACTTTCCCTCCCGATAAAACCCTTTATTTGACATATATAATATCTGGATGCATAAGAGTTTGGATTCTTTTTTCTTTAAAAGTAGCCACGAGGAGCAGGGTGTGGTGGTGCATGCCTATAATCCCAGCACTCGGGAAACTGAGGCAGGAGGATCACTGTGAGTTCAAGACCAACCTGGGCTACATAGTGAGTTTCAGGTCAGTCTCAACTACATAGTGAGACCCTGTCTTAAAAAAGAAAAAAAAAATGTAGCCACGAGGATAATGAATAAAAATAAGCCTTTGTGGATACAATAGGGTCGAGCAGAGTGTGGCTTGCTTGGCAAGTGCTCAGGCAAAGTTATTTCTCTTGGTCCTGGAATGCTCTTGACTTTGCCTCTGCTTGATAATGTCCTAAAAAAACCAGCTCAAATGTGACATTTTTGTAATGAAACTCCCAGCAGTAGAGTTTAATCACTCCTTCCTGGTTCCATAGCATTTTGCTCTTATGAAAAGCATTCATCATGTTGTGTGACAGTTACATGGGATCATGACTTATTCTGTGTGTGTGTGTGTGTGTGTGTGTGTGTGTGTGTGTGTGTGTCCTCAGCATCTATGGGCTGTATTTTAACATAGTAGTTTTCTTTGCTTTTCTTTCTTTTTTTCTTTTTGGCAGTACTAGGGGATTAAATCCAGGGCCTTATGTATGCTATGCAAGCATTTTGCCACTGAGTTACACCCCCCAGCCCTGGTAAATATTTATTGAATAAATTGAAGTTCCTGAGTAAACACTGATCCTCAGCCCTTATATTTTCTTAATTATTCCTGCTTTTCCTCCTTGGGGGGAATAGCAAGCAGCTTCAGCTTATATGGAATGGAGGGCTCTTGAAAACTAAATGTATTTTTTTTCTTTTCTAAGGAATTGCTCCAAGAGGAATGAGTATTTCAGATATATCATTCTGTTACAGGTACAAAAACTGTTTCCAGGAAACATTGCCATCATTATCTCTGAAAGGCAAGTCAGTGGAAATTGTTATTTTCCATTTACAGACAGACAAATGGAAGCTTTCTTTCTAATTTACCAATTACAGAATGTCCACTCTGTTCAAAGTACTGTGTGAGTTTTATGGCTCCAAAGATGTGTGAGACAGGGCTCTTGTTGTTAAGGAGAATGTCATAATCTTATTTGGATGAAAAGACAATTGTATGTAAAAATAACTGTAATTTAGGAGTATATAATCTGAAGCATATGAGTAGTCCCAAAAGAAGTACTAAAAGGAATATGAAAAGGTAGGCAAAAGAATATCCAGTTGACATGATCAGGGATAGTATCACATCATTTGAGATGAAAAGATTTTGTGCTGATTATTTTTCCATTTGACCCTTGTCAATGTTGGTTTCCTGTGACTGCTGTAGCAAATTACCACAAACTGAGTGGTTTAAAACAACAGAATTTTTATTTTTTCCTAATCCCTGAGGCCACAAGTCTAAATCCAAGGTTTTGGCAGGGTCTTGGGCTCCTCAAAGGCTGTAGGGGGAGAATCTGTCATTGTTTCTTTGAGCTGCTGGTGGCCCCAGGTTTTCCTTAGCATGTGGCCACTTGACTCCAGTTATCTGTCTCCTTGGTCACATTGGCTTCTCCTGGCCTCTCTTAAAATTCTCTCTGCTTCTTTCTCTTAAAGATGGCCGTAATTACATTTAAGACCCACCCAACTAATCTATGATAGGCTTCTTTTTTCAAATGTGGAATATACTCATACTTTTTGTCATATAATGTGATATTATTGGGTTCTGATATTCAGGCTGCAGACATTTTGGGATGAGAAAGGGAGCTACTACCCAATCCTGTATACTTCTCTGCCCTGCTCTGTGCCTCTTGGGCTGCTACCTCATGTGTCATGTCACCTGGGTTCTACTACCCTTTGGTTTATTGTGGGTTTGCCAATATGAAGGTAGCAAGAATAGGAAGAAAAAGAAGTTGACATATGTCTCCTTTCCTCCCTTCATTTGCAGTATGGTTGTGGCAATAACTAGCATCTCCATGTCTCCATGTCTTTATGGATTTTGGTAAAGCTATCTCTTTTATTTTCTCTTGAGCTCTGGTCTTCCACTGTTGGTAGTCCTTGGATGCCTCAGTACCTTCTTTGGTTCCAGAAATCCTGCCTGTATTCCTAGAAATATGTATGTCTTCACCACATTATTTTCAAAGTCCCAGCAGAGTGTGCCTTCAGTTTCCTGTTTCCTGGACTGATAGAGATTTCAAAAGGAAAAAATCTAATTTTCAGAACAGAGATATACTCACGTTACCTCAATCGAAGTTTAAGTAATGATGAATGGGCACTGGAAGGTGATTCAGCACACAATACAGCCATGGCAACTGGGTTATCCTGTGTGCTCTTTGGCAGTAAATATCTGCTGCTGTACCTGATTATCTATTATTAGTGGACTCTTGGCTTTGGCTGACCTTGTTCTTGGGGCTTTCTATTCTTTTCTGTATCTCACAGCTCCTTTTACCTCATAGTGTCTTCTGTCACCTGACTTTAGCTTTCTTCCTCCCCTCTGTGTATCATTTTGCTTCTGTCCACTGCTAATAGCTGACTCACTCCAGTGTATTTTAATGTAATTCCCAGAAGGACCTGATGGCATGGCTATTCAGAACCAAGCACAGGTTTTTAGAGGAAAAGTAATTCCTTCAGCACAGAGCTTTCTAGAGAAACCATCTCATCAGAACAGATTGCCCTAGGTTAGCTTCCCCCTCCTGGCTTAAATGGCTCTGTTTGGAATGGCAGAATAAGTTGATACAGAACTTGATATCCTATATATTAGAAACCCCTAAAAAGGGTTATGGGTGTGGCAGGCATCCTGACCCTTGTTGGGTGGTGGTTATCAAAACCCACTGGTGCTGTTTCCCAGTTCAATACCTGTGGTGTGTCAGCCTCAAAAAGTACAAAGCGTACTTAGGGAAAAGTAAGCAGCCCAGACTATCTAATCAAATAGAGAAACACTAGCTGGCATTAAAGCCACAGCTTGTAGAGAGCCTGAGTGCCAGGCTTCTGCTATTTTAGAGTCACCAAAGATTAGTTTTGGAAGGAACTCTAGGAATTGTTCAATGGGCAACGAGAAGTTTGCTAAAGATTTTTGAACATGGGAAGGCAAGATAAAATCAGTTTCAGATTATTTACTTGATGGCAGTGGTATTTAGGTTGCATAAAGAACAGGAGACTGTGAAAATAGAAAGACAAATTAATCTAAGTGATAATAATGGGGATCCAAACCAAAGCAGGACTGGAAAGGAAGGGAAAAAGTGGCTGTGAAAGAGGTCAGAAAATGAGTGGATTCAGAAACGAGGCCAGTTTTGAGCTACTGATTCAAAATCTCACACCAAGGACCTTTTAAACTATATTTATTTTCTTCTAAACTGTACTTTTTAAAGGGGAAAACACAAATTCTATCAGTTGTACTGGTAATATTGACAGTATTATCATCAGCTATTATTGTCTTTTGGAACACACTCTTGGAAGCTTGGCTTCGAGTCCAAAGAATTTAGGAAGAAAGTAATTGTTCCATCCAAAGAAAATGAACCTGAATAACTTAGCTTATGTGTTCTAGAAAAATAGAACACAACCAAGAATTAATGCTAATGCTTTACTTAGGAGATGCAATCCCAGGGCGATGACAGTGAGAAAAAAAGAGAAGAGAATGCAAGATGGAGGCACTGCCAGAGAGAGACAACAGTACGTGCACATGGCCATATGGAATACCACCTTGCATGCCATATGGCAAAAACATATCTTAGGTAAGTGCTTGAGAGGGGAGAAGCACAAAGAACCCATCTTCACGGTGCCTTCCCTATTTCTCAACAAGCAAAATTCACCCTACTAGGAGTCACTTTCCTCATACTCTGCTTGCGTCACCCGTTCCCACAGCCTGGGCTCTGTAGTGTGGCCTTTAATCTTGGTTGAGGAATAGAGAAACCAGAAATTCATAGGGTCTTGCTAGGGGGCCTGTTTGTTCAGTAGTGGCCACAGAGGAGTGTGAGGCTGGGAGACAAGCCCCAGCCCTAGGTCACAGGAATTTGGGTTCTGTGGGTCCAAACAGAGCAAGTTGGCTGCAGCAGTGGCTGAGATGGAGCAACTGAGGATTTTAGATAACCGTGAGAGAATCTGATGAGGCATCTAAGGTGTATCTGATACATTGGGAGAGAAGGGTAAGGTAGAAACACAAGCACTTGGAAATTCAGAACTGGAACCATGCCAGAGAGACAATTCCTATGCCATAAACAGATTATCTTCCTAGACAGTACAGACGAATGAGCAGAAACCTGGGCTTTGGAGACAGGCACAGCTATGCTTAAGTCCCACTGTATATGTTCTGGGTGATTTACTTAATCCCTCTAAGTTTTAGTTTCCTTACCCATGATACAAGAATGATGACACCAGATAGCTCATCGTTGTAAATCATTTAGCACAATGCTAGACATCCAGTAAATGCTAAATAAATTGTGGCTATCATGCTCATTTGCATTATTCTTTGATGACTATGTAATTTTCCCCAGCTGACTCTTCTCCAGATGGCTCCTGTTTTTACACTGCTCTTAAATGTTTGTGAGCAGGGTGAGTTGCACAAGTCCAAGTCTGTCAGTTATTCTCAAGGGCAGTGCCCTCAGGATCACTCTGTACTGGACATCATGGGGCCACGGTAAGGCTGGTGGCCCTGTTCAGGATGCTGGCACATTGTGCCCCAAGAAGACAGCACCATTTACTCATCACCTTGGAAGATAGATACATGGTCTAGTCTTATAATTTTTCCCCTTCAAATTAGAGAAACAAAGTTTTGTAGTCAAAACCTTGCTTTGGTGCTTCAGGAAGGCATAGCCATGTACACAGATGTTGCTGGAATCTCAATAAAAGGATTTTTGTAAGATTTTTAAAAATGGGAGATTGCTGTATATATAATAATTGATAGGGTATCATCTCCAAGTTATATATTTGAGACTTTCTTTGTTCTCATAAATTAAAATCCATTTAATCTAGCAGACCCATGTTAATTATCAAGAGTATGTAAATGCTTTGGAAATTTCTAGAAGGAGGATAACAAAAACACATACCACTTTTCTGTTCAAGACTCATTCTACTCAGAGTAAATGCCACATCTTTTCTTTTTTTTCTTTCAGTGCTAGGGATAGAACCCAGGGCATTATAAATGATGGGCAAGTGCTCTCCTACTGAGTTACACCTCAGCCCTCAGTGACAAATCTTGACTAAAAGCCAAGGTGATCTAATCCCTATGTATCAAACCTCATCTCTTACTTAGAAGAAGCACAGCATACTTTGGTGCTTTAAAGCATCAATCACCAGAAACAGACTACCCAAGCTCCAGCTTAGGTATACTACACAATAGAATAACTATACGGTTTGCAGTAGTTATTTAATGTGCCTGTGCCTCAGTTCCTCAAATATAAAAGTAAAAAATCCAGGTTAATAGCTGGGAGGATAATTTTTTTTTCTTTTCTTTTTTCTTTTTTTTGGGGACCAAAAATTGAACTCAGGACCTTGCACTTGCCCAGCAGGTGTGGTGCCACTAAGCTAAATCCCCGGCCCCTGACCACACATTTAAAAAATGTAGCCTGCTGTTATCTGTGGGGTGAATGATTGCATTATTTTCATGTGAACCAAGTTGGGGTCTCTTTTGAAGACAGATTTGTAAATGAGCCTCCTAATATGCATGTAATATGCTAAAGGTCTTCCCAAAAGTTATTCCCTCAAATTAAATAGATATAATCTCTCTTCCACAATACTGGTTTTTAAGAAATTGATTAGCAAATTATTTTTTCCCCAAAGATATGTCAGCTGAAACTTAGGTCAAACTATCTTTAATTCCTAATGAGCACAGTCTAAATTAATGAGTTAGATTGACTCCTAAGTGATTGCTGCTGGACTCTGCTACTGTGATTTATCCAGTGTGACAGAAGTCACAGTGTATTATTATGATAGGTAAAGAAGAGAACAAATAATACCTGTTCTAGGTCAGGCAAGCTGCTGGGCTCGACCTGTCAGGCAAGTATCATTATTGCTGCAGCAGAGACAAACAGACCAAGACCCACAGAGGATCAAGACCCACAGAGGACCAAGACCCACATACTTAATAGGCGATAGAATCAGGATGATAAAAACCATCAGTTTCCAAAGTTTGTGCTTTTTCCAATATCACATTTTAAGCCTCAGATTTCTTATCTGTAATATGTGGCAACACTACTTATGTACAGGGTTGCTGCAACAATTACTGATAAATATATGTAAAGCAGAGTACTCAATAAATGACAGTTTTCATTATGGCCATACTTTAGGAATGATGGTGAGACTTCCTCCTGGGGAACAATCACTTACGTTCTCCACAGAGAAACATGAGAGCCCTGATTTAGCTGGATGACAGAAATAGGTCCTGCAGAAGTGGGTGAGTTGGAGTAATCACATGAAAAACTATGTTTTAATCTTTTAAAAAGTTTCAAATGTATTTATGTTTTTTTTTACTAAGAGACCTATGGACTCTCTTACTAGTCAAGTTTGAGGCAATTTGGTCAGAAGAATTTTGTTTGTATATGTATAAAAAGAGAGAAGAAAGGAGGAGAAACAGGAAAAAAACATTCTTTACAGAAACATGCTAGCTAATAAAAGTTGAAGAAACAACAAAGGAAAACACTCCTGCTTAATCCCAAGGTAATAAATACCTTGGATGATGAGATACAAATGGATGGTAAAACCACTGGATGAAAGGTGATAGGAGTTAGGGGTTGACAGGGAAAGACGCAACTAAAAAAGAGAACTACAGGCCAATTTCCTTAATGAATATAGATGCAAAAAATCCTTAATAAGATACTAGCAAACAGAATACAGAGGATCATCAAGAAGATCATACACCCTGACTAAGTCGGAATTATTCCAGGGATGCAAGGATGGTTCAACATACATTAAGTCAATAAATGTAATACACTATATCAACAAAGTCAAGGACAAAAACCATATGATCCTCTCGATGGATGCAGAACAAGCATTTGACAAAATTTAACACCCATTCATGATAAAAAACCCTGCAAAAAATTGGAATAGATGGTCTATATCTCGACTTAATAAAGGCTATCTATGAAAAACCAACAGCCAACATCATAGTAAATAGCCAAAAACTGAAAACCTTCATGTTAAAATCAGGGACAAGACAAGGATGCCCACTATCACCACTCCTCTTCAATATAGTTCTGGAAATATTAGCCATAGCAATTAGACAAGAGAAAGAAATTAAAGCAATAAAGATAGGAAAGGAAGAAGTTAAACTGTCATTATTTGCTGATGATATGATACTCTACATTGAAGACCCAAAAAAACTCCACCAAAAGACTTCTAATTGACTCTTAATTGACACTTTTAGCAGAGTAGCTGGATACAAGGTCAATACTCCAAAATCAATAGCCTTCTTGTACACAAATAACAAGACTCTCCAAGGGAGAAATTAGAGAAACAATTCCTTTCATAATAACATAAAAAATTGAAGTACCAATTAACAAAAGAAGCAAAAGACCTCTATACTGAAAACTACAGCACTCTGAAAAAAGAGATAAAAAAGGATATAAGAAATTGGAAAGATATCCCCTGCTCCTAGGTAGGAAGAATTAACATAGTGAAAATGGCCATACTACCAAAACTGCTATACAGATTCAATGCAATGCCAATTGAAATTCCAACACCATATTTCACAGAACTAGAAAAAAAATCCAAAAATTCATTTGGAACCATAAGAGACCTAGAATAGCAAAGGCCATCCTAAGCAACAGAGATATGGCAGTGGGTATAAGAATTTCCAATTTGAACTATACTACATAGCCACTGTGATAAAAACAGAATGGTACTGGCAAAGAAACAGACCTGAGGATCAGTGGAACAGACTGGGAGACACAAAACAACTCCAGATGTACTTAGCTACATCATCTTTGACAAAGGAGTTGACCATCCCCACTGGAGAAAAAATAGCCTCGTTAATAAATGGTGTTGGAAAAACTGGATCTCAACCTGCCAAAGATTAAAACTAGACCCTTATCTTTCACCATGCACTAAATTAAAATCCAAGTGGATTAAAGATCTAAATACTAAAACAGAAACACTAAACTTGCTGGAAGATAAGTTAGGCAGAACTCTTGAAGACATTGGCATAGGGAAAGACTTTATGAACAAATCCTTAGTAGCACGGGAACTAGCAGAAAGAATCCACAACTAGGATCTCATCTTATTAAAAAGCTTCTGCACTGTAAAAGAAACCATCAACAGAACTAAGAGACAGCCTACAATGTGGGAAAAAATTTTAATTAGCTGCTCCTCGGACAAAGGACTACTATCTAGAATATATAAAGAACTCAAAACAATCAGCTCCCCCCAAATATAAGAACCCAATTCAAAAATGGGTATCCAAAATGAACAGACATTTCTCAGACAAAGAAGTAAAAGCAGCAAGTAAATATATGAAAAAATGTTCCACATTCAAGAGATGCAGATAAAAACAACACTGAGATTCCACCTCACCCCACAAAGAATGGCTGCTATCAAGAAATCAACCAATAACAAATGTTGGGGGGGTTGTGGGGTTTTTGGTGGGACTGCAGACTAGTACAACTACTATGGAAATCAATATGGAGATACCTCAAAGAGCTGGGACTAGAGATTCCAGCCATCCCTCTGCTGGGTATCTTTCCAAAAAAATTAAAAGGATCATATCACAGTGATATATGTGCACCTATGTTTATAACGGCACAGTTTGTAATAGCTAAAACTTGGAAACAGCCCTTTTGCCCATTAGTTGGAGAATGGATAAGGAAGATGTGGTTTTTCTATAAAGTGGAATACTACTCAGCCATAAAGAATGAGAAATTAGAGTCATTCATAGGAAAATGGATACATATTGAGGATATACTCCTAAGTGAAATAAATAAATCATACATGTGTCAATACTGAATAGTTTCTCTGGTGTGAATAAACTATACTAGTACATAAGATCCTAATGAGATAATTGACAATGTGAAATAGGAAGAAGAAAACAGGTAAAGGTGTAGGGAAAGTGGGAAGGGTAGGGGAAAGGTAATAAGGGAAAAGAAAAAAATATGAGAAAATGAAAAAATGGAAATAAAATGTCTGTAATTGGGGAGGGGGGGTGAAGGGAGGGCACGGACAAGGGGAAAAAAATGAGAACCAAGACCTGTCATGCAAAGGTACATGATCCCAATAATGAATGTAACTGTACTATGTACCTAAAATGTACCAAGAAATTCAATGAAGAAAAAAGAAAGGAGTTAGGGGTTGAATTATGTCCTCCTAAAAAAGTTGAAGTCCTAGTCCCCAGGAAACAGGGTTGATGCAGGTATAATTAGTTAAGATGAGAACACACTGGCGTATGGTGGATTAATCCAATAGGCCTGGTATCCTTATTCTAAGATGGCCATATGAAGACTCAGACATACGTGGAGAATGCCACATGAAGGTGGAGGATGGGCTGAAGTGCTGCAGCTGTGAGCC
This sequence comes from Fukomys damarensis, assembly GCF_012274545.1. Lineage (NCBI taxonomy): Eukaryota > Metazoa > Chordata > Mammalia > Rodentia > Bathyergidae > Fukomys > Fukomys damarensis. Next base: position 36,091,391 of record NW_022900916.1, on the reverse strand, counting down.
ATGGAATGTTCAGATCTACTGGAAGTGGAAAGGCAGCAAAGCATTTTGCCTTGTAGGTTGCAGTGGGAGCTGCTAACACATTATTTTCTTCCTTCTAACTTCTAGACAATTAATTTTCATAGTTTTAAACCATCCATGTTGTGAGTACTTTGTTACCGCAGCCCTGAGAAACCAATACAATGGGGAACAGGATTAATACAGTGCACCATAGTATTCCCAAGTACATAAAAGGTAGAGAAGTCCAAGAGAGAGAGGTCACGGGTCACGTAACATTTAACGAAGTGCCACACTTTAACATCACTAATAGTGGGATGACCTGACACTGTATTTGATGAGAGGCTCACAATATCACTTTGGTAGACTGAGTGCAATGGGAGGAGGTAGAGGTTATTTTTCTATCACTTGACTTGAGGCTGGCTTTTGTCAGTAAAAGGAAGTTAAAGGAAGAGGGCCAGGTCTAAGTCTAAGGCCTCAGTAGATACTTCCCCTTTGTTTTAGAAGCTGCCTCTCCCAAAGACCATCCTGCTAAGTGTGATAGGCTAAGGGCACTGATCCCAACAAAGGTTACTGATCCCAGCGGATGTCATTGCAAATTGGCCAGTCTCTAGTCAATTTAACACTGGCATACATGAGAGGCTCAGAAGGCAGTTGACTCCTGCCAGGGTTAGCAGAACTACCTAGTCAGTGTTTCTTAATGTTACATCACTGATGTTTGGGGGTAATTTATGTAGTAATTTAACTGTTATAGTTATCTGTGTAATACTGTTGCCCTTAGTTTAAATGAAAACTAGTCATAAACAATCAGGAAATCTGACAGTGTGGGACATTCTACTAAATAATTGGCCTAGGAGACATAAAAGAGTCAGTGTCATGAAAAAAACAAGTTTGGAGACTGTAGTAGGGTCTTTTCAACCTTGGCATTGACATTCTTGACCAGGTGATTCTTTGTTATGGAGGCTGTGAATTGTAGGATATTTAGCAGGCACCACTGCTTTCTGTCCACTAGAAGTCTGTATGGACTGGATGTGGTTTGTCACTCAGAGGTTCCTCTTGCTGAAAGCTTGGTCCACAATGTGATGATGCTGAGAAGTAACAGAACCAAGAGGTGGAAAGACTAGGTCATTAGTGGCTTGGCCCTCTGAAGGGATTAGTGCTGTTCTTGTCTGACACCAGTTAGATCTTGTAAGTGTTGGTCGTTATAAACTGTGGCCATCCCCTGTGATTGACCCTTGTTGTATAATGAATCCTTTTCTAGTTCTCTATCATGTTGTGAAGCAGCCAACCGGGCAATCACAAAAGGCCAAACTGATTGGGCCACCTGATCTTGGACTTTTAGTTTCCCAAACTATGAATCAAAAAAACCTCTTTTCTTTGTAAAGACACTTATGCTCAAGTATTTTGTTAGTGAAACAGAAAAATGAACTATGCAATACACTGCTAGTAGCACCCCTAATCATGAAAATAAAAATGTCTCCAAATATTGCTAAATATCCATCTCTGGATCCTGGACATGAAAGGGAGAATCAAATGCAATGTATGTATCTTTTTAAGATCCTGGATCAAAGGGGGAAAAATGCCTATAAAAAAGCATTTGGGCAATGGAAGAAGTTTAAATATGAACTTAGAAATATGTGTGTATTACAGAATCATTACTAATTTTCACAGGCCTGTTTTTAGGAGTGCTTGCTGAATTATTTTAAGTGAACTATTAACTATAGATTGAAGTACTCAACTTATTTTCAAATGCTTCAGTGCATTAAAATGTCTATTATAAGGGCTAGGGATTTAGCTCAGTGGTTCTGCTGCCTGCTTTGCAAGTACAAGGACCCAAGTTTGATCCCCAGTACCAAAAAAACCAAAAAATCCCCACAAACATTAAAATGTCTGTTATAGACAGGGATAAAGCAAAAGTGAGAGATGTTAACAATCGCGGAATTCAGGTGCAAGATACAAGGGTATTTGTTGTACCACTCTTGACTTTTATGGCTTTGAAATTTTTCAAAATAAAAAGAGAAAAGAATTAATTGCATCTCTATTGTCTCACTCCTTATTAATTTAATGGATAGAATGCTTTAAACGAATCTCAGTGCTCATCTTGGGTTGCCCGGACAATGACCTAACTTAAACCAGGTGTGGGGGACTAGGGCAGAGGCAGGGGGCTTCTCTTTGTCTGAAGAACTGTGCACAAACTCAGCTTCCCATGAGACAACTGGCTTCCTTTCCCTCATGTAATATCCCTCAAGGGTGCTGGGCAGCTTATGTGTGTTTCCCAGACAGCTCTGGTAAACAGCTGGCACTAAAATCTAGGCTGCTTGGTGCCAAGATAGTTTGATTACTCCCTTCAGTGATAAGACTGCTCTTGTATTTGCATATACAAAAAAAACAAAAAAAAAAAAAAAAAAAAAAAAAAAAAAAAAAAAAAAAAAAAAAAAGGAAAGAAAAAGGGACAAAAAGAGGGGCAGTGCTCCCTTCCATGGAGCATAAACTCTGGCTGTGAGGCCAGTCAGTTAAACCGGGGGACAATGGGAGGATGGGGTCTCTAGGGTTTCCTCTTCTTAATGACCTTGACTTTGTAGGTTTTCTCTTTCAAAGTAAAACCTATTTAAAAAAAAAATCTGTACCGTGTGACATACTGGAATTTAAATCAAACTACAACTGTAAAGAGACCCAAATGGAAGACAGCTAACATTTAAAACACAGGCAAAACTCAGAAATCATAAAGGGAAATGCTGATAAATGCATTTGTGTAAAATATTTAAAACTTTTATGGGTTAAAAACAAACGGATGACAAACCGCGTGTGATACTGGAATTTAAATCAAACTACAACTGTAAAGAGACCCAAATGGAAGACAGCTAACATTTAAAACACAGGCAAAACTCAGAAATCATAAAGGGAAATGCTGATAAATGCATTTGTGTAAAATATTTAAAACTTTTATGGGTTAAAAACAAACGGATGACAACAACAGCAAGATAACTCCATGAATAGAGCAAAAGTCAAAAGGCACAATAGAAAAACATTGGCAACCCAACAGAAAAAGTGCTTATTTCATACAAAGAGATGGTTTTACCAGAAAAAAAGAACAGAACAAGAGACAAGGAATATAAATAAATATTTTATAAAGAAAATAAGAATATCAAACATTTGGAAAAAATGTTCTACTGCACTAGTGCTTAGAAAAAAGCAAATCACAACAACATGCTAACATTTTAATGTATGTGTGATAAAAACTTGAAAGTTCAATAAAATTTAGCTTTGGCAGAGTTATAGTGGAATTTATACTGCTGGTGGGAATGCAAATTGGAACAATTTTGGAGGGGTTACAAGTGGAGAACATAACTCATCTTAAATGTACATATATTATCATTCAGCAATTTACTAAAAGGAATTTATCCTACAGGTAAGTCAGACAATTCCCAGTGACATATGTATAAGGATATTCATGGAAACACTGTTTATAATAATGGTATAAATGAAAATTATAGGGCCAGAGATGTAGTTCAGTGGTGCTACCACCTGCCTTACAAGTTACAAGGTTCTGAGTTCAATCTCCGATACCAAAAAAAGAAAAGAAAATTATATAAATGTTCATTGATTTGGCAGTAGTTACATAAATTTATGGACATCCAATGATTAAAAGATCTACATATGCTGACATAGGAATATTTCTAGTGTATTATCAAATGAATAAAATACAAGGCACTGTATATTATGTAATCTGCTCTGTGAAAATGGTGTGTACATCATATATCCTTTTATGGAAAAAACAAGAAATGATTATGAGTGCTTACCTTGTGATAAGAATAGGAAGAAGACTGTTTTCTCTTCCAAGGTAAATCATTTTGAAGTTTCTTTTTTTATTATTGTTTTGTTTTGTTTTTTGGGTGTGCTGTTTTTTTCTGTGCTTAGTTGAACCCAGGGCCTTGTGCATACTAGGTAAAGGCTCTACTACTGAGCTATATCCCCATCCCTTTTTAGTTTTCACTTTGAAACAGAGGCTCAGTATGTTGCCCACTGGCCTTGAACTTGCAACACTCTTGTCTCAGTCTCCCAGGTAGTTGGAATTACAGGCAAGCAACTCTATGGCTCGTTGTCAATATATTTTTATTATGGTCATGACTTACTTTTACAGCAATAAAGACAACAAGAAACCATGCAGATTATGTCTTGAAACAATTTTTAATACATCAATCAGTGTTCCTTTCCATACTTTTGTAGAAAAACTATTTTAATTACTGAAGCAGGCTAAGGTTGCATATGAGTTAAAATGTTTTTAGTTGGGGATGCAAATCTGTAAATATTACTAACCCACTGAAACCAGTATGATTTTTAGAAATGAAAAAGGCTGCAAGAGGGCAGCAAATACGTTAAGCAATCTTGGATCATTCACCCTTCTTACATGGCTCAGGCCCAGCCTTCAGCAAGACTCCAATTTGGAAAGCCAAACTGGCCTGGCAAGGGAAAAATTACAATAAGAAAATTTCTCTCACCTTTCTTTCCCTTTCTCTGGAGTTTCTTTAGGAACATTTAATTATATATAACCATGATTCAAGATGCCGAGATACAGAGAAAATCTGCAAAGGTGCTTGGATAATTCTAGCTCTTTACAGATGCATTATATCTGTGCCTCGCTGGTCCTTTTTCAGGCACCCAGTGTATTAATCTGTGAGGACAGCCTCTATCAGGGGAGCATTTTTTGTTCTCAGTGAAGTGGCACATTCAGTTCCTGGTGCAGGCTCACTTAATTCCTATTAGTCATTTCACAGCTGTATCTTGGGAAGAGAAAAATCTGAAATACTTTCAGCTGATTTCATGAGTAAACTAAAAACAAGGCGTTTACAGTTCATGTTTGTTTTACGATTTTTAATTTAATAAAGCATGTCTATGTTTGTGTACTTTCTCTTACATTTTTTAGTTGTCTGCTGATCTAGCTGGCTTCCCCTCTCCTCAGGTACCTAGATTTGCTGTCATCTTGTTTCAGGTGGGTCCCGGGCCACCCACTCTCACTTGTTATTGAATTGATGGTGTAATTTGTGTTTGGCAGTTGTGACGCGAAGGTTATTCAGGGACACTGTTTAAAAACACAGGTCAACGACCCAAGTCAGACATCAGCTCTGATCATAAGTTTGTTATTTTTTAGGTTGTTTAGGGACATTAGATGAATGCACAATTTTGTTACTGTAGAGTTGCTATGAATACTGAAGATGCACATACGGGGATCATTATTGTAGATTGGTTTGTGACAGCTGGCCCTGATTTAGTTATTTCCTCTACAAGACACTTTGAACAATTATTGAAATGCCTCCCCTCTGTAATTACGATAATAATGATGATGATTTTGCAACTGAATATGCAATTTAAGGCGTATACACTCAACTACTGTTTTTAGCGTGTTTCTCTTTTTACATTGATGTCAGCTGCTCTTGTCAGGATTACTGAAGAACAGAGAACCATTTTACTATTGAGGGTCAGTGAACTACAAGAATAGTTCAGTAATCTAGGGCCAATACAGGACGTTATGAAAAACAATTAACATAGGGAATGTTTAAGGAGTATTAACTACGAGAAAGGTTTTTATTTTTTTGGTCTTTGGAGAAATATATGATAAGTATTTGCTTTTAACATTTATATATATATATTTGATAGAGTTCTCTGCTAGATAAAATGGCTCAGGTAGCCCCGCATCCTAAATGGCTCCTCCCTGCAGAAAATAAATCACTGGGGTGGCGGGGACCATAATCTAACTTTCCCACCATAAAGCTCACCTGCTTATAGTCCTTCTGCCAAGAAATTCAAACTTGCCAAAGAGTTTAAACCTTGCCTACCTCCACAATGCTCTTCCTGCCCATATAAACCTCACCCAGCTAGTCCCTCGCTGCTTCTCTAGCCACTGTTTGAAACAGCCCAGCAGCTCTCCTCCCCACCCCAAGTAAAGCCTTGCCTCTGGTGCTCCTGTTTCGGCTCATTTTTTTTTTCAATATTTATATATACACATTTTTAAAAATGGAACTGGCGGTGAAACTCTGGGGGTTTTTATTGAATTACACTGAGTTACATCCAGATCCCCTTCTATTTTTTTGAGATAAGACCTCTCTAGATTGCTCAGGCTAGCTTTGAACTTAGGACTCCTCCTGCCTCAGCTCCTGAGTAGCTGGAATTACATACAGGTATGTGCCACTATGCCCAACAACAACAAAATATTTAAAGTATAAAATCTGGCAATGCTTTCTTCTTTTCTATAGTAGCTATTTAAGGAGCTCTGTAAAAGAAAATGAGACAGATTCACAGAGAAAATAGAGAGGCCCAGATGGTAATGAGAGACAAGGGATAAGTGAATTAAGATAAAATGATAGTCATTGGGTGGGAAAATAGGCAAAGGAGACAGCCAGGTAAGAAAAGAGAGGAAGGGGATGAGAAAAATGGGTAAATGAGGAGATGGAAAAACTGAGTGATTTGGAGGATTAATAAAAATAACATTGCTGGGGCTGGGGATTTAGCTCAATGGTGCTGCCACCTGCTTCACAAGCGCAAGGTCCTGAGTTTGATTCCTTGCACCCATCCCTCCAAAAAGAAAACAGCATTGCTGGTTGACTGTAAGACAGACGTGAGATCTCGGAGCATGGGATTTATACTACCATCACCTGTTACCAGTACTCTTGCAACACTGTTTAGCTACTGTTCACCTGGCTCTTTTACATAACTGTAGACCTGTTTTTTGGCTCATCGAAGCAGTGACCTGAAATTTAAGTTGGGTAAAATTAAGCCAAAGATCAGAGTCTCAATCTTCATGCTATGTATTTAGTAATGAGCTGCAAACTGTTTGTAGAGTTGGGGTGAAAAGGAGATCCTTGTTTGGAGAGGTGCAAGAAGAAGACAAAATGATCAGCATGATAAGAAAGTTATCTATATAAATGTATCTATATAAATGTGCATTTGAGAAATGACTGAACGAGATTTCAACATTATTAGGATTTCTGGCCTTTCTGATGGCAAATTTCATTTGACCTTGGACTGATCTGGGATGTGGAATGTTTTACAGAAGTCACTTTTCTTGTTGCTAAAACAAAATACTCAATACCCAAAGTTTAAAGGGAAAAGGTTTATTTAGCTCAAAGTTTCTAGACATTTCAGTCCATATTCAGCTGACTCTAGGGCAGGATGGCATGGCAGAGGGGCATTGCAGAGGAGAAACAGTTCATGGCAAGCAGAAGGGTTGCACTAAGTTGCTGAGACTGGGCTCAGAGGGCTCAAACGTGTGATCCTCTTGCCTCAGCTTCCCAGTGTATTAGGATTATAGGCATGTACCACCATGCCTAGCTCATAGTTTGCTTCCTTTTAGCTTCTTTGATATGCTCTATTGTTGGGCTCATCCTTTGTTACCCTAAACAGCCTGTCCACCCCCTTTACTCTCTGACCCATCCCTCTAGGTTCTTCTTCCTAGTGTGGAACCATCTAAAATTTGTTACTGCTAAGCTCTCCCATTTCTGTTACTCACTTGTCCCCTGTTCTAATATTCTCACTGGAAATAGGTAGAGGAAGAAGCTGTCCCAAATCATCCTGCTCCTTTCATGACAGGTAACACACAAGTATTTCTATTTATAGTACCATTCTGGAGCCAATGCTCCTTATCCAGATGCGATTCTAATATAATGCCTTTTGTGTGAAACAGGAAGAAAAATGGAGTTGCTTTAATAGACCCACAGGAACCAACACTTACCAGACTATGGGATTTTCTCTTGATTCTACTATATTCTAGGGACAGATGTCACTAGGAAGTATGATATTTGGCCTCTGTCCCTATAGAACTAATACTACCGCTACCACTACTGCCACCACTAGTATTTTATTTTATATGCTAACCCTTTCTGAATGTGCACTGATTCACTAAGATTGAGCTGCTTATGAGCTCCTTAATAGCCAGATGTATCCCCCACATCTGACACAGGGGAGGTGCCCAAAAACAGTTTGCTGAATGAATTGGTGGAAGTTTAACCAACCAGAGACATGAGTTAGAATAAGCAGGATGAAGCAGCAGAAAAACGAGAAAACTCCTTTCACAAACACTAGGTTGACCCTGGCTGTGTAGATGGGATAAAAGCATGGAAAGATCCTGATTTAAGAATCTCCTTAAGCTCAAACATTTCTATACAGAGAGCTGGAATACTCTCTTTCTGAGCCAATTTCACTGTTCCCTAAAGGACTATTGGTTCCAAACACTAGGAATCAGTGTTAACTGCTTTTTTTGAAATATCATTTTGTCAGCTTCATTTAGATGTGGTAATTTGCAAAGCGACCCCCAGCAGTTGACAGTTCATCCATAACTGTGTGGTGTCCAGACGTTTCCTGGGATTTCTGCCCACCTGCTATGCAGCTGGCAGTGTCTGCCAAACCAGGGTATGTGCTCAACTGGGATTAACTTGGAACCAGTAGCACTTTGTTGTGTCTGAGATTTTAAAAATTCAGATAGAGTGAAACCCCGCTCCTACTTAATTCAGAAAATAAAGATGCTGTAACTCATAAGGATTCAGAGGTGTTTCAAAATCACCTAGTCCAGTGGTGACAAGCATGTTGTTTTTCTTTTAAGATAAAAGATGTTAATGTATGAGTTATTTTTTCTACACTAAAACCTCAGTATTCAGGTTTGATGGCAGGGTAGCATTTTGTGATAAGTCAGTTTTAGGTTGCAGTTTGGGCACTCAATTCTAAAACAGTTGATACTGGGTAGATGAAACTGCAGCTCTAAGAGGTTCAGTGATAAGGTCAGCTGTCTAGAAGTGGGAAGGACTGGCCTAGAATCTATATTCTTCCTTCAGCACCCAACTGTGAGCTGCAGTTTTCTGTATTTATGTTGGTGTGAATGTGTTTCAGTTACTGTTTATAGCCTTTTGAAACACAAAATTTTTCCCTGGTCAAAGACTTCCTGACCCTCCTTCACACATGCTTCAAGGTCACAGCCCAGACCAAAATGTTTACAAAGAAACTAGGCATTTAATAAGTTCCACTTACAAGAAGAATCATTGCCAGCTCCTTTGCTCCTTCAGCCCTGGCTCTGACCAACTCCAGGAAACCAAGGAAAGGATAAAGTTGTCTTTGGAACTAGGAATTTCTAGGTTTGGATGCCAATAGAAAAACAAATTAATTCTGTGTGATTTCTCCAGCAGGCCAAGGCTGCAGCTGCTGCCACCTCCTGGGAGAAGACAGTCCTCAGCTTCATACCTGAGGCTGGTCTCAGTGTTCACCTATGACTTGGGCAAAGGTCCCACTGTGCTAGGGCTGAAATTCCTTCGTCACAGAAAATAAATGGGATATTCCTTTACTCAGCAAACAAAATATTGGTTTCTTTTTTCTTTTTAGCAGTGTCATGCTTAAAGAAAATAATGTCAATGGGGCTGGGAATGTAGCTCTGTGGTAATGCACTTGCTTAGCATGTGTTAGGCCCTGGGTTCAATGCCCAGAACTACAAACAACAAAACAAAACAAAAGAAAACAACCTCAAACAATAATAGCAAGGTGGTAATGAGTTAATAATGAGGCAGAACTGTAAGTTTTAGTCGTTTATTAGAGATTCCTTCTCTTGGCTTTCTGCATCCTGGGTCCGGGGGTGATATTAGGAACACAAATAATTGGGAATTTTACAATAGTCAGGGTATATATGAGCTGCTGGATCTTTACCTCCAAGAGTCTTAGTTTACTTTGGGACTACTGTGAGAGTTAATACATGTAAATTCTTGGTATGTAAGAAAAGTTCAGTGGGACTTATAGTGGGGCAAATTCACTTATCTAAACCCCCTGGTGACTTTCTTCATTTACTAACCAAAAAAATGGATGAATAGTCCACATGCCCATAATTCTGGCTAGTTTTCTCCTGATTTATAGATGATCCTTAAGCAAGCCTTCCTTCTCCCCGTCTCTTTCTATATATGTATATATTTATATATTTTTAAAAACAAAATCATGAATAAATGAGAAAGAAATTCAGGAGGAAATGAGACAATTCAATTCAGGGACCATTTTTCGAGTACCTACTATATGTTAGTCATACAGGATTTAAAGAATAATGTAGATGTAGCTCTCACAAATTTTACATTAAGTACATCAGGAAAAAAGTGACTAGAATTAGAATCTGGGTTCTAAATTCAGACCTTCAGAGAGCTCATTTGCATACATGACAGCTAACTTTTTTTTTAGTATGTTTCCTCATCAGTTGAATGATACTATGTAAAGGGGCACACTGGATGCTGTGTTGTGCTTCAGCTGTCCCACCCACTGAAAGCTGTTAAGAAGAATCACGACCTTTGAGTGATCCTGGTAAGAGAAAGCAAGACCTTTGCAGAATGTCATGTCTGAAGTCCTTTTCCCCCCTGACCAATGAATTATGAGTGTTGTCTTAACCAATCATGTACAGAGCTATGAATTTATTCTTGCATATTTTGAGTGTTTTTACTCCTTTGCTATGGTTTGAATGTTTGCATCCCTTCCATTACTCATGCTGAAACTTTGTTTCAATGCAACAGTATTAAGAGGTAGGGCCTTTAGGGAACAGTTAAGCTCTGAGGGCTCTACTGTCATGAGTGGATTAGTACTTTATAAAAGTGCAGGAGGAAATGAGCTAGGTTCCTTTTTGCCTTTCCATTTCTTTAGCCATTTGAGGACATAGCACCCCTTTCCTCTGGAAGATGCAGCAACAAGGCATCATCTCTGGAAGCAGAAAGTCTGGGCCCTCACAGATGCTGAACCTGTTCTCACCTAGATGTTGAACCACTAGCCTCCAGCACTGTCTGAAATAAAATTCTGCTCTTTATAAATTATCCTGTCTCAGGTATTTTGTTATAGCAGTGTATGAACTAATAAGCATAACAACCATGAAATCCCTTTCCTAACAACAAAAACCATACTTTTTGCCCTTAGTCGATTGTTGTGTTCCACCGAAATAAATAAATACTTTCAGCTGTGTTTGGCTCTTTTTATTGTTGGCTATTGAACACTATCTTATCTTTGAATAGTACTTTTCAGTTTAGTAAATCTCTTCCATATATTGGCTCATTTGAGAACAAATGTGGTGTTATCAAACAAGTTGGGTTTTAGAACCAAGAGAGTCTGGCTTTATCACTGACGAGCTATATCTCCTCGGATAATTCATTGTATCTGTCAGAGTCCCTTGGCCTGGAATGTTTCTTAATCCATGCTGTCTCTTTTTCATTGTACAGGTAGGTATTAGCTCAAACATTACCTTTTTAGAGAAACTTCCTTTACCACTCAATCTAAAAATAACTCTGGTTTAGTCTCTTTTAGCACTTAGCACAGACTAAAATTACCTGCTTGGCTTATTTATTATATATTGCTCCACCAGGATGTAAGTTCCATAAAGTAGGCTTCTCTGCATATCTCTTATCTTCCTAGCATCTAGGACAGGGTCTGGCCTTTCAGTAAGTCGTCACTGTAGCAAAAGAGTCACTCTTTTTGGGAAGTTAATATACTTCCCAGAAACATACTAAAAAGGCCTCTAGGGAATGATAAGATGACTGGGTTGCTAGAGCTGTTGTGTCTTCGTATTTCGTGTTGATCTCTAAAAAGTGATAATCATGAACGATCCTCATGTTTTCCATAAGGCCATCAATATATCCCTATCACTGAAGTGAAAAGGCACTAGGAAGACTATGGCTACGGTCAGCTTTCAGGCCATCCTGGTGTATCCTCAGAATACACCCCATCACCTAAAGTCAGGTCCCAAAGGCAGAGGAAGGTAAAGATGTTCCTATAGGAGATCTAGGGTCTATTATCAGTAGTGGTGAACCTTATAGAGCTTTCAGTGATAACAAACAGCCCAGTATGGCACACACGCCATAGGTTCACACCACTAGAGCTCTTGCAGCCTCCTGCAGATACTGAAATTCACTTCAGTTTTATCTTAATACTTACATAGATTTTAGGCTCAGTATCATAATATATATATCTGTATTTATATTAACATAGGAATACTTCATATTTATTACTACTGTTATTATTATTTGCGATACTGGGATTGAATTCAGAATCTTCCCACTGAGCTACATCTTCAGGCTTTTTTGATTTCTGCTTTGAAATAGTCTCCTTAAATTGCTAAATTGCACAGGCTGGACTCGAACTTAAGATTCTCCTGCCTCAGACTTCTGGAATGCAGGGAAGTGCCACCAGACCTAGCTAGGAATGCTTTAAATTATTTTACATTTGTGAAATTTGTACTGTGGGAAAGCCATGCTATTCTGATTTGTACACTCGGCACGACAATCAAACCTGAGGGATACCTATGTGCAGTCTGAGAAGTTTTGGCATTCTTTCCCCTTGCAAAATAAGTCTCTAGTTCAAGTTCTGTTTTAGCAGCATTCATTCATTCTCCAATACATATTTATTGAGCAGCTACTATGTATAGAGACAATAACAAAGTTAACTGTGAAGTGGATGTGCATAACTCATCCTTTTGGGAATTATCTTTTAGGAAGAAAGACATGAGGAAATTAAAACATATTGCTTGTTAAGCTAAGGAGGGGGAATTCAAGATGCTAAGGAAAATGCAGAAAATGTTACCTAACCTCAAAATAGGTGAAGAGGAAAGATTTTCAATAAAAAATCTGAAGAATAAGCAAGAGTTAGCCAGGTGAAGTATAGGGAAAATATTCCAGGACTGGCTTAGACTAAGGCCCCAAGGGAGAGAACAAAGGACATAAAGGCAACAATTCCATATGCTGTTTAGTGTTGCTGGAGTAAAGTGCTGATGAGAAAAAGAGAGAAAGTTGGAAAGATAAATCTGGTAGTTAGGGGCATCTGTTAAGCACTTCAGCAGTTTAGAAGAGAATAGAAAGTCACTCAAAAGTTTTAAGTTTAGGAAGAAATTATATATTAAAATTTTTTTTTCTAGGTGCTTGGAATTAAATCCAGGGCCTAGCATATATTAGACAAATGCTCTACCACTGGGTCACACCCCCCCACCAGTCCTTTCCCTGTTTTATTCTTGAGACAGCATGTAAGTTTTCCAGGCTGGCCTTCAATTTGAGAACCTTCCATGTAAGCCTCCTGTGTAGCTGGGATTACAAATGTGTACCACAATGACCCTTATATGTATTTTTTTAGGTGCTCAAGAAATGTAACACTGTGTCTGGAAAAAATGGGAACTTATTAATACTAAGGTAAGAGGTGGCATTAGCAAATGTTGAGACCACATAAATTGTAGTGAGTTTCCATCTTAATCTTTTCCTCTTTAAATCATCTCTTTTCCCCAAAGATAACCGCGGATTATCTCTGGGATTCACCTGTTCCCTTTCCCATTGACCCAAGTGGTTCCTTAGCTCTGGTCAGTGGGGCTATAAATAACATTCTCTCAAGGATCAAAGACTTTTCCAACAGGGCACAACATACACAGCACAGGCAATCTTAAAGGTTAACACACTATGGCCTTTCTATCTGGTGTTCTTGATCTGATATCCTGATGGAGGTCAGGACTAAATTGGGACTGGAGTGAGTTTGGGGCAGACTATGGTCATAATGGAGAATACAATTACTGATGCTCCTCAGTCATTCACTGAGAAACTCTGCTTGAGTTTTCCCATCCATGAGCTGAAGATGATGATACCATCCAGGCTTTTGGCAGTCTAATCCCTTAGACAATGAGTGACATACTTTGGTAATTGCACTGGTTAAGCCAAGGAACCCTAACAAACAGGTACTCGATGGAAACATTATCTAAAGTTGCCACATATTTAGACCAAGGTTTTTTTTTTGGATAAGCTAGAATGGTGCCCATATGTGGTCAGAGCCCAAGGATTCTCTTTTCCTTCACTGAAGAAGGAATGGTGTCTCTCTCTCTGGCTCTCTTACGGAATTTTGGGCTACATTTCTGTCAGAATTAGCAGTGGGCAGCAGCAATAACTGGAGAAACACAGCTCCCAACTCGAGTTTTTTTTTTTTTTTTTTTTTTTTTTTTTTTTTTTTTTGGCGAGCCAATACTCCAAGCAGAGGCTCACAAGAAATGTTTACAGTGAAGAAATGTTTCACAGACTGGAAAGAGAACGCATACACTAGCATTTCCTTTTCCTGTCTCCACTGACTCTGGATCGCGTAACAAAGACACTTTTTTTCTCCCAGGGCAACTCCAGAAGAAAAAGAACATAAGCAATTGCACTTTGTTTCTGTAATTGCTTAAGACATTTATACATTGCTTCGGGCCGTGCTTTCCAAAGTCGTAAAGGTAGTCTTTTCAGGTTGTTTTTCTCGTTTTCCCTTTTGTGGTCCATAACTACAATTTTTTCTTTTATACTAGTCTTCACTTTGTCCTTACCTCTGCTATAAGAATCTTCGAATCTCTCCTCTGCAGGCTTCACAGAAAATCCCGCAAGTGATCATAGCCCAAATCAAGTTTCAGTCAGATAGCAAGGCCCGAGCAGCGTGGGAAACCCTAAAATGGGAACGCAGAAGCAGGCCTTTGGTCCTGTGTTGCGGTGGCCGCGACGTGGGACGCAGCCCCTTTAAGAGAAGGCCACGCCCCCTTCCCGCCTCCCGGCGCGGCCAGCGGTCGGTGGCTGCCGCTACGGGGCTGACAA
>NW_022900916.1:36074787-36076467 GCF_012274545.1 Fukomys damarensis | reverse complement strand
ACAACGCGCGCTACTGCTAGTGGCGTCTAGGGGCGAGCGCCGGGGTGGGGGGCCGGGTGGGTCGCTGCCTGGACCGACTGCAAACCCGAGGAGCTCTTGAGGAGGGGTGTCCTTAAAAATGATCATTTCTAGAGAAGTGGTGAAAAGTCAGGGAGGCTGAGAAGTTGTGGATCCATCTGCATCCTGGTAAGGGAATGAAGTTGTAAGGTATCCTTTTTGGTTGGAAATTGTGAAGAAAAAAACCCAACAAGATATTATGGAAGAAGGAGGAACATTACGGGAGAATTCCATTCTACTAGGGCTAATGAGAAGGTGGATTTGTAGAGACTTAGAGCAGTTTCACAATCCAGAAGCTCAAATATGAATAGTGAAGTCTGGCTTAAAATGAATTTGACTTAAAATGAATTTGACTTCTAACATCGGTTTGGTCTGGATCCTTAATTTAGGTATTAAAAGAGACTTCTTTTGGTTTACTATCTTATGTTATAGCAGATTTGCAAATTTTGTTTAGCTTTTTTATTTTTATTTTTTGGGGTATGGGGTGTCTACTAACTGGGGTCCTTGTGCTTGGGAATATTTAGCTTTTGAGAGGAGCAGATCTAGCTTAATTTTTACATGGAAATAAAAAACTGATTAGTAAAGGTTTAAGATCTGTGCAAGTCCTGAAGATAAGTTCTAGCTGTCCTCCAGACCTTCATCTTCATAGATGGTTTTCTGAACAAAGCAAGGAAATCTGGGAATTTTGAGGTGATAATAAGTAAAATGACTAGATCTATGAAGCATACTTACAGTTTTCCACCTATTTATAAAAAATTCTTCACATTACCCACAGTTTAATTTCTGTAGTCAAATCAGTTAAGAATTTAAAAAAAGAGCTGTAAGTGGAAGAATCTGTAACTCTCTGGACTTTCAGCCCATCCTCCTATTCATCAGGTCAAGGGTTGGCTGTCAGGACTTTGAGTAAGATATGGCTCGCTGAAGGGTGCCAAGTGACCTGTGGTCTGCTCTGGCCTGTGTTGCCTACTGATGGCTACTGCGTGGCCATTCCCCATTTGATGCTAAAACCCACCTTTTAATTTGAGGCTGAGCCAGATATCTGCTAAGCCTCAGCTGAAGTTGAAATGTTTTTAGGTACTTAAACCCTGACTTTCTAGATTAACCCCTATTTGAATCTGAAGGTGTTCATCATTTTCTATACCCGCATTAGGAGATTAGAAGCACAGTCATTTGGGAATTGGGCTGGTGGTGTTTGATCTAATAAAGATATTTTTCTTATCTTGAGTTAGGCTATTTCTAGGATGTTATTCTGTTAAACTTCTGGTGTAGGAGTGAGACTTGTATCACAGGCCTCATCTAAGTTATCTGTTGTATAGGTGTTCTAAGGAAGAGTGCATTACAAGTGGGAAGTGATTTGGTGGAATGACAACTTTAATGTGACTTGTTTCTTGTTATCCTGGCCTCTGATTTGAAGTAGAAAGAAACTAGTTTTGGAATTAGAAGGTTATCTGTTTGAGATTGGAGGCGTGCATAGCTATATAGCCTTTTCAAGTACATCAACAAATTAGTATTTAATACATATATGACTTTCAAACATTTGCACTTACTCTGTTGTATTTAATCCTAGTAACATTCAGTTGTGTGTCTATAGTTTATACTTTAAAGCCCTGAACTTTTTTTTTT
>NW_022900916.1:36064033-36067643 GCF_012274545.1 Fukomys damarensis | reverse complement strand
TTTTTTTTTTTTTTTTCTAGCAGCCTTAGAGATCTAACAGCTCCTTCCTTTATAGTTACTTTATACTTTCATTTTAGCCTTTGGCTCTGTGCAGTTTAAAAATTGACAGATGCCTCGAGAAAAATCAGTACACAGTGTTAGATTTGTTCTTCTGTGCCTTCCTTCACTGTGGGATCTTGACCTCTCAAGATGTCCTGCTATTATGACAAAACTATAAAGTTCCACCTATTATCCCTATGAAATTGCGAAAAGCTTTTCTGACTTCCCTGCCCCCTAGTGGCTGTCCTTCCTGGCTTCTAAGCCTACTTCCCGTGCCAATAAAGAAATAGGTGGAATGTTCCAACAGAGAAAGCTGCACAAAATGAATAGCTCTATTTAATGAGTTCCTTGGCATCCCAACTCTTAGCTGCCTCAGAAAGTTTGATACCTTAAGAACCATCATTCTGTTTTATAGAGCTTTTCTAGTTCTAAGAAAGAGAGTTAAGAGGTAGTTGGCTGGTTGCAAGTTCATTCTTTCATATCTGGAAACAACTTTTTCTGCTAGTCCTGTTGGTTTATGAGTTGCTTATGGTTATATCAGTGTAATAATGTAGAATTTGAGTACCAGATTTATTTGAATTCTTGCTCAATTTTTTCTTCAACTCTTACTTTTTGACACCTGAATTGCATATTTCTGATATCTAATGGGAAAAATTATGGGACAAAATAACTTATTTGTTAGTGGTTGCTTAAAGCTATAAGCAGTTGCTTATTGAATATAATTTAAAATGAAATTTTAGTTTTGGTTTTATTGATGGTGTGCACACTTCTTTTGATACTTGTTTAAAAGGTCTAAAATTGAGAGTTTAATCTTTGCCAAAAATATGAAGTATTTTCCATTCTTACCTATGTTTTTATTAGAACTGTTGTGAGAGTATTATATTTGTGTGAAGGAATCCCTGGCCCTAATACCAATTTTTTATTTGTAAAGGTTGTTAATATTTAATGCATTTAAAGTACCCATATATTCTTTTAGTTTTAGTACCTGTTATAGTCAATACCATAACTGGTATTTATTTCGTTTTTTTGTTTGTTTGTTTTTTGGTACTGGGGATTGAATTTGGGACCTTGTGTTTGCAGGGCAGGTGGTGGAACCACTGAGCTAAATCCCTGGCCCCATAACTGGTATTTACTTTAGTCAATATCACCTGTGTGTTAATTGTTAAGGAAGTTGTCTTCTATGAAGAGAAATGCTGGTGGGGACAAGGGGAAAAAATGAGAACCAAGACCTGGCATGTAAAGGTACAAGATCCCAGTAGTGAATGTAACTGTACTGTCTACTTGGAATGTACCAATAAATTAAATTAAAAAAAAAAAAAAAAAATGCTGAAGGTGGGGATTTAGTTCAATGGTGCCACCATCTGCCTTGCAGCGCAAGGTACCAAAAAAAAAAAAAAAGAAAGAAAAAAATACTTACTTTCAGCATCCTTAGATTTGTCCCCTTCTCTCCTTCCATTCATTGCTCTTTCTCTTTTTGATTTAAGTAGTTCCATTAGAAGAGCCTTAAAAGCTAACTCCCACTTTCTTCAACTGTCAATTAAAATGTCACTTTCTCAGGAAACCCTGACTTCTTTTTCACAATGAGTTTGATACCCATCCCCCTTTCCCTGCAGTTAAATGCTTTCATAGTAATGTGTACCATTCTGTTGTATCACCTACAGTTTACAGTTACATTTATGCATGCATTTTTATGGATACTTGATAGTTATCCCACCAGCTAGATCACAAACTCCACAGGAAGTATGGACCCCCACTCCATCATTGTGATCTATGCATAATATTTATTAAATGAGTAATGAGTAATGAGTGAATTATCTAGACATTTTGATAATTTTTTTTCCTCTTATGTCATTTGATTTCAGGATAGTCTTATATTGGTCATGTTCAAAAACAGAAAACACTTAGCAAGTTTTAAGTATATGTTATAAATGCTTGTGGTTTTCATACCTTTCAGCAAAATCTGAGACTAAGTGAATTGAGTTATCTTTGGGGTGAGGGTATTTTAATTTAGAGGACTTGAAACAATTAAAAGTATCTTATCTAAATCTTTTAGTTTTATAAGCTTTAATTATGTAGTTATTTAGAATTTTATTGGCGGTCTTTCTAATGAGACCTTGAGAAATTTAAAGTTCAATTTAGTATAGAATCTGATTTTCCTAGTAGTTTTTAATAGTTTTAGAGTATTACCAATATTTTGACTTATTTTAGGGTAGGTATCATTCCTGTTGGTTCCTTGAATATATGTTATGTAGTTGATACTTCTTAGATAACATTTTTGTGTTTTATGTACCACACATTTCAATTACTTGAGTGCTCAATTCACTGGTGATTAGTGTATTCACAGATAAATGTGACTATCATCAATTTTAAAATATTGTCATAATCTCCAGAAGAAAAGTATTCCATTTAACTATTATCTACTTATACTTCTATCCCTAAATGGTCTTTAAAATACTTTCTTTTTCTGTAGATTTAACTGTAGTAGACACATCATAAAGATAAGGTCATTAAATATGTGATGTTTTGTTATTGACTTCCATTTAAAATACTGTTTATAGGTTATCCATAATGAAACGTGTCAGTACTGCATCCTTTTTGTGTTTGGTAATGTACTTTGTATGAATATTCTGTATTTTATCCATTTATTGATGGACATTTGGAGTATATGCATTTTTTAGATACTGTTAATGCTTTTATAAACATTCATGTACTAGTTCTTGTGTGAACTTACGTTTTCATTATTTTCTAGGTATGAGAATTTCTGGGTCATGTAGTAGCTCTGTGTCTATCTGTATGAGGAATTACCAGATTTTTGTTAGTTGGTCTTTTTTTTTCTTTTATTGAAGTATTATCAAGAAACTAATGCATATGGATTAAAGCTCTGTAAGGAATGTGATCATCTAGGATTAGGCAGCAAATTGCCTGACTTTTAAGTCTATTGCTCTGAGGATTTTCTATGACAGTTTAGCTAATATATATATATTAGCTAATGAATATATATATTCATTCTTTATCTTTGAAAATATTTATCCCTACCTACCATTTACATATTTCCACAAACACAAAACTGATTGTACATACTTTGCTAAGCTGTTTGTGCTGTGGAAGTTAGTTGAAAGTTGATTTTTTTTTTGTGGGGGGAGTTTGAGACAGGGTCTCACTGTATAGTTGAGACTTGACCTGGAACTCACTATGTAGGCCAGGCTGGTCTCGAACCACAGCAGTCCTCCTGCCTCAGCCTCACAAGTGCTGGGATTATAGGCGTGCACCACCACTCCTGGATTGAAAGTTGATTTTTTTTCCCCTTGAAATTTGTATTGTTTACATGTCAAATAGTAGTAAGAGGTATTTTTGGAAGGAATGAAACTTGTTTCTAAGCTCTGCCCTTGTACAAACTAAGGCATAGATTTTTAAATAACTGAAAATAAGTTCTAGTTTCTTGTAGTGCTTAGAATCCAGAAGATTGAAAATTTGTAAATCTGTCTTTGACATCTAATGACAACTTTGGCATCTTTGACAACTCCATTGTCAAAAATTTATGGTACTCCAATTAACAGATTAAAGACAAACT
>NW_022900916.1:36057799-36063533 GCF_012274545.1 Fukomys damarensis | reverse complement strand
TATGTGGCAACTTTGAGCCATATAAAAATGAACACTACTGTGTCTTCTCAGAAGCATTTTGTGTAGTTTTTTCACTTTTTTGTTCTTAAAATACTTTCTTCAGTTGGCATCCGCACTTTCTAGGTCTTCATTTTTGGCCCTCTTCACTTGCCTCTGCTTCTTTTCTTTTCTTTTCTTTTTTTTTTTTTTTGGTACTGGGGATCGAACTCAGGTCTTTGCGCTTGCAAGGCAGGTGGCAGAACCACTGAGCTAAATCCCTGGCCCTCTGCTTCTTTTCTTATGGACTTAGAATTTAGCTTCTGTCTAGCTTCATTTTATTGCTGACATCACCTACTTCAGTGTCTTTGTTTTAGATACACTATGTCTTTAAAGATACATGTTTTATTCAGCTCTGTCATTTCTGTTGAATTTCATTCTCAGATGTCCAGCAGTCATTATCTCCACTGGGCTAATAGGCATTTCACAAACCAAAACCCCTTATAACTGCTTTCCTTAACTTTGTGTGTAGTGATCCATCTGCTAATTTTTCACATTACCTCACACTGTTCAAGTTTTTTTCCTCATTTTTTTTATAATACTATTGTTCCTTACCACTATTGTGATGTCATACAGATGATTGTTTTTTGTCTATTAATTTTCTAGGTGCTGGAGGACATTTATCTCTATGTCTATCAGTTTCTTTTTATATTTACTATGGTTTTTGCCTTATTTCTGTTTTGATACAATACAACTCACAAATTATATCATTAATATGGCTTGGATTCTGTTACGTAGTTATTGTTTTCACCCAGCTATTTCCTTTTGCTTTATATCCTTTCCAATTTTTACAAACTTTGCACCTGCACTATATACGTTTTATCTGTCTTGAATTCATTTGTTATATTTGTGCCTTTGAATAGATAGTATGTGTTTACTTATTCACATACAGAAACAATATTTTAATGTTATTTCAGACCATTGATTCTGTTACGTAGTTATTGTTTTCACCCAGCTATTTCCTTTTGCTTTATATCCTTTCCAATTTTTACAAACTTTGCACCTGCACTATATACGTTTTATCTGTCTTGAATTCATTTGTTATATTTGTGCCTTTGAATAGATAGTATGTGTTTACTTATTCACATACAGAAACAATATTTTAATGTTATTTCAGACCATTTTTATTTTAATATTTGCAGTTTTATAGTCTTCCTACTTTTTTAAAAAATAGGGTTTTTCTTGTTGATTTTTTTCTTTTCCAATTTAAAAGGAATGTAGTTCTTTTTATTTATTTTTAGGTATTTGGGTATATAATTCCTTTGTTTTTGTCTTAAATTCTTACTGTACCTAAAAGATCATTTTTATCACTTAGTTTGAAGTAGATATCTCTCTTTCTCTTTCTGTCACTCTGTGTCTGTTGTCTGTCTGTCCCTCTCTCTTTCATAAACAAAAGTTGCCTTATGAAAACTCTTGCTTTTCTCCATTGTTTGAAATGTGATCTTTATCCTGTTTTTAACCTTTTTCTTTCTTAATTTTTTATTGAGTATATAAGTACAGTATATGTTTTTGACACATAATGAATATATTTATTGTGCAATATTGATACATTAATACATAACATATTGCACCTTGATCGTTTGTATTTCCCCTTTCCTTTTGTCTCCCCCCATCTCCGGATCCCCCTTCCCATCTCTACAAAAGCTTTATCATATTTTAAAATTATATGCCCCCCCCACATACTAGAGGCATTCTAGGCTTATGTTTCATATTCAAGTTTTAAGCATTATGTAACTTTTTGATAATTTAAAAAAATCTAATAGATTTATTCCTCTTTTGGTCCACTTTGATTTACGTACTCTTTTAATTATTTGCTACAATTTCCATTTCTTTATTTCAGGAACATTTTAGTGGATAAACCAAATGACCAGTCTTCAAGATGGTCTTCAGAGAGCAACTATCCTCCCCAGGTAAGATTATATGCAGCCTCTGATATTACTTAGAATTCAGAATTAGGCACTTATTCATTTGATAAAAGTTATCTTGTGTCCATTTGTAGTTTATTCTTTGGGATTGTGAGGTAAATTTTTTTTCTATTTCTTTAAATTTTGGAAGAATTTTTATTTCACAGGCAAATGTAATGTGGGATTTGATGAGAGACTTTTTTCCTTCTGTCTACTGAAATACTTAAATTCTACTTTTTTTCTGGGTTAATAATGATGCAAAACTTTTTGTTTTACTTTTGCGGAGTCAGTATTGAACCCAGGGCCTTATCCTTGTTGGGTACTACCGCTGAACCACACCTTCAGCCTAGAACTAAGTTTCTTGATCCCTTATGAGGAAACTGTTAACCAAGAAGAACTGGTTAAAGTGAAGGTGTTGCTATTCTGACCTGAGCAAAGGTTATGAACTCTGTTGTATTATACTCAATCATTCTATAAATGTTTAAGGAAATCTTAGTAAATCGTAGTAAATTGAGCTTTGAGTTAATGATTGCCTTTTATGAAAAGTGAAGTTAATATAGTTTTCATTTTATCAAAGTGGGATACCATGAGCTAAAATTTCTTTTCCTGATTAAGTGGTATCTTAATTTAAAACCAATCATTCTTTCACATAATATACTTTCCACCTTAATGCTTATTTAGTAGGCACACTTAATAATTTCCATATCCTCGAGGAAATTAATGCTGTTATAGGCAAAGTAAATGAGTAAACAAAACTTTTTTATTCTAGTGTAATTAATGGCAACCTAGTTTCTGTACTTATTTTTCTTTTTATGTTGCTTATTTGCTTGGATCACCTGGTATTTGTGTTTTATTGCACAATATGTGTCTAAAGGGTATATATTCATATTTTATATAAACAGTATAGAGACTAATAAATAACTTGTGTAATTATCAACAATTTTTTTATGTACTTGGGATCGAACTCCGGTCCTTGTGCTTGCGAGGCAGGTGGCAGAACCATTGAGCAAAATCCCTGGCCCTTCAACAGTTTTTAGAAGTGAAAATAACCACAACCTTTTGAAGCCTCCTGTAAGCCCCTTCTCATATCTAACTTTTGCTTACTGTACTGATATTTGTTATATATAACTGTAGTTTGTTCATTTTCCCTGTTACATTGTATTCCACTGTATAAATATGCAGAAAAAGGCTACTGTGACCTCTTCTTTTGACCTGCTCCCACCTTGAGTAATGTACTGATCTTTGCTAATAAATCTGTGCTTTTACTTTAAAAAAATATGTGAAAGTAGTTTGCTGTTGAGGCATTTGAATTTTTAATGGATTTTTGCTGTTATGGGACAGGCTGGTATGAACATGTTTTTTGGTATATAGGAGTTTCTAAATTATTGAATCTTAGGGTATATATGTGTAGATTTAACTTTATTTCATATTGCAAAGCTATTTTACAAAGTAGCCATATAATTTATACTCTTACTGGGATTATATGCAAGTTGCTGTTGGATCGATCACATTCTCATCACTTGTACAACTGACTGTTAGATTTTTTCCAGCCTGGCAGATCTTACTAATTTTTTTAATTTAGCTTAGTTTTAATTTATTTTTTCCGGGTTATATTTAAGTTTCTTAGCCTGTGTTGATGGGCTTACATTATATTTTTAGTCATGTTTATCTTGATTCATTAGACTGTTCACATTTTCACATATCTGTTATTTAGATTTTATTATTAATGAATTATCTTTCTGTTATGAAATCTATTAACTTCTCACTATGCAATTATCCTTTGGACTGTATTTTCAAGGCAGTAGAATTTAATTTTTTTACTTAACTTTTTTTATTCATTCAAAAATTATTTAGTAAGTACTCCTTAGGATACCAAACTAGATATTCGGAATATAGCTGTGAATTAATTACTGTCTTCTTGATGAGCCAAGAAAAACTCTAAATCAGTTAACATTTAATGTGTTAAGTCCTAGAGTAGAGAGCTGGGCATGGTGGCATATGCCTTCAATCCCAGCACTGGTGAGGCTGAGGCAGGAGGATTGCCACAGGTTTGAGGCCAGCCTGGGCTACTTAGTGAGTTCAAAGCCAGCCTGAACTACATAGTGAGACTCTGTCTCTCAGAACAAAACAAACAAAAAAGTCTTAGAAATAATCTATAATGTTTTTATAATTAAGGATTAGTTTATTTTAGAAATGAATAACATGTAATCCATTTTTCTTCCTTGCAATTCATTATAATTAATACATAAGTACAATATGTGACAAATCTCTGAGGACAGCATTCTTGCCCGAAAAACGTGTAATGGGAAGCAATTCTAATTTTTACTTAGTTTTGTGAGAACCTGCTATGTTAGGTAGAATGGATATAGTTTTGGTATATAAATACATAGCAAGGAGTCTTGTATTCTTTTTGGTTGTCAGCTATGATACTTATTTCCAACTCTTCTACAAACTAGTCAAAGACCTATATAAAAGAAATAATAGACATACATAAAGTTTATGAAAGCTGCAACCAGAAAGCATTTCATCCTTTAGGATAACGATAAAACAGAAGAAACCCTTGGCTTTGGGAATGAAATGGGAGAGTTGCACTGATATTGAATAGAAGGGAAAATGAAGAAAATCCATCCCTGAGGGGTTATAGCTATGTATTGTTCTTTGTTCACATTTAGTATTCAAATTCTCAGTACTTGGCTATCCATGACACCTTATGATGTCATTTTAAAGTGACTGTGAATATTACTGTTAAGGTTCTCAGTAGTAACTTCTATGGAAGTGGTTACCTTCATCTTTAGGCCTCAGGTAGTCTCCCAAAATCATTGTGAAGGGAGATGAGCACTACACACTCAAAGATAATCAAACAAATCAGGAAACAAGACATTTTAGGAACTAGTAGAAATGTGCAAAAATTTTACATATTGAAATTAAAAGTACTAAAAGATACTAGAATTTTAAAAACTACTAATCATTTAGAGAGAAAAGATATCTGCAGGGAATAGGACACTATACAATTTGATGTGATAGATTTGAAAAATAAGCAAGCAAAACTTCTACAAATGAAAAATTAATTAAAAAATAATAGTTTATATTTGCAATACCTAAAGAATATATTTATCATGGAGGATTAGAACATGTACATATTGCGACTTAATTCTTTTTATTTCCCCTCCCTCCTTTCTCCCCTCATTTCGATTCCCTTTCCATCTCCGCAAACTCTGTCACCTGTTTTTGATTATCATTCTTTTATTTTGCTCTTTAAATTACTTATACTTTGGATTTCTCAAATAAGAGAAACTTTGTGAAATTTAACATGTCTGATATATATCACTTAGCATTATAGACTCAAGATGCATCCGTTTTCCTACAAATGACTCAAATTAATCTTTCTTTATGGCTGAGTAGTACTACATTGTGTGTATATACCACATTTACTTTATCCATTCATCTATGGATGAACAGATAGATTTAGCTATTATGAGTTTTGTTGCTATAAACATGGGTATATACGATCTCATTAACTCTTCCACTTGATCTTAGCCAAAAGGCCGAGAAGTGATCCTTAACTCTTCCAGTAAGATGCACAGAAGAGGAATAGCTGAATCAAATGGAATTTATAGTTTTAGTTTTTTGTGGACTGCCTTTGTTGATTTCCATAGTGGTTGAACTAGTTCAGATTTTCACCAAAAGTATAGAAGGATTCCTTTTTCCCACAACCTTGCTAGTATTTATTAGTCTTTAGTTCTTGATAGCCATTCTTTTAGGAGTAAGATGGAATTTCACTTTTTTTTTTTTTT
>NW_022900916.1:36049813-36057554 GCF_012274545.1 Fukomys damarensis | reverse complement strand
TCTTTTTTTTTTTTTTGTACCAGAGATCAAAGTCGAGACCTTGTGCTTGCAAGGCAGGTGGTGGCACCACTGAGCTAACTCCCTGGCTCTCATTGTTTTTATTTGTATTTCTCTAATGGCCAAAGATTCTGAACATATTTTTATGTACCTAATTAGGCCTATTATTTTGGGGGAGTCTAATAGTCTGATATTCTAGATAATAGTCTTCTGTCCAAGAAATTGCTGGCAGAGTTTTTTTTCCCCCATTCTGAGGGTTGTTTCTTCACTCTGTTGTCTGTTTCTTTCGCTGTACAGAACTTCTTAACTTAACTTTATAATCCCATTTGTTGATTGTTGGTGTTGTTTCTTGTGCAGTTGGATTTTTGTTTATAAGGTCGTTGTTTATATGTATGTATTCAGGAGTTTTACTTATTTTATCTTTTAGCAGATTCAGTGTTTCTGCTCTTATATCCAGGTCTTTTATCTATCTGATTTTCTTTTAATACAGGTTGAAAGATAGCGGGTCTATAGTCATTCTTTTTTAATATAATAACCAGTTTTCCCAGCACCTTTTGTTAAAGAGGCTTTTTTTCCAGGCTATGTTTTTGGCCCCTTTGTTAAAAATCAGATGGCCATAGGTCCCAGAAGTTGTTCTGCATCTCTCTTTTCTGTTCCATTAATCAGTATGTCTGTTGTGGCAGTACCATGTTGCTTTGAAGTCCAGGATTGTGATTGCCTCCTGCTTTGCTTTTGTTGCTCAGAATTGCTTAGGCTATTCTGAGTCTTTTATTTTTGTGCTTTTGTGTCTTATTAACCTGTCTATTTGTGAGAGTTGGATATTGAAGTCTCCTGCAGTGATTATATTAGTGTTTATCTTTTTATGTCTAGTAATTTTTGTTTTATGAATTTGGGTTCTCCAACATTCAATGCATATGTATTTAAAATTGTTATTTCTTCTTGACGAATCGTTTCCTTTACCATTTATGTAGTGGCTATCTTTGTCTCTTCTGATCGGTTTTGGCTTGGCTTTGTCTGAAAATGAGATGGCTATTTCTGCTTTCTTTCAGGTTCTACTTACATGAAATCTTGTTTTTCCATCCTTTTACTTTCAGTCTGTGTACTTCTTTTTGGATGAGATGTGTTTCCTGTAGGCAAACTATGGTTGGATTTTATTTTTTGATCCAGTTGGCCACTCTGTGTCTTTTGATTCAGGAGTTAAAACCATTGACATTGAGAATTATCATTGTAATTATTTATTAAATCCTGTGATTGCATTATTTTTCCAGTGTTAGGTCCCCCTACTCCATTGTTTAACTCCTTTCCCAGTTAGATGTATACTTTCTTTTTGGCTATTTTGTGCTGGTGGCCTCCCCATCTCTGTAAGTATTATCTGCAATGCTGTTGTAGTGTTCATTATTTCTTTAGTTTCTTTGTGAAAGAAAGTCTTGAATTCTCTGTCAGTCTTGAAGGCTGATTGTGTAGGCTATAGATGCCTGGATTGACAATTTTTTTTCTTTTAGATCTTAAAAAACTTTACTCCAACTTGTCTTGGCCTTTAAGGCTTGTGCTGAGACATCTGCTGTTATTCTGATAAGCTTTCTTTTTATAGGTTATTTGATGTTTTTCCTTAACAGCTTTTAGCTTTTCTTCCTTTTGTTAAATTTTGAGAATTTTCATTGTGGTGAGTCGTGGAGAGACTTTTTTTCTGTTTGTGCCTACTAGAGATTCTGTGCCTTTTGTACTTTCCCTAGATTTGGAAAGTCTTCTGCTATGATTTCAGTGAATTTCTTTTGTATCTTTTGAATTGTCTTTAATTTTTCCTGTAATCTTGTAATCATAAGGTTGTTTTGTTTTGCTTTGTTTGTTTTGTTTTACATCATCTAGCAGCTATTGGATCCCAGCATGCATAGTATCTTGTCATTTTTAGTTTGTGATCTACCCCTACCTTGTCTTCTATTTCTGACATTGTTTCTTCACATTGGTCAAATCTGCTACTCATGCTTTCTATTGAATTTTTTATATCTTATGTTTCTGCTTGCTCTCTTTTCATAATTTCTAATTCTTTGCCAGAGTGGTCATATTTTGTTTTTTTGTTTTTGTGTTTTTGGTACTGGTGATCAAACTTGGGACCTTACACTTGTAAGGCAGGCAGCGAAACCACTGAGCTAAATCCCTTGCACATTGGTCATATTTTGAATTGTCTTATTTAACTGTTTTCTTTTTCTTTAATCTCCTTGAACATTTTAGTAGTAAAACCCTTTATCTGTGTAATTAAATTATCTTTAAGTTGATGAATATTTAGGAATTTCTTTGTGTTTCTTTAGTCTCTTCAAACATTTTAGTTGTTGTTCTTTTTCTGTAACTTTCTCTACTTCAGTCAGTATCCTTGAAATCAGTTTTTGGGAGTAAATGGTTTTTGGAGGTATCTTGTTTCTTTGCTTTCTCACATTTCTCATTTTTGTGTTGTAATTTGAAGATCAATGTAGAAGAATTCTGTCACTATTATGCTGATCTCTTCAGATTCTGTCTCCCTATGTTGGTTCCTTGGGTTTAATTGTGTTTTAGTGTTTATGCTCCTTTTCAACCTACTCAGCATAATATTTGAAGGCCTTCTTAGCCTGCCATCTCTGTTGGTAGGGAATAATATAACATGAAAACCCTAGAAATACCTTAATAATTTCATCCTTCTCCCTCCTCAAATATATTCTGCTAATATTGCCATGAAAAACATGTCATCAAGGTGACTGCTAAATACACTAGGTTTGGGTAAAATGTACAGGCACTTAATGTCTTCACAATTGCATTATGAAAGATTAGATTAAATGTCTTGCAAAGTAGTTTAAGTACAAGTATAATATTAAGTATTACTCTTTGTATTATGGACCAGAGAGAGCAGTTGAAGTTGATTAAGAAACAGCCAGCATTCTTCTTTTTTGTAACCTAGAAGGTCAAAGAAATGTTAGTGGTTATTTAACATAATTTGTGTGTGTGTGTGTGTGTGTGTGTGTGCATGCACACACTGTATGTACCACTAACTCAGGTTATTCCTTCTATTTGATGAACTATGACAAGAATGTTGTAAGAATGAACTGCTTGCAAAGTGAGGAAGAACATATGTACATTTCAGTATACTTTATTTGTCCAAGTTTGTGAAAGGATCATTGCACAAATTATATAATAAATACGTTTTTCTAAATTTTATTTTTGCAATACTGTGGATTTAACCCAGGGCTTTTCATGTGCTAAGCAAGCTCTCCTCTCCTCCCCTCCCTTCTTTTCTTGTTTTGAGAACAGTCTTGCTTATTTTCCCCAGCTGACTTTGAATTTGTAGTTCTCCTGCCTCAACTTCTTGAGTAGTTGTTATGTGTGCTAGATAATAGTTTGAATTGTTATAATTTACATATAGTATAGTGTATGCCCTAAATGTGTACCATATCCAATTTGAAAAATGTACATGCTAATATAATTCATACCTCTTTGATGATATAAAATGCCTTCATTACTTCCAAAAGGTCCTTTTTGCCCGCTATAGTTTTCCCACCCTGTACACAGAGGCAGCCGTAGTTCAGATTTCTTAGTTCAAAACTTTGATGTAGATGGAGTCAGGGAGAGAGATGCCCCCACATACACATATATCAAGACTTTTTATCCTCAGTATGTTTTTTGATATTTATCCATGTTGTCATGTGCATTAATATTTTCTTTATGTGATACTATTCTTTTGTATGCATATACCACAGTTGTTCTATTCTTCTATTTAGGGACTTTGGTTATTTTTGTTTTGATGCCTATGCATAAAGCTTTTATGGGTGTTCTTTTATAAGATTTTAAAAATAATATATTTCATTTCTTTTGGTTAAATATCTAAAATTAGAATTGTTGTATCATAAGGTAGGAATATATTTTATGTGAAATTGTCAAGACTTGTCACTTCATAGCCTCATTAACATTTGGTATGACACACGTTTTAGTTTAACTAATTGTTGGTGTGAAGTGGTTGTAATTTGTAAATTGAGTATTTTTTCCATTTGCTTATTAAATGTTCATTTAGCCTTTTAATGAATTTTTTACCCATTTAAGAGTGAGAAGTTCTTTACTTTTTGATTAGTATTGAATTGTATGTTAGGAGTTGTTTATTCCTGATAGAAGTCCTGTTTCAGCTATATACTGCAGATATTTTCTGTCAGTTTGTGGCTTACCTGTGTCTTTTATTTATTTTTTAATAGCTATTGAGGTATAATTGACATATATTTTTGGTATGCAGTTTAGCAAGTTTTGACATAAATATACTTCCTTGAAAATACCTGCACTGAAGATAATAAACATGTTACCACCAAAAGTTTTTGTGTTCCATTTTAATCCCTTCTATCCACCTCCATCCCTGTCTCCAGGCAACCACTGATGGGTGTTCTTTCATTACAGATTGCATTTCCTAGTTTTTATAGTTAGTATTTTCTAGGGTATTATATAAATACATCAACAGAATATTTATTTTGTCTGATTTATTTCACTACAAATGATTGAGATTCATTCCTGTTATAGTTTGTATCGATAATGCATCTTTTTTGTCTTTTTATATTGCCTACCTCAATTCTGCTATGAATGTCTCATAGTTTGTTCATTTTTATGCAATTTGATGGGCATTGGATTGTTTTCCAATTTGGGGCTGATAAAAATAAAGATGTATTGATAATGTATGTGTCTTTGTGGTCTTAATTTGCATTTTTACAATTACAATGATTATCTTATGCTTATTTGTCTTCTTAAGTGTTCTTTGGTAAAATGTCTTTTTAAATGGTTTGCCAGTTTTTAAATTTATTGTTTACTTATTGTTGGGTTTTGAGAGTTTTTATGTATGTTTGTCCTTTATCAGGTGTATGATTTACAGTTATCTCTGCTGTCCTCAGAAAAGAGTTCATATTTCTTAACATGGTTACAAATTTCGGTTCCTTCCAGCAGGAGATTAATTTTGTTCCCCTGTGTCAGGAATTTTGGCTGGCTTTGTAACTTGCTTTGACCAACAGAAAATTCAACTATAATTTCTTAGCAAGATCTCTTGGTACTCTGAGACAACTGTGGTTTGAGGAAAGCCCATCTAGCCTTCTTGAATGCAAATAAAAGCTGGCAAGGAAAGGCCCAATCCCATTCAAACCCAGCCTCTTCACACCCCAACAAAGCCTAGTTTGCCAGACAGTTCACCAGCTGAATACAGCTACATAAGTGAATCTTGGAGATACCAGAAAAAGAACTGCCTAGTGAACCCACAGTATCACGAGAAATCATAAATCACTTTTGTTTTTAAGATACCCGCTTGATTTATACATAGCCTCAGACATTCATAGATACACAGTCTGGACTTGACTGTCTTGTTTTTATGCTTCCTATGTGTCTGCCAGTCCTTCTTTTCAGAGTAAATAATAATAATAGCTAGCTTGTTATTCAAATTAGAAACTAAATCGTCATCCTTAATACCTTCCTCTCCCCTTCCTACATCCAGTCATCCATCCTACCGTTTATTTCTCCAATATATATGTTGAAACTGTCTAGTCTTCTCCAACTCCACACCATTCTAATCCAAATCTCCTTCATCTCATTTGTCTGAATTATTATAACATCATTGTAACTGGTTCTGATCTATTGACTATATATATTTTTGTGTGTTGTTAGAGTGTGACTTTCTGTTACACCTGAAGAGATCCCACTGCATTCAGAATTTGCAACCCACATAATGTGGGCACAAATTGTGTAATCTGGTGGCTACCCACCTCTTATTCTCAGCACATACCATTTTCTGCCTTGCTTGCTGGACTGCACAACCCTGACATTTTAACAGGACCTAGAATTCATTTGCATAGGCCTTCATTGCTTTTTTGCCTGGGCTAGTACTGTGTAGTAAGTTGAATATTTTACCTTCCCCTTCCACTCAAAGCAATAATGATGTATGAAACCTTAAGAATGTGGCCTTATTTGAATAATTGTTTAGCAGATATAATTAAGTGATGATCTCTAGTTAAGATCATTCTTGATTAGAATAGGCCCTAAATCAAATGAGGAGTATCTTTACTAGACATAGAAAAGGAGAAGACACAGACACAAGGAAGAAAGCTGTGAAGGTGGACGGAGAGATTGGAGTTAGGCTGCTATACATCAGGAAACCTTAGGAACCTCAGATACTGGAAAAGACGAAGAAGAATCCTTCACCACTTCCTTTGGAGGGTACATGATATTGCAGACACTTCTATTTCGGAGTGTTCTGAAATCTTTCTTTAAATTGAAGTAAAATTCATCATTTGGTTAACTATTGTAAAATATATAATTCATTGCCATCATGTTTATAAGATTGTCCAACTTTCACCTCTATCTAGTTCCCAAATGTTTTTATCATCCACAGGGAAACCTTATACTTAAGGACTTAGATAGTTTCTCCTTTCTCCCTTAACCTACCTTTTAGCAACCACCAATCTTTTATGGATAATTTTTTCTGATCTAACTGATCCTATTGTATTGACCAGTAGTAGGTCTGGGTTTTTTAATTTGCTTTCTGCATGTGGTCTTTACTTACTGATACTTCATATAAGTTGAGTCATACAGTATGTGACCTTTTTGTGTCTGCTTCTTTCCCTTAGCAAGTTTTTGAGATTCACATTATAGCACATATCAGTAATTAATTCTTTTTTATGGCTATATGATACTTTTGTACTAGAGGTACTGCATTTTTTGGGGGGGCATTTATCATTGTATGGACATTTGGGTTGTTTCTACCTTTGGGCTATTGTAATACTTTTCTGTACATGTATGTTCAAGTGTTAATTCTAATAAGTGCTTTTCACTTGTTGGTTATGTAGTAATACTTTTTAACTTTTCTGAGGGACCTTCAAACTATTTTCCATGGTGTCTGTTCCATTTTGCATTCACCAGCAATACATAAGAATTTCACTTTGTCCATATGTCTGCAGATTCTTGTTGTCCATGTGGTGGGTTGTGCCTGCCCCACTTTTCCCTCCTTCCCTCGCTTCCTGTTTCCATCTTAGTGGTTATGAAGTGGTATTTTGTTGTGGCTTTGTTTTGGATTCTCATTATGACTAATGTTAAGCAGACACTGTGCGTATTGGTCATTTATTTATTTTCATTGGAAGAAGAGCTACTCAGGTTCTTTGCCCACCTTTTAAAATGGTGGTTTCTTTTTGTTAAGTTTTAAAAGTTATGTATTCTGTATTTTAGATTAATCAAATATGTGGTTTGCAAATCTCCCATTCTTTAGGTTGTCTTTTTACTTCAGTGTCCTTTGTTACCAGAGTTTTAATATATCTTTTTAGGTATTGGAAATTGAAACTAGGGCCTTCCCACTGAATTATATTCCAGCCATTTTTCCATTTTTTATTTTGAGACAGGTTCTGGCTAAGTTGTTCACACTGGGTTTCAACTTGTGATCCTCTGGCCTTAGCCTCCCAGAATGCTGGGACTTAGGCATGTGCTACCATACCCATCTCAAAAAGTGTTCATTTTGATGAAGTTCAAGTTTTATACTTCTTGTTTCTATTTTTGCATCATATCTAAGAATTCATTGTCAAATCCAAAGCCATGAGTATTGATTATTTACCCCTTTGTTTTAGTTTTCTCTAAGAGTTTTAAAATTTACCTCCAACTTTTAGGTACTTCTTGTAAAGGATCAATTTTGGATCAATTTTGACCTATTTTGACTCTAATTTTTGGAAGTAGTAATAGGTCCACCAACTTCTTCTTTTTTTTTTTTTTTTTTATT
>NW_022900916.1:35978647-36049695 GCF_012274545.1 Fukomys damarensis | reverse complement strand
CTTCTTCTTTTTTTTTTTTTTTTTACTGTTACTGCCTATATTACCCATTATTATCTTGAAACAAAGTGTTTCCAACAGAACATCTGAATTGTTTTTTTTAATAGCTTTTTTCATATGTATTCAATCAGTGTTAAAATTCCTCGATTTCTATAATTGAAGAGAATGTGTATAATGTTTTTCTGATCTAACTGATCCTATTGTATTGAGTAGTAGGTCTGGGTTTTTTAATTTGTAAAATTGGTAGAGTTGGTAGTAAATCTGTAAAATTGTTATTGTGTTTAAAATTTTATTACTGATTTCAAACATTGATTAGCTAGTGAAGTCCATGAGAATATGTAGTTACGATTTTTGCATTCTAATTATATTTTAGTTGGTTATTCATAGTGTGGTTATATCTTTTATTCAGTACTATTCCTTAATTAGAAGTTATCTCACTAGTTTATGTTTTCTCCTCTACCTATAGGATAATGTAGCTTCTAGGCCCTACTAGTGTGAAAGAATGGTGATGATTTGTTAGCTTTATAAAGCTGTTGTATACTGTTCTTTAGCTTAAAAAATAAACCTGCCAGTGCAGGTTGGACCCTATCAATCTTCTTTTAATGTTACAACTTTTACTTTTAAAGTTGTCTGTTTGTCTGAAATAGAAAATACAATTTTATTATTTATTTATTTATTTTAGTACTTGATTCTAAAGCTTGAAAGGCCTGCTATAGTTCAGAATATCACGTTTGGAAAATATGAGAAAACTCATGTCTGCAATTTGAAGAAATTTAAAGTCTTTGGTGGAATGAATGAAGAAAATATGACAGAGCTATTGTCTAGGTGAGTTATCTTGTGGGGAAGAAAGTGTTTCTAAGCAATCTGTAGTCTTAGTTTCTTTGTAGATACATCTGTGTGGGTTTTCTGCAAGAGAGTAAAGAATGTTTCTCCTATCTTGCTCCTCATTTCTTATTTTAATAATGTGGCTTGCAATTAGCTTCTACCATATACTAGTTATT
This sequence comes from Fukomys damarensis, assembly GCF_012274545.1. NCBI lineage: Eukaryota > Metazoa > Chordata > Mammalia > Rodentia > Bathyergidae > Fukomys > Fukomys damarensis. The sequence continues at coordinate 36,048,697 of NW_022900916.1, read as the reverse complement.
ATTGTTAGCGGCAGCCAGACGTGGTGGTGCATGCCTGTGATCTCAGTACTCAGGAGGCTGGAACAGGAGGATTGCCGTGAGGTCCAGGCCAGCCTGAGCTACATAGTAAGTTCAAGGCCAGCCTGAACTGCACAGTAAGACCCAGTCTCAAAAAACAAAAGAAAATCAAACAAACGATATGTGTGGTTAGCAATAAAGAATCCATTTTTTCCCTTCTATTTCAGTCATAGTTTTGAACTGTGACTAACACTTTCAGCTTTAACCAGACTCTTTGTTATATAGGAAGGCAGAGGTTGGGAAGATAAAAATCCTTGCTATAAAAATATAAATCCTATTTAAAACATTGATAGGCATAATCATTATAAGATGGAGTAGTCTAACAAGAAGGTTCTGTAAATGGGACCAGGGATTTAGCTCAGTGGTACCGCCACCTGCCTCGCAAACACAAGGTCCCAAGTTCGATCCCCAGTACCCCCCCAAAAAAACACCCAAGAAGATTTTGTAAATGAAAAAAGTATGTGATTATATCTAGCACAGTGCCTGCCACTTGGAAAGAGCTCAGTAAATTTGAGTATTAAAACAGCATCAGGAGTGTTAAGTTGTATCTCAAAATGAAGTTAGAGAACCAATGGAAGGGACAAATAAAGATGTAGAATATATCTGTGACACGTTATGCCCACTGACAATACTTTATATGAGCAAATATTACTGCTGTATTTTCTTTGAGTTGCGAAAGTACTTCAGGACATAGAGCAACCTCAAAGGAAAATGATTCTTCTGTAAATACTTGTGTTAGTGCTATTTGGTTAAATACAGAGGTAATATGGATTAATTGTGTTTCAGAGAAAGTTAATGATTTTAAACCTACAGAATAAGACTGACCTTGAAAAGTTTTGAATTGTAAAAGGAATGTTGACATCTCACTGAGAATTAAGTAATTTAATTATTTGATAAATTCTAGTATTTAGCTTTGAATTGTCAGATTTGAGAGTGAATTTTGTTTTTAATTTCCCCATATGGCTTAGAAATTTTATGTCATACAGTTATATTTTAAGAATACTAAGGTCTGTTATACATTCCTGTATACTATAGACACTTTTGTGAAAACTGAATATTTTTCATTAGCCCTCATATAATGCATTTGTGTTGCATTTGATTTAAATGTACAAGTTTTGGCCTATATTCCTATGTTCAACTACTGGTTTATGCTGCCTTGCTCAAATTCTATGAATGTTAGTTTGAATTTAAAGTCTGAATATGGCATTATTCTGTATTTTACTGTGTTGCTAAATTATAAAACTAAATTTGATGCTCTTTTTTTCCTCACAGTGGTTTAAAAAATGATTATAACAAAGAAACATTCACCTTGAAGCATAAAATTGATGAACAGATGTTCCCTTGTCGATTTATTAAGATAGGTAAGGTTTCAGCCCTTATAGAAACAAATTATTTATGCCATTGGCCTACAGACTACATACAGTTTTTGGACTAAGTATTCCAGGTCTCCTGTATTTTTAAATAAATATTGTAGGAAGACTATCATACTGCCAGTTTATATATTGTCATTGTTTGCTTTTGTGCTCCAAACATAGAGGCAAATAGTTACAAGAAAACCATATAGCCCACAAACCCCAAAAAGTTACTATGACCTTTTACAGAAAAATTTCTGTGGCCCCTAATTTATAACTATATTCTATATTTATATTTACTATATACTACATACTACATATTAAATATACACTATGTGCTATATATTATATATACTATAATATATGCTATAGTGTATAGTCTATGCTATGCATTTTATACAAAAATATATGATATACTATACATATATGATACACTATATTACATATACTTTATACTATATTTATAACTATGTTATAATTTATTAATTTCAAGTGGAACTTCTTCCAAGTGTTTTCTCAGTTGAAGTTTTCTTAGGCTTTTTATGAGATAAACTGGTTTAATTGCCTTGTTTTATGCATCTATCAGTTACTCTAAACCATGACATTCTAAAACCAAGTATATTTGAATTTCCTTAAGGCAGTATATATATATGGTATTTTTATTTTTGGTTCTTTTATATTTCATTTTTTTTATTGGTCAAACCCATTACGCTGATTTCTTTGCGTACAATTTCTTTGCCTAATGCATTGCAAACCACTGTTTGAAAATACTGCTTTAAGACGTATTTATTTAGAAAGTGTTTTAGTTTAGGAAAGTATTTGTAATGCATTCTTAAAAATAATAAATTTTGGGTTATTTTTATTTTAAGATTTATTATTTAGAAGGTAGGAAAGTTGAAAATTTGAATATTTCCATCTCTTTAGTACACCTTTTTTTGGGGGGGTACTGGGGATTGAACTCGGGTCCTTGGACTTGCAAGGCAGGCCACTGAACCGCTGAGCTAAATACCCGGCCCTCTTTAGTACACATTTGAAAATATATTAAAACGAGTCACATTTCACAAAAAATAATGATAAAATTTAGAATCCTACAATATATTTTATAGTCATAATGTGTTATTAAGGTAAGCCTATTTGTTTTGTTGAGTCAAAAGGAATATGTGAGATTCTAATATACTACTCATAATGAAAAATATTACATCTACTCAAGTCCCAGAAAAATATTCAGTGTATTAACTGTTGTTATTCTCTAATTATTTTGTTATGAATTTTGTTTTATTTTTTCATGGAAGTAAGAAGAGTGCTTTTTCTATTTATTAATATCTACATGTACAGTATTACATAAAAATTCATTTATTACAACCTATAAAGCACTTGTGTTTGTAAGATTTCTTCTGTATAACTAATAGTCCAACTGAAATATTAGGCTAAAGGAATATCTGAGGTCTTAATAAAGACTGTTGAAGGAAAACTGGTTTTAGATTAATTGTATGTCCAATGCATTATTTTTCTTTTGTAACTATTGTTTCTGTTTTGATAAATAATTGTAAATAAGAACTTATATTCTGATTTCTTTTAATAAATTAACTGTTGGTTATTCATTTTTTACTAGTAGGTAATCCTTTCATCAATATTTAGATTGTCCAAATTCCTAAAGGCCTTTGCATAGCTTTATCAATTTTGTGATCATATATTTCAAATCTATAGACAGGGGATCTCTTTCTTCCCTTCTCCGTCAGCCTTTTTTCTTCCCTTTTTCTCTCTTTTGCTGAGTGATTGAATATGTACACTTTTTTCTCCCAGCTTTATTAATGTAATTAATAAATAATAATTATATATAATTATGTTGTAAAACTATGTTTCAGTATATTGCATATTGTGACATGATTATTTCAAACTAATTAACATACCTATTATCTCATACACAAATACATGGTGGGGGTGTGTGTTAAAAACTTACAAGATCTATTCTCCGCAGTTTTTAGGTATGCAGTACATTGTTTTTATAGTCACCATTTTGTACAGTAAATCTCTGGAAATTATTTCTCTTGTTTAACTTAAACTTTGTATCTTTTGAACTATTTCTCCATTCCCACCATCAACCTTCTCAGGTTAGTTTTATGGTATTCAGACATAATATTAATTGGAGTTTTCAAAAAAATACATATTACTCATTTGATATTCACAATATTCAGATAGTTTCATATTTCTTGCCAGTTAAAAGATGTTAGTACTGGCTTGGAGTGCTTTCTAACTTTTCCCCAACATTTTCTTTGAAATTAATTTAAGGATATTGTGAAACTTTTAAGACTATATGTTAGTATTTTGGTTTATCACCATATTTAAAAAAAAAAACTCAATCTGATAAAGATTTGAGTAATCTTTAGCTTTCTTTTGGTGTGCTATGATTTAGCACAGATATTTATTTATCTGGTTGGGATATATAGAATTTATGTTAAGTTTTTTGTTATTTCACATTTATATTCTACAGTAATAATGTTTAAAAATCTTGATTTATTTAAACAAATTTATCTTTAAATAACACGATTTCTATATATAGTTAACTTTCAGTTTTTCATACTAAAGGAAAGAAACAGAAGCAAGACTAACTCAATGACAGACTGTCTTCAAATCATGCAGTAACATCTAATTATAATTTTCATTGAACATATCTTATTGTTTGCATAAACTACATTAGAGTAAGTGTGATCCCAAATTGTTAACGAGAAAAATAATCCCAGTTTTACTATGTGGCAGGGGGGTTTCCAAATAATTGTAGATGCTTATATGTGATATTCAGAATATGAATATTTAGGTAACTTTCTTATTTTTCTGTTAAAATTAATATTATTGGCTGCTTTCCTTCAGGTAAATTTTATATTTCTTTTTAAAGTTACCTTTTGTATAAAATGAGGATGGTAATACCTTTTCTGCCTAATTATAGGGAAGGTAGTTATATTGGACATTTTCTTGAATTCTGTTTGATTTGTGGAGTAGTTGGTAGTCTATTAAATTTTAAGATCATGTTTATGAAGGAAATTATTTCATTTTGTTTGGTTTTTTGGGGGTACTGGGGATCAAACTCGGGTCCTTGTGCGTGCAAGGCAGGCGGTGGAACCACTGAGCTAAATCCCCGGCCTGGAAATTATTTCATTTTGAATGTATTTTTAGGTACTATAGAAAAAGAATATGTACAGGTATAATTTGGATCATGATGTCATTTCAGCAATCATTTAGAATATTTAATATTTATATTTTTGCTAGTTTTGTAAGGGCTTTCACATACAGTATCTTTTTTTTTTTTTCCTCTTTTTTTCTTGTTTTGGTACTAGGGATTGAACTCAGGACCTTGTGCTTGTGAGGCCGGCAGCAGGCAGCACCACTGAGCTAAAATCCCTGGCCCCTCATGAAGTATCTTAACAGCAGATGAAAATTTTTCCTTTTTTAGTTCAAGAAACAGGGCAGAAATTAAATGTTAGCTAGCCTGTCATCATCAAAGATAACAGAATTTAGTATACGCATACCACTTTTTGGACTTTATGACACTGTACTGCTTTCAGTAACAGTAGGTACTATTTATGAAATACCTAACACTCAGTGACATAGGTGTTTTTGTACTCACTTTATAGGTTAGGAAACTGAAGTTTTGAGGTTAAGTGTTTAGGCTAAAACCATACTAGTACTCAAATGTAGTGATTGGATATAGACTTAGGTTTGTTTACTTCCAAAGGTCAAATTTGCTTACCATATAATATATATATTATTTCCTCAGGATTATTTCCTAATGATTGTGCAATCCTTGGAGAGAGTAACCATCTTTTGTTTCCTCAAATTTCAAAAGTGCCAAGCAAACTGTTTTCCTCAGTGTAGACATTTGTGTATGTACTTTATTACATTTTGAATTATATAAGAATTTCAGGTGATAAATCAGTAGCTTCATGAATTTTCTGAGGGAAAAATTTGCATCTTTATATTTCCTAACTGGTCACCAACGTTTGATATTTCCTTCAGTTATGAACAGTAACTCATAATAGGTTTAGTACCTGTGACTTGTCAAAATTTAGAAGCTACAAATAAATATAAGTTACAGATTCTTTCACATAAGTGTTGCAGATTTCATCACAACTTTGAAATTGTTTAAGTAATAGACCTGCCACTAGATCTTTTGTTAATGTATTAATAGAATATTAATTTATTTTAATAATTTTTATCTTATAACTATTTTAATATAATTGACTTACTCTGCACTTTTGTGTGTTTTACTTTATACATTTAAAACTAAAGGTAGTATGTCATAGGTTTTATTGAGCAGCCAAAAAGGATCATGATGCAAGGCAAAGAGCTCTTATGGAGTACTGTTTTTGGTAGGACTTAGAGTAGAAGTGGAGAGAAAGAATCTTGGCTTCAGGTAAGACCTAGAAAGATAGGGAAAATTTAGTAAAGGAGGAGCATCATTAATTGGGGGATTGGATTCCAGAAAGTAAGTTAAAAATTTGGGAGGGAGAACTTCAGTGAGAGATAGGATCAAAGGAAAGGAAACCTAAAGTGGCATGGGATGAGAGTATTGGTTACCAGTGATTGGAAGAGTTTACAACTTCATTCATATCATGGTAACAGGTAAATTACATCAGCGAGACAGCAGAAAGAGATACTGAGTTTTAGAAGGATTCTAGCAGGAGTCTTGGTTTTTGTTATGGAGACAATAAACTTCTGTAAAGGAGTCCTTTGCAGCACAAATGGTTGTGGGGGCTTCAGAGAGACTTCAGTTTAGACTCGCTGTGACATGTATTCTGAATCTCAAGAGTGTGTGGAAGTCTGGGTTGGCTCTTAAGTCTAGAAGGTATCCTGGTTCTACATGGATATATATACCTTTTATGAGAGTGAGAAGGCAACATTTTTAAAATGTTGTTCAAAGGAAAATTAAGAAAACTAATGATAATAAAGGCTAGCAGTTATTGAGCACTTAGTATGTGCCAGTTACTTTGCTAAATATTTTGTGTACTTATTAATTCCGTAGTGGAATAGATACTTCTTCAGAGTGGGTAATCTTGAATTTTCAGGATCTTCTGGAACCTGATCTTAAAATTACTTGCATCTTAAAGTAGCTGTTTTATTCATCTAGAAAAGAGTGATATTGTTAAAGCACATTGAATATACCATAGTTAGGCCTCATTTAAGAGTAGCAATGCTAGAACCTTAGTCTAGTATCTGTGTGCTGTATGTATCATATTTTATGAAAAAGGATGCATCTTGATTGTGTCTGTGTTCATTTGGTCTTTGGGGAAGACTGGCCTTTGAACTGTAGAAACTCCTACCCTTGAGATAGACAGTTTATTAGAAGTTGCTTATCCTTTTATTTAAGGTGGGAGCAGAGGCACATTTTATGAGAAGATAAATAATGTATTTCCAGAGCTCCCAGTTTACATTTTGATTTCTTATAGATCATATATAGTATGTCTAATATGCAATATTAAGGTTGTTAATCCACCAAAAATCATTGGTCAGGCCTGAGATTTAGCTCAGTGACATTGTACCTGCCTCTCAAATACAAGGTTCTGAGTTCAATTCCCGGTACCAGGAAAAAAAAATCACTGGTAAATTGAAATGAGGGAATATCATCTTGTCATTTTGTTAAAATTAAGTTGTTAACAACTAATTATATGTTCATTTGTAACATAAGATATCCTTTGTTAGATGACTTGGTAATTTACCTTCCTCTCCTGTGTTCTTTCAAATGTATTAAGAAATAGAACAAATTTTCTTGTAGAAACATTTCTATTGGACCACTGGGTGTATAGAGTAAACCTCATTGGAATAAAATTGTTTAACTGTTTTAATAAATGAATATTTTGCTGAGACTTAAATAGATATAATAGGAAGATTCCCTTTCTCTTAATTTTATTGAGCTTGAATCTCTAATACTGTGTATATGGTTACATGTATATAATCTTGTAGCTCTGGGATTAAAATCATGTTTTATTCTGACTTATACTACTTGGTGGTTATTGCTATGTGATGTAGTGGACTTTTAAATGTCAGTGCTATACAAAGGAACAAACAAGTTTAGGCATCATGGTGCATGCCTATAATTCCAGCACTCTGGAAGCTTGAGGCAGGCAGATCACAAGTTTGAATCCACCCTCAGTAGCTTAGACTTAGTGACACTCAAAAAATAAAGAAAAGGCCTGGGATGTTGCTCAGTGCAAATGCTCTGCATTCAATCCTCAGTATCTCTAAAAGAAAAAAAAAGAAATGGGAGGAGAGGGGGATAAGTGGGGAGGAAAAGAGAGAATAAAACAGTGCTGAAAATTTAGGATTTGTTGATATAAAACTTTTGGAAAGTTTTCTTGTTTGCATGTGTAAGCTGAAAACAATCTAAACATTCTCATAGTGCTTCATATGTCCACATGGTTGGTTGCTACTGCCTATGTCTGTCTGTATTCACATAACTTCTTTAAGTAACAGCGTAGGAAAAGTACCTGACCCATATGTCTTAGTTCCTTTTTTAATTTGCAATCAGATATCATGGTCTATGCTGGATCTTTTTATCCATGTGTGATTTTTTATAATGTTGGCCATTTAGAAAATGGTTCACTGAATTACACAGATCTTTGAAACATTCCATTATATAATATTTTCAGATCACCTTCATTAATATTATCTTGAATCAGAAAAATCTTAGGAAACTAGTTAAGCTTAAACTTCTAGACACTAATTTTCCAAAATTCTGATTATGTCTTAAAAACTTGAATTTTCTTTTCTTTTTTTAATTTCTTCTCTGAATCATTGTTGTGAAATTCAAAAAATTAATTTTATTGGCACATTTGAGATATACACTATGACATTTATTATTGGAGATTTATACCTTTACATAGTATATCTTGATTCTTATTTTCCTCATTCCCCTGCCTTCCCTTCAATCCTTCTCCTCCTATTTACAAAAGCTTTGTTTCCATTTTTTCATTTTCTCATGTTAATTCCATTCCCTTCTTTCCTTTCCCCTACCCATCTCCCACTTTCCCTTTGAATTTTATTTTCAACAGCTCCTATCTTTAGTTTTCCTTTGAATTTTTCCTTTAGTTTTCATCTTTAATTTTCCTTGAATGTCTAACAAATACCCAAATCTGAATAATCAGGTTATTTGTCACTTTTTCTGTCAAGCATAAGAATCCTATACAGGAAAAGACCCACTTATTTTAGCTCATAGCTCAAATGATTGCACACATTGTTTTCCTTAAGATAACCATTAGGCTTTGTTGTGCAGTAAAAGTCCTTTAGTGTTTATCATTTTCTCACAGAGGATACTAAAAAGATGTGTATTTAATCATAGGGATTTAATAAGGTTAAATTTTACTGTATCATCAGGAATATCCTTAAATGAACTCTCTTTTTTTTACTAAAGTATAAGTAAGTATATGGTGGATGAGGAATACAGCGCAACTTGTACTGAATTAAGAATGCTACTACTAGGGCCAGGGATTTAGCTCAGTGGTTCTGCCGCCTGCCTTGCAGGTGCAAGGGCCTGAGTTTGATCCCTGGATCCAAGAAAAACAGAATGCTAGTATTTTTTGGTGTTACAGCTTTGCTACCAAGATGTCAGCAGTTTTACTAACCATTGCATTTGCACCCTCGATGTCAATGTAGTATTATTAAAATACTATTATTATTTATTATTACCAAGAGTAGTTTGATCACCTGAAACTGCTGGAAAGTATCGTGGGGATCTCCAGAAGTTCCAGGATCATGTTTTAAAAACTTCTGTAATGTTCCATTTTTATTGATGTGAAGTTGGTTCATTCTATGTTAAATTCTTCTGGATACTTCAGAGATTTTTGGCTAGTTTTTTCCCCTGTTCTACTCATTTATTTTTCTTTTCTGGACTAATATCAGAGTAATACAATAATTATATCTTCATATATGCTTGTGTTACTATTTTTATTATGGATATTCTTGTGTTCCTTTTTCAGGTCAGCTTGTTCAGTTACATGTCAAGAAAAATTGGTATATACTACTGGATTTTTTATTAAGATTACATTAAATTTATAAGGAAGGGAATTTACATGTTTGAAACGTTGTTTTCCTATTGAGATAGAATGTTACTTCATTTATTTGATTTTTCAGTAAAAATTTTCTTTTATAAATATTGCATATTTTTGCTGTATACTGAGATACTTTCAGGCTTTTTTGCGATTATATAGGTGATTTTTTTTTTTTTTTAAATAATGCTGGGGATTGAACTCAGGACTTTGCACTTGCAAGGCAGGCAGCAGAACCACTGAGCTTAATAATCTCTGGCCCTATTTTATTTTCTAATTGGTTACAAATATATAGGACACATTGAGTTTTACATGTTTATGTTGTATGCAAACGAAAAAGCTTTTCATTTGGAAATTAGCTATAATCTTCAAGCAACTTTTTTTTTTTTAGGGTGTGGTTCATACTGGGGATTGAGTTTGAACACTCTGCCACTGAACTTCATCCTTTAAATTCTGAGACAGGTTCTTGCTAAGTCGCCCAGTAGGGACTTGAATTTATTATCCTCCTGCCTCGGTTTCCCTAAGTGCTGGGATTATAGATGTATACCACTGTGCCTGGTGACAGTTTTTTTAATTTGATTTTTTTTTCTTATTACACTGGCTAAGACCTCTCATATAGTATTGAGTAGTAGTGATATTGGGACTTTTTGTCTTGTTCTGACTTGAGAGGAAATATTTAATATATCTTCATTAGGTATTATTTTTTAAATTTGTGATGCTTTTTAAAAACATTTAGGTAAGGATATTTCCTTTGTTTATATTCCTTATATATTAAGGATTTAAAAAAAACATAATTAAACTTAACATTTTATTAATTTATTATTAGCATCTCTTAATTGAACACTTGGGTTTGATGGTACAGCAGTGTGGGAGGCTCAGACAGGAGAATCTTAAGTTTGAGCCCAGCCTAGGCAATTTTGTAATTTGGTGAAACCCTGTCTCAAAATAAAAAATAAAAAGGTCTTGGGATATAGCTCAGTGCAAAAGCCCCAGGTTTAATGCCCAGTACACCCCCCAAAAATAAATAAATAAATAAAAGCTTTCTTTTAGCATTTTATTAAGTCGATAAATTAATTTAACATAGCTTCTATTATGAAGTCATCTTTCTGTTCCTGGAATGAAGTATATTTGGTAACAGTGAAAACAAGGTAGTTTTTTTTTTCTCATCTTTTTTCCCCTTTAATTTGGATATACATTCATAGCCGAGATTAGTCTTATATCTTTTTCTTTGGTGATACCAGGTTATTACTGATAAATAATTGAACTTTAAATCCCTTTCTGTGCTCTTGATCTAGTTTAAATAATATAATTATCTTGTAGGTTTTGTGAAATTGACTTGTTTAATCACTGAATTCTCATTGTGTTTATTTGGGAATACACACACACACACACACACACACACACACACACCCCACTTTGAATTATCTTACTGGGTTTTTTAAACTAAGGAAACCTCATGATTCTTTTTTACTACTATATCCTTAGCATTTAGCATAGTGCTAGGCATGTAGAAGATGCTCAGAAAACATTGTTGAATAAATCCGTACAGACTCAAATAGTGATTTAGTTTGCTAAGATTTTATTGCACTATGTTAATTTTTTTTTCCCCCTTTTTAAAGTTCCACTCTTGTCCTGGGGACCCAGTTTTAACTTTAGCATCTGGTATGTTGAACTTAGTGGAATTGATGATCCTGATGTAGTACAACCGTGTCTCAACTGGTACAGCAAGGTAGGGTTGTATTTTTAAATTATGACCTTATGTTTAATGCCTGTAGAAGGAGGAATTGCTTATCTTCATCGAGAATAATTTAAAGTATTGAGATTAATAATAAAAGTTACAGTGATTCATCAACTAACATTTTTAAGCATTAACACTGTGCCAGCTTCTAACCAATCTTGATAACTCATTTAATCATTATCACTCTTGAGTCTGTGCAATTATTATCCTCATTATTATTCAGATGAGGAAATAGAGCACAGAGAAGTTAAATATGTTGCCCAGAATCACACAATTGTGAGGTGCTCAAGCCAGTATATGAACTCAGGTAGTCTGGCTCTATAGTCTGATTTGGCTCTGAATTTTGTTTTTAACCTATTTTGATACAAACACTTTGAACATGGCTTTTAGTGGTTTACTTATTACCTGGTAGAAATTTTAAGATGTTATTATTGAGACACCCTAGAGTCAATATGATAAACAGGTGTTACAGTTTCTAATATAGCTATAGTATATTGTTTATATAGAGAATGATCTTGTTTTAGAGACCAAAAAAAGCTATTAATGTAAAATCAGTATGCATACAGAATCATTCCTTGATTATTGGATAAAGTTATATCTTGATAATTACAGTGTTTGAGGAGTGGATATTTAATGATCTTTTATTAGTCAAGAATTTAGCTAACTATAAACAAATTTGTATTTCAAATCCTTATTTTCTTCCTTTCTAAAGGGTAATGCTTACAATCATTTAATTATCATATAGTGCTTTTGTTAATGCTTGTTGTACAGTGGTATACTTAGAAAATTTCAGGTGTTCCAAAAACATTCTTACAGTTGATTAAAAGAAAAATGTTCTGATTTTTGTGGTTTATTTTGAGATAGAGTCTCACTGTAGTTCAGGTTAGCCTTGAACTCACTATGATGCTCCTGCCTCAGCCTCCTGAGTGCTGGGATTATAGGCATGCACCACCAGGCCCAGCTAAAAATTATTTTGTGAGCTTATATATGGTTATTCATCCTGTTAGGATAGAAGTTTTATAAATTAAGTGCCTACTTTTTGGAATCTAGATAATTGAGATACTTCATTTATACTGTTTAATAGATGATAAAATTTAATTTCTGTGTGATAATTTTTGAGTTGTAAAACCTGCTTATAAAATTAGAATACCTGTCATTCGTGTAATAGTTTTTTTTAAGCAAGAGCAAAAAGCATGATATAATTTATGAGTATTAGTTAATTTCTGTGCTTTTAGTACTTGCATTGTAATTTGATTAGTCAAAGTTGTAGGAGATCAAATTTTTACAATGTTAAGTGAGCATTAGTACATAGCATGTTACATCTTCTTTCAAAGACTCTGGAGTTAGGTCTAGTTTCATTTCCTTTGGCCAAGTTACTACAACTAAGTGAAACAAGGTTCAGTTTTGCTGTTTAAAAGATAAAAATAATGATAATCAGATTAGTACAGTGCTTAACAAATAGTAAGTGCTGAGTTTAGGTTAGTTATTTTTAGTGTTATTTTTTCCTATAGTAACAACTAAGCAAATCTTTTTTTCTGCATGCTTTCTCTTGTGTTCTAGTAGTACCGTGAACAGGAAGCCATTCGCCTTTGCCTAAAACATTTCAGACAACACAACTATACAGAGGCTTTTGAATCACTGCAAAAGAAAACTAAGATAGCACTGGAGCATCCTATGTTAACAGATCTGCACGACAAACTGGTGTTGAAGGGTGATTTTGATGCTTGCGAAGAATTGATTGAGAAAGCTGTAAATGGTATGAAACTTTGATTATTAGGGTAATTTTAAGGATATACAGGGAACTTTTTCAAAAAGAAGGTAGAGTTTTACCAGTTATGTTCTTTCCTAATTTTTTCTTTTATTACTTTATAAATATTGTTAGCTTCTTGGGTTAGGGAATTCTTTCATGCAAGATAGATTCGTAATATAATGGCACCTTAAAAAAAGGAATATAAACTCACATGCTTAAATTTGTCATCATGAGAGACTATCTACTTAACTAGCAGTAGGCCAATTCAGAAGTAATCTTTTGATATTACCATCAGTATCGGGCACCTGTTTCCAAGTGTTTTTGGCATTTACCAGTATTGAGTCTTCAGTGCTATAGTTTTGCAGAGAGGGTGTTGGATTTCAGGTAGTACTGTCAGTAAAATCTTACGAGGAGCAAAGAAATTTGTGTTTAAGACAGCCTCTGTAGAGTGAGTGCCAGTAGTAGCTGATTTTCTTATGTGGCCTATTTGTGGCTTTGGAAGAAATGTAAATATCTGATCATCTCCCAAGGTAACTGCTTTGGAGGATGACACTGAATACTTAAGACCCAGTATGTTTTGTTATTTAAAATAAAAAGGGACTCTTGTTTATAGACTGCCATTCCCCCCCCCACCGCTTTTAAACAGTCTTCTGTAGTCACTTTCATACTGACAAAGAACAGATTAGGTGCTCAGTAGAAAATTTGTGGAATTGAATTTGATGCTTTTTTAATAAAAAGAAATAAGGAATAATAAATGTCTAATGCTTTGCTTTCATATTTTGTAGGCTCATTGCTGTTACTATTATCTGCTGTTATTAGGTACAAGTGTTGGGGATTTTACAGTTAAGGAAAATAGAAGTCATACTGCCTGCTTTGAGTTTATAAATTTAAAGTTAACTGAAAGTGAATTATTTCCAGTTCTGTTTTGTTAAGTATAAAGAAAAATTTGTCTCTAAATGGTTTATGTTGCTGATGCTTATTTTACGATACTTACAAATAAATCATCGATATGCTTGAAATAGCATTTAATTTTGACATATGAACAAATAGAATATATAATGTTTCTTACCAAACCATTAAAATGCCAGCAGTGAATATATATCTTTTGTAAAAGTAAAAAATTTTTTTTCAATTTTATAGACTGGGGAAGGTATAGGCAATTTTATGGTTTTTGGTTGGTTGCTTTTATTTCACATTTTTGTCATTAATATTTTTGATAACATCTTTTTAAGTGAAATTAAAAATAATAACCATGGATATCTCTGTATAATTATAAGGCTAAAGACAATTATATTTTAAAACTGCCCTTTAGTAGTATACTTGGTTGGTTAAGAAAAGCTGTTAAAAGCATATCTACTTTGACTACTACAGATACTCAACTTGTCTGTAGGGCTCTAGAAGGGAACCAAATTTAGGAATTGGTAACTTGTTTTGAAACTTAGAGCCAGGTCATATTTTTGTACTACTGTGGGCTTTCCTCAACTGGCTTGGATTACTGTGATTTAATAAGCATTCCTTTCAGCGTTGTTCAATTTGCTGCTGACCTCACTGTTGATGATTTGTTGGACAAATAAGGAAGTAAACAGTGTATTTTGGCCTTTGCTCTACTGAAAACAGCAGAGAAGCACAAGAAGCTTTTGCCTACAAAATAGGAAAGTCTAGGGAGTCAAAAGCGTCTCTGTCAAGCTTGTTACAATGGAAGAATCAAAAACTACTTTTAGTATATTTAATATTTTAAGTAGTATGATCTTTTAAGATTGGTCTATATATTTTTAAAAGTGTCATACTATATTTATTTTTCTTCTGCTTGTGTAGAAACATCTCTGTATTTACATTTAATTTTATTAGAGATGATTGCTGAACCAATAATTGTTACTTGTCTAACAATGTAGAATGTAGTAATGATAGGCAGAAAAAATTACCTGGAAAATTTTACTCAAAGAGATAAAAATTATACTGAAAACCTCCCTTTGCAGAGCTTATTTTATTTGCTATAGGAATAAAATCTCCTTTTATTCTACCTGTTTAAATTTTTTTTTTTTTTTTTTTTTTTTTTTTTTTTTTTTTAGGATTGAACTCTGGTCCTTGCGCTTACAAGGCAGGCCACCGAACCACTGAGCTAAATCCCCGGCCCATGTTTAAAAATTTTATATGGGTTAGGTTGGCTGTATAAAACAATAGAAAAATATTTGTTCAGTTTACCTTTCTATAGTTTTATTGAACTGTAGCTCATACATTATACATATTTTATACAATTTGGTAAGTTTTGACATATATGTGCACAAAGACATCTGTGACATTACCATAGAATCACAAATATATTTGCCACCCCCAATTTTTCTCATGCCCTGTTGTGATCCAGCTTTCTCTCTCAATGTTGCCATTACCTTCTCCGGACAACCATTCATTTGCTTTCTGTCACTGTGGATTAATTTACATCTTTTTTTTTTCCCAAGTGGAATCACATTGTCTATACTTTTGTCTGACTTCTTTCAATATGCTTAATTATTTTGAATTTAATCTGTATTATTGAGTGCATCAATATGCATGTCTTTGACTACTAAGTAGTCTATATGTGGATAGACCAGTTTGTTTATACACATATTAAGGTGATAGACAGTTGGAATGTTTACAGTTTTAAGGTTGTACAGATAAAGCTGGTGTGATCATTTGTGTACAAATCTTTGCATGTAAATATACTTTTTAGATAGAAACTTAGGAGTGGAATGTCTATGTCATACAGTATGTGTATGTTTAAATATTTAAAACTGGTTTCCCCACTACTGGTCCATGTAGCAGGGGGTTGGGTGGACAAGAAATAGATTTTTCATCTGTATTTACAATTCTTCCCTGTGGTTCAAAGTAATGCCCTGAGCTCCACTTCCTATCAGATTGGTGGCAGCATTATGTTTTTGTAGGAGAAGGTATCCTACTGTGAATTGCCCATGCAAGGAATCTAGGTTGTATGCTTCTTGTAAGAATCTAATGCGTGATGATCTTAGGTGAAGTTGAGGTGGTGATAAGTACTAGGGAATATGAATTATATTAATAAAAAAGAAACCAGGGTCATTTTGGGGGAGTGTATTTTAGATTAGATTGATTAATGTTTTGTTCGCATTTGTCCTGTTTTTATGAGTAAGAGGTCCTTATAGTTCTACATTCTTTTAGGGTCCTTTCAGGTATCAGTCTTATGCTAATATTATATAATGGGTTGAAAAGTTAATCATTTATTCTTGTTCTCAAAATATGTTTCAGAATTTAAATTATTCCTTTTTTGTATTTTTTGTTTATTGGTACGTTTTAGATATACAATACAGTTACATTCATTGCTGGGCACTTGTACTTTTATATGATATATCTTGGTTCTTATTTTTTCCCCTTTCCCGTGCCCTCCCTTCAAACCCTCCACCCCTCCCTAATTACAGAGACCTTGTTTCCATTTTTTCCTTTTCTCATATTTTTTCCTTTCCCCTACCCCTCCCACTTCCCCTATTTCACATTATCAATTATACATTTGGATCCTTATTTACACTTTTAGTTTTTCACACCAGAGAAACTATTTGGTATTTACATGTGTGTCCTATTTATTTCACTAAGAGTATGGCCTCACCGTGCATCCATTTAGCGATAAATGTCTCTAGTTTCTCATTCTTTGTGGCTAAGTAGTACTTCGTCTTATTAAAAAAAACACACCTTCCTTATCCAGCCTCCAGCTGATGGGCAGTTGGGCTGTTTCCAAGCTTTAGCTGTTATAAACTGTGCTGCTATAAACATGGATGAGTATATATTGCTTTGGAATGATTCTTTTGGGAAGATATCCAGCAAAGGAATAGCTGGATCAAATGGGAGTTTTAGTCCTAGTTTTTTTAGGTATCTCCATCTTGATTTCCACAGTGGTTGCACCAGTCTGCACTCCTAGCCATGGAGAAGGGTTCCTTTCTCCCTACAGTCCTGCCAGCATTTGTTATTACTTAATTTCTTGATAGCAACCATTTGTTTTGGAGTCAGGTGTAATCTTAATGTTGCTTTCATCTGCATCTCTTTAATGACCAGTGACGTTGAACGTTTTTTCATACGTTTATTTGCTGCTTTTACTTCATTGTCTGAGAAATGCCTATTCATTCCAGATGCCCATTTTTAAATTGGATCTTTATATTTTGGGGAATCTGATTTTTTTAAAAGTTCTTTATTCTAGATAGTCTTTTGTCTGAGGAATAGCTGATAAAAATTTTTCTAGGTTGTCTCTTAGCTCTGTTGGTGGATTCTTTTCTAGTGCAGAAGCTTTTGTTTTGTTTTGTTTTGGTACCTGGGATTGAACTCGGGCACTTGCGCTTGCAAGGCAGGCCACCAAACCACTGAGCTAAATCCCTGGCCCTTGTTTTTGTTTTTTTAAGAAGCTTTTTGATAAGATGAGATCCCAGTTGTTGATTCTTTGTGCTAATTTCCCATGCTACTGAGGTTTTGTTCTTGTCTTTTCCTGTGTCAGTGTTTTCAAGAGTTCTACCTAACTTGTCTTCTAGCACGTTTAGTGTTTCTATTTTAATATTTAGATCTTTGACCCACTTTGATTTTAGTTTAGTGCATAGTGAAATATAGGGGTCTAGTTTTAATCGTTGGCAGGTTGAGCCTTTCTTGTATTCTTGATAGAATTTACCAGTGAAGCAATCTGTGCTTGAAATCTGCTTAGTGGGAATAAGTTTTACCTATCACGTCAATTTCTTTAAACATTGTAGGACTAATCAGGGTTGTTTGGGTCAACTTTAATGTTATGTTTTAGAAATTATCTATTTCATCTAAAATTTCAGGCTTCTATACATTAAGGTATATGTAATATTCTTTTTTATCTCTTTGTAGGGTTTTCTGGGGTACTTTATGTTTTGTTCTTTATATTGGTTATTTATATGTTCTTTTTTCCCATCATTCTCATTAGAAGTTTATTAAGTTCACTAGTCTTTTGAGAGAACAACTTTTGGTTTATTGATCCTTTATGTTGTTTTTTTTTGTGTGTGTGGCTTATGGTTTATTTACTGTTGTTTTTTTCTCTTTTTAAGATTAATTTGCTGATCCTTTGAAATATCTTAAGATGGATACATACCGAATTAATTTTCAGACTTTGAAAATTTCCCATATATGCATTTAAGGATATAAAATTCCCTCTACTTAGTTTTAGTTGTACTGTGAAGATTTTTATTTTTGCCCATATGCATTTAAAGATATAAAATTCCGTTTATTTAGTTTTAGTTGTGCCATGTTTTTATTTTTGTCAGTATGCATTTAAAGATGTAAAATTCCCTATACTTAGTTTTAGTTTGCTCTGAAGTATTTTTATTTTTGTCCAGATCATTATTTTACTTATGACATAAAATGACTCTTTTGTGAACCATAGTTATATAGAGGTATATTTTTAATTCCTAAATATATCAAGATTTTCTGGTTATTTTCTTTATTGATTTCTACTATAATTTTTTTAACTTTTAAATTTTTATTAGTACATGTAGTTTATAGTCATCTTGGGGAGTGAGTATATGTACACACTACAGGTTGTTATGTCATATAATGTTTACATTTATTGAAATTATTAGGTTCTTGTACATGACATATCTTTATTCTACTTATTTCCTCTTTCCTTCCTTTCATCTGTTGCCCTTGTTCCCTTGGACTACTTCCCTATTGTAAGAGATTCTTGTTCCCTTCTATACATTCTTTATTATTCTCTTTGTTTGTATTTGCCTCACATACGCGTGCACACACACACACACACACACACACACGATATATATTAGCAAACCTGATAAACTGGACATGATAGAACATAATCCCCTAAAACTAAAGATCATACTGTATCAATAATGATTTTCTGTGATTCTCTGAGTTACTGAAATAAATGTTTTTAACACTTTTCCGTGTGATTATGGAATTCTATATCTCCTTTTAGTTATGCCAGTTTTTGCTTTATACATATATTTTTTTTCCGTATTTGAGATCTTATTGGTTGTGTTGAGGATCAGTACAGACACTTCACTTTGTACACAATTTGTAACACGTGTACCGAAAATCTAAAAAGCTATGTATTGTTTCTTTTTTGGTTATTTCAGTGACTTTCCAGCTTCAAATTTGGAGACAAATTTTTCCATAAGAGGATTAAGTACCAGTATCTCCAAATGCTGATAAAGTGTTACTTAACTCCCACCTGTTCACAACTGCATTATCATATACACTACATACTCAAATTTTCGATCTTTCATAGCATATTAACAAATCAGGCAAACTGGACTAGCATGACCAAAACAGATGTTACAAAGTTCACAGGATTCTGACGGGGCAACAATCAGGAAGTCGTTTTCTTTAGGAAACAGTTCTACTAAAAACATGGAAATAGAAGTCATTTAAAACATCCAAGACATATTAAATGCACGACTGTGACTCCAAATTGCCATTTAGTATGCTTTACACTGCAGGATATAAAACTAACCTCCACCTATGGGATGTTATGCTGACACCCAGGACAGTCAGAGCCCACCACAACTCAGTATCCCACTATATTCTGATTGTACCAAAAACTAAACAACCAGCAAATGATTTCACCTCTAAAAAAAAATCATTTACACTTAAAAAATGCGATGAGGTGGGATGCCCTCCTTTTTAAAAATGTTTCTAGAGCTACTAAAAAACTTACATTTACAAAATATTTGATAAAAATATTCCTCTGGATTGTACAAGAAGGGAGACAGGGAGCACTGGTGAAGACGCGGTGTGTGACTAATCAGACTTGGCTTCTTTCTCTTCTGTTTCATCAGAGGCTGCGCTCTTCTCGATTTTAATTTCTCCGTTTTCCGTGGGTAAATCTTCCTTAGTTTCTTGATTAGCCATTTTGACCTGCTTTCCTTTTGTCCCCCTTTTCCCTTTTGCTTGAACTTTTTTGTCAGAAGATTTATCCTTTCCCGCTGTCTTTTTTGGCTTCGTTTCCACTCTTGCAAGAGCAGGTTTAGCCAACAACCTTGCCTTTAACTCTGACATTTTACATTTTCTTTTGTTACCATATTTTTTAGACTATTTACATTTGCTTTCTACCTGTTCGTTTTGTTCTCATGTTTTATAGACAGAGTTGCTTACTTTGCTTATGTACATGTCTATTAGTTAGCTTTTCTGTTGCTAGGAAAAAAATACCTGATACCCAAAACCTAAAGGAAGAGAGCTTTATTTTGGAGTCTTAAGTTTCAGAGATCTCAGTATACACTATGCTGGCTTCAAGAGAGAAACATATTGGTGGATGAAAGCATTCACCTCATGGCATTTGGGAAGCATGCCAGAGAGGAAGCATCTAGGGACTAGATATAGTGTCTAAGTTCATGCCCCATGACCCACCCAGACAAACCCACATATGCTTTCCTAATTTTCTAGGCATCTTTTAAGGCATTCGAGTTGACAGGCAAGATTAACCATTATAATATTCCTGGGAAAATATTTGATGATTTTCATCTATTTCATGACTACATTTTTTTGTTAAAGTCATTTACCACTTTTTTATTCTTTTCTTTATATTTT
Source organism: Fukomys damarensis (assembly GCF_012274545.1). NCBI lineage: Eukaryota > Metazoa > Chordata > Mammalia > Rodentia > Bathyergidae > Fukomys > Fukomys damarensis. The sequence goes on along the minus strand of NW_022900916.1, from coordinate 36,028,219 downwards.
ATATCTTGGTGTGAATCCTGGGTTCGTTTTGTTTTGTTTTGTTTTTTTATCTTTGGATAAGGCAGGTTTTTCCTAGCTATCTTAATTAAGGAGTTTCTTGTGAGTTGCCATCTAGGGTTTTGTTGTGGGATTGCAAAATTTTTCCTTTTATTTCTTTTCCCTTAGGATTCTGTTTCTTCTCAACTATGGTGATAATGCAATCTTTTATACACCACCTGCCAAACACTTTTCTGGAAGGTGGCTTTTTTTTTTCATAATTTCTGCTCATTTGTGCCTTCCTTCCTTTGTTTATGCCATATTCTCCTTGCCAATTATTCTGTTTCATCATTACTCACTTCCAAATTATTTGTCAAGATACTGGAGCTTCTTTTATTGTTCTCTCGATTGTTCCCTCCTCTTAATTTGTTTTCCTTAATGTTATACTTCTCATTTTGTTCACAAAATATTGTTAGTTTTTCTGTAAAGTACAGTTCCAAACACTATGTAGTGCTCTATATCTTAGGTCGGTATAACATACCTTCTTATCCTCATAAGCCCTTTATGTGAATTTACTTAATTTTCATGCCTAACTTCTAGATTAAGTTCAGCATTATTATCCCCATTAAATGAATGAGAAGGATTAATTAATTTGCCTAAGACAGAATAGCTAGTTACTAATAAAGCTAAGATTTGAACAATGTCAAGAACCCTTACATATGTGCTTTAGTGTCCTGGTAAATTTTTAGTAGTTCAGTTTCCCAATATAGGTTTTTATATTATAAATGTAATTCATATTTTTAAAGAATTTGATGAAATTGCTGAAATGAGTAAATTAAAAAAAAAATTATCCAACTTTTTACTCCCAGTATTAGGGAATGAACCTGGATCCTTTGCATGAAGCTATATTCCCAACCCATTTAAAATACTTCTATTTTGAGACAGGATCTCGCTCAGTTTCTTAAGTGGCCCAAAGTGGCCTCATACTTGTGATTCCTCCTACCTCAAGCCTCTAAGTGTACTGTGATTATAGATGTGAACAGCCATATCCAGATGTGATCTCAATTTTAGGACAAATCAAAGAAGTTTAGATATACCAGGCAGTCGTATAATCTGTTATTTGTATCCCATATAAGGTTTGAACATTTTACTTTTCTTGTGGTAAACCTTCCTAAACTTCCTTTATTAATCGTATATTTTTATAGAATATCCATTTTAGAAAAAAAAGTATGTACTTAGTGAGGACTTTATGAACCATGTTTAGTTAGTGTAGAAATCATAGGAATTATGAAGGTGATAATTGGACCTACAGAATTAAATAGCTTGAAGACTATTGGCAACTTGTTCTTCATTTGCTGTTTCCTGAGTGATATTTTAAAATTCTTTGGATATTTTTACTTTTATCAGACTCTTCTGATTTTCTGCTTTAGATTTTTGTCAAAAATACACTTACCAAAATATTATCAACTGCCTGCCTGACTTCCTCCTGAAACATAAGTTATTGTTCTTAAACTCAGATGATTCACAGGGATCTTTAAATACCTCATTTTAAAATTTGTTTTTAAAGACTTTCAAAAGTGTAATAGATGTCATATTTTTCTAGATGGGAATGTCATTACTGTTTCAATATAGAACTTGTTTTTTTCTATGTCATAAAATATCTACAAATAAGTATGCCAAAACAAAAGGTTTTGGGGAGACTTCAAGAATTAGAATTATTAGGAATATGATGAGATTATTTGGAGTATAGAGGTGTCAGCTTTTTGTTTTGATTTGTTGTTTTGTTTTGTATGTATGTATGCATGTATGTATGTATGTATGTATTTATTGGTACTGGGGATTGAACTCTGGTCTTTGTGCTTGCAAGGCAGGTGGTGGAACCACTGAGCTAAATCCCCGGCCCTACTTTTTGTTTTTAGGTATGAAAGATTGAGAAAGATCTGTTTTATTAAAACAAGATATTGAAAATAATGTATTTTAAAATAATTTTACACTGCTTTAATGTTCATGATATTTTTATTGATTGCCTTGAGGAGCTTCAAGATTACAGAAATTTATTTCTAAAAAGTAAGCTTCTTTTATTTAAAAAATTAAGATTTTAAGCATTTTTTTTTTGTTTAAAAGAGAATTTACTGCTTACCAAATCATTAATATACATTTGTATCACTGTTTTCTTTTGAAGTTATAAAAGAAGATTCTTAAGCCTGTCAATGCATTAAGAATAACTGTTGCACATAACCTACTCCAGATTTGATTTGGACTGTTTATTGATAACCCTAGTTTCCCTGGCAAGAGTCACTAATATGGATTAATATAGGTTAAGTAGGAAAAAATCTTTAACTTATGTTTTCCTGGAAAGTGCAACATAGTTTTTCATAATTCCTTGTGGTTAGATTGGTTAATATTATAAAATGAAAAAGTATCAAAAAGTTAAGATGTGAATAATAAAGTTGGGCAGTTGTGCAGGAGTGAGAAAACTTGAATTAGTAAGCTTCTACTAATGTTTTAAATCATAATTTTGCCAATGAAAGAGATGATTTGGTTTGCCTTTTATTTTTTTTGTTTTTTTGGTAAACTAGCTTCTCAGAGTAGCCATAACTTACATGGAACAACTTCAACTGATAGGATTTTTTTGTTAAACATGCTGAAATAGTGTCAGAATAATTTTCTAGAAGAAATAAATAGTAATCTTCAGGCATAGTAGCCAGTAGGTGTTAAGAGGGATTATATATTCCTCTTTCTCTCTCTCTCCCTCTCTCTCTGTGCCTCTCTCTATTTCATCTTTTTTGTTCCTCTATTAAATAATTTTTGATTTGTTTAATATTGTAGTAGAATGATCTGGAACAATAATTTTTGTCTGACTCTTTTTCATTTCTTCTTAAGTAGAACATATGAAATTTTCCATATCTGCTGTTACAATGTTTGACCTCAGATTTTTAAGGAAGCACTCTTTGATATATGTGTTAGCTATATTTTACAGTTTATGAAATTAAAATATGGATTTTGAAATTCACCTTTAAACTTTAACTTCTGTAAACCTTGATTTTCCAAACTTTACCTTTATTAATAATGTTCAATACATGGTTTTATTGTATAAATGAGTTAACCTGTTTAGTATCTTCATCCAGTAGATGCTCAATAAAAGTCAGTTCTTGCGTGAGATCTCCTTTTTTAAAAAGTATTTCCTGATTTGATAATGCTATATGTGAGTAATATCCTTCACATTTCTAATAATCTCTATGGTGGAATGAGAGCCACCAAAAAGAATCGTGTGACTTCTTGACTGGAAGAGGCAAAAGTAATAAAGAGCAAGAGACGGGCAAATTAAAAAGTTTTAAAAACATTAAAAAAAATTGTAAAGGCAAAGAAAATTTTGATGAGTGTTGTATAGGATGGAATTTCCCATTAAAATAAGCTGAAACACTTGAAAGCTGAAAAAGTTGGTTAAAACTGAGCTTCATAAATGACCCAGAAAAAAAAGAGATTAGGGAGATTCATCTAAGTTGCATGTCACTGACAAATAATGTAAGTCATGGAGACAGTTTTACTTATAAATTCTTTGGACAAGTCTTTGGTTTCAGTGACTAAAAGCAAAACATTTATTCAGGATGAAATCAGACTCAATTTATAGTAAAGGTAGTTATGAATTATGATGCATTTGAGTACATACAAAATAAACTCCAGCTTGGTAAGGAAATGTTATTACATCACATAACAAGAAGTCCAGAGATAAGATAGATTTTATGATTGGTTGATTTTGTGTCAGATTTTCTTCACCTCCATTCTGTCATCATTATAGTATCAGTTTCATTTTCTTACCTCTACAAATTGACTTTTGCAGTTGTACACTGCATATGGATATGAAAATGTCTAGAGGAATAAAATTAGATTATTTTTCTGACCTGTATGTCTGTTTGAAGTCAGTGAAGCACTGTCTAGAGAATCGGGTTCCATACTATTCCTAAACAAATCTTTGTTGAGGAGGAGTATGGGTTGGGGCTTTTGACAGTTTTTTGGGGAAGAATGAATGCTTGTGGGAACCTCAGACCACTACAGTTATGGGAATCACTGTGACAACCCCTCTTAAGAAGTAGGTGAAGAATTTATTGATGAAAGATTAAAAAATGTAAAACCTAAGTTCCTACCCCACTATTTAAGAGCTGTGTGTGTTTGGTTAAGTTATTTACTTTTTGTAAATATGTATTTCCATATGTGTAAGGTAGATGATAATACCTAGTTCTTTTTTTTTGGTACTGGGGATTGAACTCGGGTCCTTGCGCAGGTGGCGGAACCACTGAGCTTCATCCCCGGCCTCATAATACCTGGTTCTTAGGTATATTTTTGGAATTAAACCAGAGAAGGAAAGCAGCACAGATTTTAACATTTGGAAAGTATTCAGTAAAATAAGTTCTTTGTGTAGCAAAGAAAATCACTAAGAGTGAAGAGACAACCTACAGAATGGGAAAACAAAATTGCCAGCTGCTCCTCTGATGAGGGACTAGTAGTATCTAGAATATATAAAGAAATCAAAATAATTAGACTACTCTAATTTGAAGACTCAGTTTAAAAAATGGGCATCTGAAATGAAGACCCTTTTCAGATGAAGAAATACAAATGGCCAGTAAATGCATGAAAAAGTGTTCACCCTCAATGGCCATTCAAGAAATCCAGGTTAAAACAACTCTGAGATTCCAACTCACTTCGGAAAGAATGGCTGCCATTAAGAAATCACCCAGTAACAAATGCTGGCAAGGCTGTGGGGGAAAAAGAAACCCTTCTCCATTGTTGGTGAGATTGTAAGCTGATACAGATACTAAGGAAATCATTATGGAGAGTCCTCAAAAAATTAAAAGTAGAAATTTAACCCAGCTTTCCCCTTCTAGATATCTTCCTAAAACAGTTAAAGATATGATAGCACAATGATGTGTGGATGCCCATGTTTATAGCAGAGTAATTCAGAATAGCTAAATCTTGGAAACAGCTTGTATATTCATCAACAAATTAATGGATAAAACAAATGTGATACTTATATACAATGGAGAACTACTCCTCCATAAAAAGGATAAACTCAAGTCATTTGCAGGAGAATGGAAGTGCCCTGAGACTATAATATTAAGTGAATTAACTCAGGCACACACGTTTGAATAGTGCATGATTTCTCTCATATGGAAAAAGTACATATGTACATAAAGTACAAAATAAAAGACAGATGATGGGAGTAAAGAGGGTAAAAAAGATATTGTAATCCAGTGTGAACAAAGTATCGAAAAATGTACTTTAACTTTGTACAATTGTCTTATATGTTCTCTACTTATTAGTCTGGTTTTCAACCGTATATATGATAATTATCTTATAAGGTCTTATAAATAAATGAATCTGATGCTGGAAAAATAAAAGATGGGAGGGGGAAAATGCTAATCCTTTACATGTATGTAATCATGTAGTACAGGTGCATACTAAAAAAGTAAAAGAAAAAATAAATATAGTTCTGTTGCTACTGTTGTTACTTTTGTTGCTAGTCTTGCACTAAAAAAAAAATCCTGTGTAATAATGGAAATTGCACCATAAAGAGTTAGTTTTAATATTTTGAAGATGTATTATACGGTGACTAAACTAAAGATGCTGATCCTCCATTCCTTTTCTAGTTCTATTGTATTTTGCTAAGAAAAAGTACTGACACAGATCACTGTTGAATGGAAGGTATCAAGTGCAGTGAATCCATTTCATTTGAGGGTATAAAGATTAAAATGTAGTTAAAGATGAGAGATGGGAGATCACATAATGGAATTAAATGTAGTTTTCCTCATCTTTATCCTTTCCTCTGCCCATTGTATTTATATGAGTGCCAGCAACAATTTTTTTTAATTATTTAAGACCTTTATTAACAGGTGCTTGCAGTTTGTTGACTTTTTTGAAAAAATCAAGTTGTAAACTTTTATTACAAATTAAAAATGAAGTTCTTAAAAATCTCAACTTGACCAGATATGAAAAAATTTAAAAACCTTTAAAGGTGTATTGAGAAAAACCAGGCTTTTTTAAAAAAACACGTTTGTCATTACCAAAAAGAGACGTCTTTAGGTAAAAATAATAAAAACCCCATGCTGCATAGATAATGCAGATAGTTCTAGTTATCTGGTCAATGGGCAAAAAGCAAGCACTTAAGGTCTTCAGTTCCCAATCTTTTGTTCATTTCTTATTGCTGGAATTTCATATTCGTTTCTTCTTGCTGGATGACTAAACCGGATGATGGTAGAGATGTTAAGCCGGTATTTACTCAGCCCCGCCCTGCTCAGCCTCGGGAGCGGACGAATTCTCAGCTGGTGGATCGGCTGCTTTAGTCTCTTTGCCATCTTGTGGTTTAGGGTTCTCTGGGCGTCTGCGTCGGTAATTGAAGTTGCGCCGGTACCGACGTTGAGGTGGCTGCTGACCTTGGGTCTCATCTCCTTGATTTTCTTTATCCTCTTCATTGCCGTCCTCTCTAGGCTGTCTTTGGCGAGGAGGGCCCCTGCGGAATCGTGGTCTATAACCTCGATACATATTCTGTCTCACTTGTCTACCTTGCTCTCCTGCACCCTGGTTGTCAGCACCCTCCATCACTTCTCCCTGCACAGGAGGGTTGGAATACTGTGGTCGACGCCCGTAGGGTCTCCGCATGTAGTAAGGTGGGAACCTTCGCCTGCGGTAGGGCCGGCGTTGTTGGGCCTGGCCTTCGGGAGCATTCTCCGATCCCTCATTCTTTTCCCCACTCTCACTGTTCTGGTAATTCTGCTGGTAATTGCGTGGAGGACCCCTACGACGTGGATAGCGTCTGTAATGGTTACGGTCTGCTGCATATTTACTGCCTTGAACTGGAACTCCACCAGGGCCTGTAACATTTGCTGCCTCCGCACCCTTTTCTCCTTCAACAACATCAAACTCCACAGTCTCTCCATCTCCTACACTGCGAAGGTACTTCCTGGGGTTATTCTTCTTTATGGCAGTCTGGTGTATAAATACATCTTCCTTGGTGTCATTCCTGTTGATGAAACCATATCCGTTTCTTACATTGAACCATTTTACTGTTCCCAAAACCTTACTGCTCCCTGCACTGCTGCCCAGAGTGCCAGGCTTGGCAATGCTGAGGGCGGGGGGTGGCAGAGCCAGGTAGGGAGATGGTGGGCAGCTTCTGGGTTTCCTCCTCACTGTTCATGGTTGCGGTGATGGTGACTGGGGCCGGCTGCGGCAGCTGCGGCTCCTCCCGAGGTGTGATGGTAACTAGGCCGGCGGCGGCGGCGGTGGGGCTGCTGAGGGCTCTCTGGGGTCCGCTCTCCGCTCCCGCTACCGATCGAACTCCAGAAACAATTTTTAAAGTCTGGGTATGTCCTTGTTTCAGTGACTTTTAGAACATTTGTTCAGATTATTTATAAATTATCTTATCGTCTGTTTCTGTTTTATAGGCTTAAATTGCTTTCCAATTTTTTTCCTCCCAAATGATGCCCCTGTTTTTTTCTCATGGTCTCTATTTAAATCCTCTGTTAATGCCACATAATTGCCCTTATGTAATATATCTTATACTATATATAATAGATGCAATAATATTGAGAAATATAGTACATTAATACGATCTGCCACTAATGCAATTTTTTGTGGTGGTATTAACTAACACTTTATTGTTTATATGTGGGGAAGCTTGAAGAGAACCTGAACTGGTGCATATTTTATGAAAATGTGTTGTTATATTAGTGACATATTTGTAATTGCTCTTAATGTAGGGCTCTACATTTTAATTTTTTTCTATAATAAAAAGTCTGGCTAAGATATAATTCTTTCTCATTCTTTGATATTTGTAGATGGCTTGTTCAATCAGTATATCAGTCAACAAGAATATAAGCCACGATGGAGTCAGATCATTCCCAAAAGCACCAAAGGTAAGTCATGCTTTCTAGATTGGGGTGCTTTTTCTTTAGCATCTCAGTCCTTAATTTTCCCAAGATAGCTCAAGTGTCATAGAACTCTGTTTATAAAAAGCAGGCATTTAAAATAACATATATGTGCCTTAACTAGAGTTACACACACATACACATGGTGGTTTTTTTTTTTTTCTTCTTTTTCATTCCTGTGTATCAAACCTGTGGTCTTGCATATGGCAAGGCAAGTTCTCTACTACTGACTGCATTCCCAACCCTACTTTATTATCTTTTAAACTTTTACTTTATTGCTGTAACAGAAGGTTGGTCAGTTTTTGGTTGTGTTTTTGTTGTTGTTGTTGTTTTTTTTTTTTTTTTTTTACACAATACCATTGTAAATTGCTTTTCTAAAATATAATAAAATTCAAGGCTGAAGTTTATGTGTTCCTGAAAACTATAAGTTCTGCAAAATTGCTCTTAAATCTTAACAAGGCTTCTTAGAACAACAATGGGCAGACCACTATAAGTGTATGGAGCCTCTAACTGGATACTGATAAAAACAAGTATAATTCTAATAAAAAATAGTACAGTTGAATCTTTTTTTTTTTTTCTTTTTGGTACTGGGGATCAAACTCAGGTCCTGTGCTTGCAAGGCAGGCAGCGGAACCACTGAGCTAAATCCCTGGCCCACTACAGTTGAATCTTTACAGGCATTTATATTGAGTACTACTGTGAGTTTGAAGCCTTAAGGGTTGAGGCTTATACTTTCTTCTTTGAGATGTATATTACAGAGGACATTAGATTCTACTAGGGACTGTTTTCATCAACACTCAGAATCTGAGTCAAGAGTTTATACTGCTTCATTAACCTATTATTTTTATAGAGGGGGAATTTTTGTCTCCTTTATCTTTACTAACTGCATTATTTTCATACAGAGGGAAGTTTTTGTCACTTCTTCATCTGCACTAACTGCTTTGCCAGAGAGTTAATGTAGTACAGCTGTTCTTCAATGTACTACTTTCATTAAAGGAAGACAGTTCTATGTGATATTCCTTATGGATTTAAGTTTTTTCCTTATGGACTTAATATATTGCTAAGGCCTTCTTTTTAAACATAGACAGCTTTCCCTTCATCATATTAGATGTTAATATGCAGAGAAAATTTGTTCTTAAACTTCCATAATTTCTGTGTTAAAATGAGCATCATTCTATTTTATGTCACATGAGGTAATTTTCTTAAGAGACACATGAGTATTTGGAAAATAATGAGTTAAATATATAAAATGAAAACACATTAGTTTTTACTTAATGAGTTCTTTAAAGTGATAATACTGACTGGGAGGGAGAAGAAGAAAACAAACCTTTAATAACATTGAACTGGAAAATCTAAAAAGCCATCTATTAGAAATGAGAAAGAATTTATAGGGAATTTGTGAACGATTAGCCATCAAATACAATAATAATGAGAAGGGTTGGTTTTCCATCAAATTTTGAGTATATCGTCATGTACTGTGTAACAATGTTTTGGTCAATAATGTTGGTCCCATAAGTTTATAGGGAGTTAAAGCTTCCTGTCACCTGATATTTTTACCAAACCTTTTCTGTGTTTGGGTATGTTTACATACACAAACATTGATTCAGTGTGTTATAGTTGCTTACAATATTCAATATAGGAACATGTTCTATAGTACTGGCAGAAAACCTTTTAGAGCTTTCAATGATAAAAATGGCTGTAGTAGGCTATACCATCTAGGCTTGTGTAAATATGATGATCTATGATGTTCACACAATGACACATTTCTTAAAATGTTTTCTCATTTGTAAATGGTACATGACTATATAGGAACTGATGTTTCAGTTGTTTTTGTAGTAGCCCTGTGAAATTAATAAAAAAGTAAAAGTTCTCAATTTTATATAAGTAAAACAAGAAATCTCACTAGCAAAGTTATGTATTTCAGTCGATGGGGAAGTTATTTAAAAATATGCTTTCCTCTTTTTATTAAGATACTGGAATTCTATAACCTTTTGAACCATGGAAATGAAATTATTTCTTCATTTGTATAAGACTTGATGTAAAATAGAATTAGATACAAATAGAAAAATAATTTTCTCCATCAAAAGTTTGAAAATATCCATTTTTAATTTTAAAAATTATATTTTTACTGCCCTACTAAGCTCTGAGTAAAAATAAAAATCACAGTGAAGTAAATTTTATAATTTCTCAGTTAGCATTCAGAATAGTTAATGAATTATGCAGGAACTTTCTGAAATACTGTCACAATAAATATGGTAAAGAAATTATCATTAATATAAAATTTGTTAACAGATTTGTGTAGCTAGTTTATGAACCTTAAAGCTGTTCATTGTACCAAGAAACTGTATCTGGAATACACAGACATGAGACCTAATTTTGTGATTGTTACACACCTTCACTTTGACACTTCAGTATTGTAGTTTTGAGATTTTTGTCTTAGTGTTTTGTAGAATATCCAGTACCTCTGTTGATTTATGCCATTCATAGAAAGCTGAAAATAGCTGTTGGTTGCATTAATAGCCAGGAGGCAATTGAAAGGAAGATCACAGTAATTATAAACATAGATTTAAGTTGTACTATTTTTATGAATGCTTTTACTCATTTTTAATATGTTGAAAGAGTAAGTATGAGTTATTTTTGTTGTCCAGTATAAACTTACAAAGTTACTGTAGATTTGCAGCTGCTCCTTTTTTTTGGTACCGGGATCAAACTTGGGTCCTTGCGTTTGAGAGGTAGGCATTAGAACCACTGAGCTAAATCCCTTGCCCTCTTATTGTTCTTTTAAAAGAAAATTTCGTTTCTGCTTCAGGTGATGGAGAAGATAACCGACCAGGAATGAGAGGGGGCCATCAGATGGTTATTGATGTTCAAACAGGTTGGTAATACTTGCAGTAAAAAGTAACATCTTTTGAAAAATTATGAATTGTTTTTCAAGGTCTCAACATAATTCTAAAGAGTTAAGGTATTATTACCCATTAGTAGTAAATTCATATATTAACCTGCCAGTGCATCATCGCTTTAGATTTTAAAACATCAAATAAAAGTGAATATATAAATAAAGGAATATACTTTTTATTCAATATAAAGATAAAGTGTTATTGGCTAGCGCTAAGTAGCAAAGAAAATAAACACAGGCTATAGGCATAACCTAAACCAAGAAGTGGCTAGTGAGATAGGGGAGGCTACTGTACAAATGAAATTGCATTACCCAAAAAAATGTATTATACAGACCTTTATTTGTGTATGTGTGTATATATGTGGCTTATGTGTGTGATATATTCAAGGAAAATTAGTATTTCTAGACTTTGAGTGCATTTATATTTTAATATGGTAGTATGAGAATTAGAATTTAAAAATTAAGATATATTTTTGAATATCAGTAATGAAGTATTAAAAGATTGGTGTGATAGATATATAGATATTAATTGGAGAAAATTTTACTCACTAGTGTTCATTTTAGAAAAGGTCCTTTAAGGTACAAAGTAAAATATCAGAAGATCCAATTGTAGAAGGCACTGTTTTTTCAGTAAGAAAGAAAAGCATTGGCTTGATAGGACTAGAGAAAGAAGCACAAACCTGGGGGAAATGGTAGTGGAGCCAGCAGGGTGGCAGAATGCCACACTTTGTGACATGACTTTCTTTTCCCAAACCAAAATCTTAAGATGTTTTCTCTTTTAGAATGAGATTTTGGAATTTTCTTTTTGGAGTCAAAAGGCAGAAGCAGACAGCTCTTGTAAGAAGGTCTACTTGAGAAATGATGATAGCATTGGTTTGTGTAAGAATGGTAGTAGTAATGTTGAGAATTGGTCAAATTTTAGGTAAGTTTTGGTTGGAATGTGTCCTCCAAGGCTCATTTATTGAGATTTAATTCCCATTGTGAAGTGTTCAGAAGGTAGAAATTTAATCCAACTGTAGTGTTTTTAGAGGTGAGCCTTTGGGAGGTGATTCAGATTGGCTCAGTTCACCAAGGTGAAGCTCCCATGGTTGAATAACTCTTGGCTTCATAAGAAGAAGGAGAGAGACCAGAGGACACACAGATATGTATGTAGGCTCCTTGGCTTTTACAGTGTGACCTGCCTTGTGACTTGGCCATCACCAAAATGCAGCTTCTTGTTTATTTTTTTTGTTTTTTTAAGACAGGGTCTCACTGTTTAGTTGAGATTGACGTGGAACTCACTATGTAGCCCAGGCTGGTCTCGAACTCACAGTGATCCTCCTGCCTCAGCCTCCTGAGTGCTAGGATTACAGGCATATGCCACCATGCCCGGCCCAAAATGCAGCTTCTTGACCTTGAACCTCCAGAACTATGAGACAGAATAAACCTTTTTTTTGTTGTTGTTAAAGCTCATACAGTATGGTTTTAATAATATTATTGGCAACAGCAAATGAACTTATACACTGTGTTATAGATCTGATAGGGCAGTTAAAAACATGGTATAGCTGTTCTTTAAGAGTAAAACAAGAGGATTAGATATATTGAGTTTTTCAGCAACTTGATTTTAGACAGGTTAAGTTTGAGATGCCAATGAGATGTCCAAGAGATATATGCAGTTGACAGTATTAGTTCAGGGTTCAGGAGTATATCTAGGCAGAATATTCATTCCTTCCCCACACTTGAATAACATTTTGTTGTTCTTTTTATCATCATCATTTTCATCATCAGTATCATCATTATGTGATACAGGAGATGGAACCCAGGGCCTTTGCACTGAGCTACTCCCCAACCCTATTTTTATTTTTCATTTTGAGACAAAGTCTTGCGAAGTCACTAAATTGCCCAGTCTCGTCTCAAATTTGTGCTCATTCTGTAGAGTGCTGGGATTACTTTTGCTTACTCTCTCTGTGGTTTCAGAGTTGCTTGTAATACCATTCCTGTTGGTCGAGCGCTCCAGCCGCAGTGGACTTACTGAGAGGGGAAGGACAAGAATCTTGGCTAATTTATTTTTATGGCCATTGAGCTTGGTATGAAATACACATGCTCTGAAGATTTCTTCAGGTGAATAAAAAAAACTATTTCCTGTCAAGTGAAAAGAAAACTATTTGGAAACCATACTGATACACTGCTATAAATTGTGATAAGTGTATCATGTCTTCATATCATTATTATAATATGATCCTGTTTTTTTCTGAGGTGAATTTTTGTTGGTCTTACTGTAATACATTTAAAATTTCTCACAATTTAGCTTGTTCTTTTGTACTCTTTAGACCAGTGATGACAAACCTTTTAGAAATGGAGTATATATAAACTGCAGCCTAAAAACCACTTACTAATTGCAGAGTGGCTAACACGGCAATTAAACCTGAATACTAACCTTTTGGTTGTAAAAAAACAACTGTTTTATGATATTCAGCTGCTGGGGTGACTTGACTCACAAGGTGACAGAGGGGGCTCTGAGTGCCCACTGTGGCACATATGCCATAGGTTCACCACCACTGATTTAGACTGTACTTCCTAAAGCTGTAATTATCATTACTTTGGGATCTGGCTAGAAAAATCGAGTGTTATGTAGAGCTTTGCATTCTTTAGAGTAATATTTGGTTAATATATCTTTTTTTTTTAAGATTCCCTAATCACTTTATTACACTTACATATTTAATATAATTGCCTTTCGAGGAGCATTTTTTTCATTAAGTTTATTGGTACATTTTAGATATACAATTCAGTTACATTCATTGCTGGGAACTTGTACTTTTATATGATGTATCTTGGTTCTTATTTTTTCCCCTTTCCCCTGCCCTCCCTTCAAACCCTCCACCCCTCCCTATTTACAAAGACTTTGTTTCCATTTTTTCCTTTTCTCTTATTTTTGCCTTACCTTTCTTTCCTTTCTCCTACCCCTCTCACTTCCCCTAGTCCTTTAAGACCTTTTTTTCCTATTTCACATTATCAGTTGTACATTTGGATCCTTATTTACACTTTTAGTTTCTCACACCAGGGAAACTATTTGGTATTTACACATGTGTGTCCTATTTATTTCAGGTAAATGTATGGCCTCACTGTGCATCTATTTAGCTATAAATGTCTCTACTTTCTCATTCTTTATGGCTGAGTAGTACTCCATTGTCTAAAAAAAAAAATCTCACATCTTTATCCAATCTCCAATTGATGGGCAAATTGGCTGCTTCCAAGCTTTAGCTACTACAAACTTTGCTGCTATAACCTTGGGTGGTATGATTCTTTAATTCTTTTGGGAAGATACCCAGTAGGAGAATAGTTGCATCAAATGGGACCTCCAATCCTAGTGTTTTGAAATATCTCCATATTGATTTCCACAGTGGTTGTGCCGGTCTGCACTCCCACAGACAATAGAGAGGAGTTCCATTCTCCCCACAGTCCCGCCAGCATTTGTTACTGGTTGATTTCTTCATAGCAGCCATTCTTTCCGGAGTGAGATGGAATCTCAGTGTTGTTTTCATCTGCATCTCTTCAATGACCATTGATGTTGAACATGTTTTCATATGTTTATTTGCTGCTTTTACTTCTTTATCTGTGCATTTCAGATGCCCATTTTTGAATTGGGTCTTTAAATTTGGGGAGTCTGATTTTTTTAAGTTCTTTATATATTCTAGATAGTAGTCCTTTGTCTGAGGAACAGCTGATAAATTTTTTTTCCCACATTGTAGGTTGTATTTTAGCTCTCTTGGTTTCTCTTGCAGTGCAGAAGCTTTTTAATAAGATGAGATCTCAATTGTTGATTCTTTGTGCTAGTTCCCGTGCTGCTGAGGTTTTGTTAAAAAAAGTCTTTTCTTGTATTAATGTTTTCAAGAGTTCTACCTAACTTATCTTCCAGCAAGTTTAGTGTTTCTGTTTTAATATTTAGATCTTTAATCCACTTTGATTTTAGTTTAGTGTATGGTGAAATACAGGTGTCTAGTTTTAATCTTTGGCAGGCTGAAATCCAGTTTTTCTAACACCATTTATTAAAGAGGCTATCTTTCCTCCAGTGAGGATGGTGGCTCGTTTGTCAAAGTGAGGTATCTGAGTACATCTGGAGTTTTTTCTGCATCTTTTAATCTATTCCAGTGATTTCTGTTTCTTTGCCAGTACTATGCTGTTTTTATCACATTGTCTTTGTAGTATACTTTCAAGATGGGGATTATGATACCGCCTTTCATAACTCTGTTTGCTAGAATGGCTTTTGCTATTCTTGGTATCTTCTGGTTTCAAATGAAGTTTTGGATTGTTTTTTCTAGTTCTATGAAATAAACTGTTGGGATTTCAGTCATGACTGCATTAAATCTATAGCACTTTTGGAAGTATGGACATTTCCACTCTATTGGTTCTTCCTACCTAGGAACAAGGGATATCTATCCATTTTCTTATATCCTCTTCAATCTCTTTTTTTCAGAGTGCTGTAGTTTTTAATGTAGAGGTCTTTTGCTTTCTTTGTTAGACTGATTCCTAGATATTTCAGTTTTTTGGATGCTACTGCAAAAGAAATTGTTTCCCTACTTTCTCTCTCAGTGAGTCTGTTATTTGTGTACAAGAAGGCTGTTGATTTATGAATGTTGACCTTGTATCCTGCTATTGTGTTGAATGTCAGTTAAATGTAGAAGCCTTTTGATGGAATTTTCTGGATCTTCTTTGTAAAGTATCATGCTGTTCAAAAAATAGTGACAGTTTAACTTCTTTCTACTTGTATTCCTTTGATTTCTTTCTCTTGCCTAATTGCTGTGGCTAATGTTTCCAGAACTATATTGAACAGGAGTGGTGATAGCGGACATTTTTGTCTCGTTCCTGATTTTAGCGTGAACATTTTGAATTTTTGATCTTTTAGTATGATGTTGGCTGTTGGGTTTTCATAGCTAGCCTTTATCATGTTGAGATACAGAGACCATCTTTTCCAATTTTATGTAAGGTTTTTTTGTCATAAATGGGTGTTGGGTTTTGTTGAATGCTTTTTCTGCATCTGTTGAGATGATCATATGGTTTTTGTATTACATTTATTGATTTGTTTTGTTTTGTTTTGTTTTTTGAGACAGGGTCTCACTATGTAGTTGAGATTGACCTGGTACCCACTATGTAGCCCAGGCTGGTCTCTAACTCAACAGCAATCCTCCTGCCTCAGCCTCCCGAGTGCTGGGATTTTAGGTGTGAGCCACCACACCTGGCCTACATTTATTGATTTTTGAAAGGCAGTGTTGATAGGAAAAAATAATTTAACAACAGTCTCACATTATAAAAAAGTCACTATATTTGTTTCATCTTTTAGATCCATGTACCCTGTTCTAATTGGTGTTTTAGAAAGAAAGGAAAACCATAAATATACTTCTAAAATCTTAAAGAAAAAATATTGAAATGCACTTAACAGTTTTTTGGGGTTTTTTTTGTTTGTTTGTTACTGGGGATTAAACTGGGGTCCTTGTGCTTGCAAGGCAGGCCACCGAACCGCTGAGCTAAATCCCCGGCCCAACAGTTTTGTTGATAAAGATGTGGTAGATTTAGGGCTGGGGATTTAGCTCAGTGCCTGCCTTGTAAGTTCAAGGTCCCGAGTTCGATCCCCAGTACCAAAAAAAGAAAAGATCATGTAAATTTAGTAGTAAAGGATAACTTTCCTTAGGTAGAGTTCAAATAATGTACAAGTTCTGTCCTATCAAAGTTGGTTCATTAAGTATACTACAGAGTTTAAAGAAGCCCAATCATTTTTAAGTATGTATTTTGAAGGTTTCTAGACCAAAGGGCCTTATATCTTTCAAAGTTACATGTAACATTTTTGCCTGTCCATTTTTCTAGTGTGTGTGTGTGTGTGTGTGTGTGTGTGTGTGTGTGTGTGTGTGTGTGTTAGTTACTGGGGATCAAACTCAGGCCCTTGTGCTTCCAGGGCAGACAGTTGAACCACTGAGCCAAATCCCTCACCCAGCCTGTCCATTTTCATGAAATGAGAATCCATGGCTTCAGATTGTCAGACACCCAACAAAAGTTAATTTAAGATTTAATAGTACTTGAATTTTTTTTTTCAGTCATAAGTTTTAAAATCTCCCCTATATTGTTAGCAGCTCAAAGGATAGAGTGACAGTTAAAGTACATGACAGTATAAATTTTACTGTTGATACTTTCTTCTATTTTGAGGGAATCCTTTAATTCATAACATGTAGAGAAAGAATGTAGTATTTTTCCTTCTGGATTTTTTTGTGAATTTTATTGACTATAATTTGTGTACTTAATACTAACGTTTTTTTAGCTGAGTTGAGTTTCAGCTCTGAGTAAGATATGTTGATTAGAAAGAGAGAAGAGAAATGTCTATTTTATTTCAGCATGGAAGTCTATTCAGTTAGAAATGTAAATGGCAGGCCAGGAATGTAACTCAGCAGTGCTGTGCCTGCCTAGCAAATGTGAGGCCCTGAGTTAGACTCCCTGTAGAAAAAAAAAAAGAAAAAAAAAAGAAATTGGATGAGGCTATTCTTGTTTTATAACTCTTGTAAATTTTGAGAATCTGATCCTAGTCAGAATAGATACTGAGTCTGAGGCAGAGTCCCAATATTAGGTATCTACCAAAGAAGTTGATGGGGAGTTGCTTGTTACTTAGAAGAGCATGTGTATAAATATTTGAACCTTGAACTATTTTTATGGAAGTGATATGAGAATGCTTTCATTTTGTATTATCTGATGCTACATGGGGTTTTTCTTGATTTTACCTGAAGAAACTTTTGAAGGAGGTGAGTAAAATTAGTTTTGGTTGTTAATGTAAACATTCATATATTTCTGAAGATATGTATAACTTGAATCTTTTTGTTTCATACAATTATCAGAAAATAATTCAAACTTTAGAATACAAGTTGATATAGTATATGCATAAAATGAAACTTTTTAGTGAGAAAAGTAACTACATGTTGAATTCACTCGAAAGATCAGTCTTTAGATATTTAAGAAAGGCATAGGAGGGTGAATATGAGTAAAATATATCAATCATTGAATCCCATCCCCACCTCTGCAAAATGTGAAACTAGGAACAGAATGATGGGGGGGTAGGTGCATGAAAATGATCAAAGTAATGTTATATATGTGTACATACAGATCTACAAGAAATAAAAACCATTAATCCATTTTTGTTTTGATTTTTCTACCGGGGATTGAACTTGGGACCTTGCACTTGCGAGGCAGGCAGTGGAACCACTGAGCTAAAAATCCCCGGCCCAAAAACCATTAATCTGTAAAACCAGTTTAAAAAATACTTGTTTTTTAAAAAAGAAAAAAGCAGATGTTTCAAATCTTGATAGTTCAAGGAACTCTGAGAAACTGAGGCAGGAGAATCACAAGTTTGATCCCAGCCAGAATTGAACTTAGTGACTTAGGGAGAGCCTGTCCAAAAAAGAAAAAAAAAAAACAAAAAATATCTGGGATGTAGCTCTGTGCAAAGGCCCTGAGTTCGGTCCTCAGTACTGTTTTTAAAAAGGGAGGATTGGTAAAAAGTATATAAACTATCTTTACAGGCTTAGTAACTTGAACTTTTAGAGGGACATCTTAAACTCTTAATTTAAAAATGTCTTCACAGGATTTCTTTTATTTGGAAGACTAATTTGTTGTCTTAGAGCTTTTTGTGTTTGTTTTTTCCATTTTACTTGTTTTTCTCTTGGTGTCTACTTAAAATAAGAATTAAGCTCACTTCCATCACCAGTCTGTTAACTCTTTTCATACTGCTTTTTTAACACATAAATTGTCTTAAGCTTTAGACCTAGGCTATGTCAGCGCTTAGTTTATATGTTCTATACAGTTTCAAAATGAAAAGACAGATTTAATTATAAAATTAGTGTGCCATCTTGTGGAGGATTATAATTGGCACAGTCTGACTTATCCCTTAGAGTAAAACAGCAGGCACTGTGGTTGAGTATTTTAAATAAAATAAAAAAATGTTTCATTGTGCAAAATAGTAGGCATGATATTTTCACATTTCTTAACGTAGCTACCTTATTTTTAGTGCATGTAAACTGTATAGATTGGTAGTAAGTACTCCTATGGTTTATTTGGCACTGGTACCATTTGGTACATATTCTATACCAAAGAATATGGTTGAATTTTAGTATTTGTGGCCTGAGTAATGATGAATCCATTCACTTAGTGTCTCAGAATGAAATTGGCTTGACATTTTGAACACAGACTATTACTAACCATATTACGTCCAATCTCTCGATCTCTGGCACCTCCTTTCCAGCCCTGTATGCTGCAAGTTCAGCTCTTGCCTTGTGACACATCTCCCTCCTTAAACTCTTCTTCTGTAGCTTCCCTACTGTCTGTGGAGTCAAGTTCAAAGCTCTTGTAGTTTAACCTTTTCTGTTAATTTAACCTCTGGCCAGTTTACATCAAACAGTGCATATATTCATCACAGCACAGTTTAACCACTTAATATTAAATTATTAAATTTAATATTAAATGAAGGACATGTTATACTTTAATTCTTACAGTAGCTTCTCAGATACCACATTACATTTTAGAGATTAGGAAACCAGTGGTTAAGGAGCTTGCTGGTTGTCACAGAGCTTTGGTAATAGAACCAGGACTGTAGCTGAGAGCTACTTGATGTTAATGTCTTTTAAAATATTTCCGAATATGTTTTTCTGTATCTGAATCCTTGTTATTCTTTTCATTCTCCTTGGAAATTCCTCGTCTTTTCCCATTCTGCCTACCAGAACACAAAGCCAATTTGTAATGTGTAGGGCAAATACCACCGTCAGTATAAACCTTTCCTGAGTTTCCTCAACCAGACATACTCTCTTCCACTTTTGAACTGCTGTGGTACTTTTTTACCTTTGTTATGGTACTTAGTCTATCATGTGTTACAGTGATTTATATACCTATTTTATACTCTTGACAAGATTGTAAATGCTTGGTCATCATCATCATCATCTTTTATCTTTTATGCATTAAATAATACTTTTGTTGGTCTTTGTTTCTATATAATTATTTTTTATTAAATGGTTTGATGATTTAACTAAAACTTTTGCTATGCATTTTCATTCAGGTATGTCAAAAGGGTCAGTTTTCATCCAGTTCATTTAATTTTACTATTAAACTTCAACTTGGACCACAAAACTTTCATGGACAAGAATGACATCTTGGCTTAATTCCATTGGGATGCTTACTCTGTGCCAGATTTTATTTTGCTCAGCTATCAATGAGGCTGTTGTGGAAATGTGGGTTTTCTTTGCTGTGAGAATTTTTGCATACAAAAAGACCTGTTTTTCAAAAAGAACATTGAGAACCCAGAGCCCAAGAGAAAGGGTTATTAAAGTTAATGAACCAGAGTAACCTTATCTGGAAGGTGCCCAGAAACACTATAAAACAAAAGGTCAATTGCAATTGCTATTTTAGTTATATACCCCCTCCTCCTTCAGGGTTCAGAATTTAACAGGGTTAATTGCCTTTGTAGTAAGGCCTTGGCAAATAATTTTTAATTCAGATGAGACTTCTTTAATTTTTTTTCCCGTAAAACTACAAGTGTCTGGGCATCACTGTGTGCCATTTGTGAAACAGAATGTTACTTAACTAGTGATAATGGACTATTTCATAGTTGAGAAATTTAATAAGTTTTTAGTAGTTTAAAATAATTACCATTGTTTTATATTTATACAGTGCCAAAAGTTCTTCAGGTACTGAATTAGACCCAGAATCAAATAAAATAATGCCATTTTTTATTGTATTTGTGGTACTTAGAAACTAAAAATTATTTTATATTTTAGTGCATGTTTTGAAGATAGAAAGGTTGTTCATGTGCAACAGGCTTTAGAATGTTTCCATGTAATTCAGAGCTAACAACACTCAGAGTTTTGTAAATGAAAAAATAAGACCAAAGGAGGTTAAATATTCTGTACTTGATCACCCAGTTAGTTCTAGAACTCAGTCCTGCTTCAATGGAGTGTTCTTATCTAGAGAGCAGAGAAGCATTGTTTGGATTTCTCCAAATTATCTGGGGATAGATTGAGCATTTCATTTAAAAAATTGAGAGTTTGAAATTATATGAAAGTATGACAGAAATTCTTAGAAGATAATCTAACTCTATGAATGGCAAGAAGTTTTTTAGTGTACAGTATTTCCACGTGCATTGTGAGTTGTAACTTTTCATAGTTATTTATGTAACGACAGAGCCTTAGGATATATCAGTTGGAGCCTCAATGACTTTTCCTTTTTCTTTGTAGTGTTTT
Source organism: Fukomys damarensis (assembly GCF_012274545.1). Lineage (NCBI taxonomy): Eukaryota > Metazoa > Chordata > Mammalia > Rodentia > Bathyergidae > Fukomys > Fukomys damarensis. The sequence continues at coordinate 36,007,187 of NW_022900916.1, read as the reverse complement.
ACTTAACTTAAAAAAAAAAGCTGATGGGTTTCTGTGACCAGTAGATATTTATAAAAAGCAGAATATTTGAAGAAAGGAAAAGCATTATTGTATAAGAAAGGATCTAGGATACAGTGTTATATATAAACATTCACTATTTACTGAGCAAGAAATCATTTTTACCCAATGATAAAGTTTATATATGGAATAGACATTTCAAAGTTAGAAGAAACCAAATTCTCAAGACATAGTGGCTAGAATGATTTAATGGTAACTTTCTGAAGAATTAAAGGTACCACAATATATCGGGGGAAAAAAATCTCCCAGTTTTCTTGGGAATACCAGAATTATGAGTTACTTTATGATTAAGATATATAACTTTAACTTTAAATGAATTTTAACCATTGTTTTTGTTATGTACTAGAGAGAAACCACTTTTAATGTGGCTTTTTCAGAAATGCCAGATGTTCTTATGTTATACTTCTATACTTCAGATTCCTCTAGGATTTCTAGTTTTTAAAGTCTGAGTAACAAATAACATAGACCTTTAGTGTATGAAAAGTGGTGTTTTTATGAAGCTGGTTGATATAAGCTTTTTATAGCCTGCCACAGAAACTCCTAAACGGGCTTCACATCAGATTCATATGGAATACTTTGAAAATTCAGATTATTTCTTTACCCACTGAAGAACAGTGGAATCGAATGTTAGGGAACATGGTTTAGAGATTGTGTTTTTAAACAAATCTCTCACACATCTGTCAAAATAGTGACCTGTAGCAGTCTTTCCATCTACTCATGTTTAGGGAGTAGTAGGCTGGTATACATTTTGAAAGTTAAAATATAAAAATCCCATTTTAAAATGTATTGAGATGTACATTTTAAAATGATCTCTGAAACATCTGGCCAAGACTTATCCTTAAAAATTTTTTTCTTTAAACATTTATTTTTCTGTTTTTCTTAGAGACTGTTTATTTGTTTGGTGGCTGGGATGGAACACAGGATCTTGCTGACTTCTGGGCATACAGTGTGAAGGAGAACCAGTGGACATGTATCTCCAGAGACACTGAAAAAGAGGCAAGTTCCAAGACTTTTTCATATACCTATATTAGGGGCATGGGTGTACATTTCTTTTTATGCATGATTGATTTCTTGTCATTTGTTATAGGAAAAGATTTGTGATTTCAAGGTTAGTTTAAGTACTCCTTGATTTCAGCTTCTATACCTAGTTTGCCAACTAATGATGTACAAACAAGTCTATTTTATAAAGATAAAATGGGTATTTTTTATTTTTTAAATTTTTTTGGTACCAGGGATTGAACTTGGGTACCTTGCACTTGTAAGGCAGGCAGTGGTGCCACTGAACAAATCCCCAGCCTCATAAATGGGTATTTTTATGTCATTTGATACTTAAAGTAATTTAGCCCAGAAATGTAACTGTATATTGTCTTATACCTCTGTCACTTCTGCTCTTGATTTTGGCATTCACTTTATTTTTATTTCTTCTGGAAAAACATGTTTTTGATGTCTTAACCTCTTACCATCTTACTGTTTGACTCCTCACTGGTTTGCTATCTGTGCGTGTCTTGCATAACTGCATTTCAGTTGACTATGGGTCACATACATGATAGTGGGTCCTGTAAGATTACATTGTCTGGTGCCATTATAGCCATAAATATGTTCAATGATGTTCAAACAATGAGGTTACTTAACAATGCATTTCCTACATTTTATTTTAAAATTAAACTTATATATACATATACATTTGTATGTCTATACACATGCAAAGTCCGCCAAAAAGATGTATACACACTTCAGCAGTTTGCCATACTAATAAATGTCTGGAAACCAGTGGCCACCACTTTGAACACCTCTTGTAATCATAGAGCACAAAGGTAACTTGTATTAATTTCATAATGTCTCAGTAAATTTAGTATTGAAATATTTATACAAATTTTTCTTTTCCTGATGTATACCTTTTTTTGATGGATTCTGTATATGTAAACATTTTCATTCTGCATAAGAAGGCTTTGGTTTATGGCTTTGAATTAAAAAGTATGTGATTATATACAGGGATAAAGTGAATATTAATTCATTTTTTCCAGAAATTATATAGAATTTTAAAATTACATTCTGTATCCGAAGTATTTCAGATTATGAATCAAAAAATAACCTATTCAAAAAGGAAAAAAAAAAGGGGTGAAAGTGAAGCAGAAAATATCTAATTAAAGCCCCTATAGTTTTCATTTAGAAAAGTCATTTCAAAAGGTCTTGGGCTGGGACTGGGATTTAGCTCAGTGGTGTTGGCACTTGCCTCACAAGCGCAAGGTCCTGAGTTTGATCCCCAGTATCACAAAAAAAAAAAAAAAAAAGAGGTCTAGTGCTGTGTCTTCAATTCTAAGCAACTGGGTTCTTGCTTACTCATTGTAATCTAAGGATTAATCATTTGGATGATCTTATTTTTCAAAAGACCTTGAATTTTTTATTTCTTTTTTTTAACCTTGGGAAAAGTATAAAATGGCATGCCTTTGTCAGTATTGAAGTACCATTTTCTGAAGTGATTATGTTTTACCTTAACATTTCTTCTCAATTATCTTAAATCAGTTTGGTCATTTTGTAATTATTTTGGCAAAAAGTGTAAGATTCATCTTTAAAATTCTCTCAGTCAGTCCCGGTGGCGTAGGCCTATAGTCAAGCACCCTGGCAAGGCTGAGGCAGGAGAATTTCAAGTTCTAGGTCTGCCTAGGCAACTTAGCAGCTTAGTGAGATCCAGTCTCAAAATAAAACATAGGCTGGGGATACAGCCCAGTATGTACTACCAGAAAAATTCTCTATTCTTCATTGAATGTATCTGATTTATGTGAAAATTCCACCAGCATCCAATATTGTACTTTGAATGTTCTTTCCTCTCTACTCCTTTTTGGGCTGATTCTAAATTTATTAATTTCTTAACTTTTTTGGTCACTGTTTTTGATCCCCACATCTGTTTTCCATTCATAAACAAAGTTTTTAAAAAACAGATTTGGCTACATGGCACCCCAGCTTAAACTCTGTGGTTATCTTTTGTCTTGGTTTCAGATACCTATTACATTTTATCTGTTGCTTTATAAACTCTCACAGAACTTCAGTGGCAAATAGCAGTAGCATTTATTGCTCCTGACTGACTCTACAGATGGATTGGGCCAAACTTTTGGTGTAGGCTGGGTACACTCACTTGTCTGAGAGTCACCTGTCTGTCAGCTAGTTTGGGGTGGCTTCAGCTGGAACTGCTTGGCTCTGTTCTATGTAGCTACCTTCTGTTGGCTAGCTGGGACTTGTTCTTGTGGTTGGGTCAGAGCTGCAAGAAGGGTGAAGTACACATGAACAATCTGTCAATATGTTCTGTCTCAGCAAAAAATCATGTAAGCAGGCCAGCGTCAGCATGTGATGAGGTGTAGACACAAGGAGATATGACTAACAGCAGTAACAGTTTATCTCCCTCACTTCCTTTTACTAGAGTAAATCTTGAGATTTCTCATCAAGTATTTTTCCAGCTTTATGTCCTGACTTCATGTGCTTACTAACTGGAGTTACTAGAAGTATTAAACTTTCTAACCTGTATCACTTGGAAGTGTTTTTTCCATGATAGGGATTAACAGAGGATCTTCCTCCTAGCTTTTACCTAGTGAATACCTATTGATTATTTGAAATTCATTTCTACTGAGAAGCCTTTCTTACCTTCCCTAAGCAGAATTTAAAACTTCCTGTGATCTGCCTATTTCACCCCTCTTAATTCTTGAATGGGCCATGATACTTAGTTTGTATTCCTGTTTGCCTACCTAGACTCCAAATAAAGGCCTGAATCATACTCTTTAGAATTTATGTACTTTAAGGATAAAACGCATGTGCCTACTTCTGAGTGATTGGAGTAAGTAAATAGTAAATAGGCTAAGATACATGATGAGTTTGTGCTGGAGAAAAGCAATGAAGTGATTAAATACTATACAATTCAGGAGTCACTCCTTTGGGATAGAAAGTTTACAGGGAACTTCAAAGGTAAAATAGATGTTCTAAGGCTGTATGATGGGTAGATATCTGTTCTGGTATTTTTTTATATCATACATGATATAGGTAACATTTAGAATATACTTAGTAGTCATTTTAAAACTAGTGCTGAAAAAAATAGAATTGTTTTGATGGGAAGAATTGGTTATTTTGAAGTTAATGGAGATAAGTAAAATGGTGTGACTCAGTACTACAGCTCATCTTTATTATAGTTTATTACTACTATCTTCATGTAGACACCTAAAAACCTTTGTTGATCTACCTGTGAATTGAATGGTAATGTATGGCTCTGGCTTAAATGCTCATTGCTTATAAAATTGAACGATTACGGTTTTGCATATCTAATTTTGTGTACCAGTTATTGTTTGATGCTACTGTAGGGCATGTATATTAAAAGCGTAACACAATTAAAAAGCAGAATTAACTTAATCATTTAATTTACTTAGTATGTATCATAAAACATTTAGAAGACTGAAAAATAATAGATTAGCTATTAATGAGAAAATTATTTTAAATGTTTATGTAGATATTCTTAATTTTTATAGAGTGGAAACAAATATATTGTTCTTGTAAGTGGTTATTAAACTGATTTGTATTAGCTCCAATCCATTTTCTTCACTATTCTTTTTTAAAGCCAACTATAGAAATGTGGCTAGAAGCTATGATTGTTAATAAAAATAAAATTTATAGCAAGAGATATATTGGAAAAGGCTGGATTATAGCTTTTCATTAAAGAGTATATTTTTAAAAATCATCTCATATTTTTTAAGTATTTCTGACTTCATTCATGAATTATTGATTAGATAGGAATTAGATATAGCTCTTTTTACTGGATTTTAGTTATACTAGTGCTTCTCTAACTTTATGGTCTCAAGATCCCTTTACATTTTTAGGCAAAAAATCATTGGTATTCTCAGTTTATTTGGATTATATCTATTGAAAGCTCCTGTATTAGAAATGAAAAGAATTTTAAAATTTCTTCATCATTTAAAATTATAGTAGTAAACCTATGCTGACACAAATAACATTTTTGTTAAAAATAGCTATTTATGGGGCCGGGGATTTAGCTCAGTGGTTCCATCCACCACTTGCTTCGCCAGCGCAAAGTCCTGAGTTTGATCTCCAGGTACCCCCGCAAAAAAAACTATTTAGGGTGAGGGTTATGTTTTCTCCTTTATACTATTAATGTGGTAAATTACCCTCATTGATATTCAAATATAAAAGCAACTTTACATTCCTAAGATAAACCCCTTTTGTTATGAGATTTTCTTTTCATGTATGATATTGCTACATTCTATTTGGTAGCATTTTTTGTTAAAGGTTAATTTTCTATATATGTTCATAAGAAATACTTGTCATCTGTAAATTATTTGTTTCCTTCCCTTTATCCTCCTCCTTTATCTCTTCTTCCTTCTTTGTAACGTCATTTGACTTTAGTGTTAACGTTGTCCTCATAAAATTGTTAGGAATAGATTAGAATACAGATTTTTTACATGGGGTTTTTATTCTTCCTCTGTTTTCTGAAACATTTTGTCTGAAAGTAGTATAACTTCATCTTTAATATTTGATGAAATTTGCCAATATTATATTAGGCCTCAAGATCTATTTATGGGAAGATTTTAAACTCTGAATTCAGTTTTTCATTAGATATAAAGACATTGTATTTTTTTCTTTAATCTCTAGTCATTTTGCTTTGTAGTTTTTCAAGGACTATGTCTATTTTATCTACATTGTCAACTTCTACCTGGTTTTCATAATAAACCTGTATTTTCTTTTTAATTTCTAGAGAGTCTGTAGTGCTACTTTTGCTTTTGTTTCTGATGAAGGCAATTTGTATTTTCATACTCTTTATAAAAAGTTATAGTCTTGCTTAGAATGTGGTCAGTATTCCTAAGAGCCAACTTGTTAATTTTGTTTTTGAATCCTTTATATCGTATTAATTTCTATTATTATCGTTTTCCTTTTCTTCTTGCTTAGCATATAATTTGCTCATCATTTTAATTGTACTAATTTACCTGAAGCACAGAGTAATACTCTTTGTTCTGTTACTATCCTATTAAAATTTCAAACTTTATACTGTAGAAAATATGCTATAGATTTATTATATATTATTGCATATTTTAAGTTGTTTTTTGTAATGCTGTGGATTGAGCCCAAAGTCTTGTGCATGTGAGGCAAGTGTTCTACCACTGAGCTACATTTGTAGCCCTCCATCTTTGTTTTTGAGTTTTTTAATCATGGAAGAAATTCTTTCTTAAATAAAAATTTCACCTTATCTACTGAAATCTTTCAAATCTTTAAGAATAAGTTTTAAAAGTTGTATGAGTACTAAAATCCAAAGCAACTTAGTATTGGATTAATAATACTAATTGTCAAGCTGTTGTTCTTGTATTCCTTAGTTTATTCACTACTGTTGTTATATTCTGTTAATACTATTGCTTTTTTTATATCTTACTCTAAGAACCTATAATAGTTTTTTTTTGTTGTTTTTTTTGTTTTGTTTTGCTTTTCCTGTAATACTTTATTTCATACAGGTTATATCCAGTCTCTGGCAGTTATCCATCAGACTTCCTATTTCCACTTTATACTTCAATTCTATTAGTTTTTCAGCAGGAATTCCCCTTTTAGTCATAGCCACATACACTGTATTAACAAGTATATTTTTGGCTTTGTTTCTCTTTTGAAAAAAATTATTTGAAATAGTGAGAAGAGCAGAGTTCTTGGCTCTGGCTACACTATGGCTTAAGTTTGCTATCTTAGTTTTGTGAATGTGGACAAATTATATAGATGCTGAAATAGTGATAATGTTTCCTTATAGCATTGTTTAAATATTAAATGAAATACATACACAGCAATAATATAAACAGTTTAGGAAATATTAAGTATTAATTCATTAATTTTGTTTCCTTTCTACTTTTTATCTCCTCAAACCCTGCCCAGTTAATGCTCCCCCTCATGAACTGTTCTTGCTATAGTACAACTTTTTTAACCTTTTGTTTAGTCCTGTTATACAAGTGATGTCCTCTCTCTCTCTCCCCCTCCCCTCCCTCTCCTCCTCCCTACCCCCGATACTATTCTTAGTACTCCTCGTTACTTAATGTAGTTGTGTTATTTGGTCACGATAGTTTTATGTAGTGTAAATGATAGCTAAGTCAATTACTTGGATTCCCCTGCTTCTGTCACTAGCTTATTGGCTTTCAGGATGACACTTTCCCTTTCTGGGCTTATGTTTCTTCATCATTAAAAAGGGAGAATTAAATTAGAGATTTCATTAATGGTTCTGCCAAGTTTGAAATTGACTGGTTCAAATATTCTTGAAGTACCTGTTTTGTGCTATGATCTCGTGAGAAATACAAAACTAATTTTAAAGGACAAACATAGATTGTCAGATAGTTGTGACGAGAACTGTGTTCATAGATGACCAAAATACAATGCAGTGTATGATAGAAGCTGTATAGATGTTAAACAAGTACCAGAGGGTATAGAATAGCTCACCTCATCTTTCCTGGTTGATGTTAAGCAACTGAAGAGTAAGATTTGGGTCTTCTACTGCTCTTTTTCTTTCTCTTGGAGATTTAAACTTCATATTAGATTTACATTAGTTGACTTTTTATGTTTCTGGGCAAAAAGAGGTTGTTTAATTTTACTTTGTTCTTCTACCCCATCCTGTTTTTCTCTCCACAGAATGGTCCAAGTGCCAGATCATGTCATAAAATGTGCATTGACATTCAACGAAGGCAAATCTACACATTGGGACGTTATTTGGATTCCTCTGTGAGGAACAGTAAATCTCTGAAAAGTGATTTCTACCGTTATGACATTGATACAAACATATGGATGTTACTAAGTGAAGATACTGCTGCTGATGGAGGACCAAAATTGGTGTTTGATCATCAGGTTTGGTGTATAGTTAAATATATGGTGAAATTAGTGTTCAGTAATTCTTGATTGTAGAGCTTATTATGTTATGCAGAGTTGTCTACGAGTGACTATACACAAATAACCTATGACATCATTAAAAAAGTTGTTTCACTAGATATAAAATTGTTTTCATTAGATTTAAATTTTTTTCTCGTTCGGTGTAGATGTCAAAACTTAAACTCTAAGATGTCAGAATAGAATTGTTATTTATAAAATCTTTTATTACTACAGAGAGTAGGTGCTGAGGATTTAGCTCAGTGGCAGCATGTCTTCCTCACAAATGCAAAGTCCTAAGTTTGATCCCCAGTACCAAAAAAATAAATAAATAAATAAAAGAGTAGATGGAATAATATTAGGAAAAACAAATTTAGTTTTACAGTAAACATTCATGAATCCTAACAGTAGCAACTTGCCCTTTTAATTTAAAACATTTTTTTTCTTTTATGGAAGAAATTTAAAATCTCTTTTTAGTGAGTATGAGAATTTGAAATCTCAAGCTTTTTTCCAATAATGTAAAATACATTTACTTTAATTTACATTCAGAAACTTGCTCAGAACCTAGATTAGGTAATTTAAACTCAGCACCAAAAAATCATATAATGGTATTTATAGACAAGGAGACTGTGCATAGTAGTATTACAAATCATTTTAATTCTAATATGCAGAAAGCTGTCACCAGCATAATTACTATCAGTATCATTATCATGATTATCTGTCTTTGAATACTTCCTATGAGTTCAGGGTAAATCAAATAAAACATTAATCACTTTGAATTTTATAGGCAGTTTTATTGGCTTACCCATTTTTAATATTGTTTTTGGAGTATAAGGAAAAAAGATTTTTTAAAAGATTTCTGATATTGCATTGATGATAGCATCATCTCATACTTTGGAAATGGGAGATGGCAGTCGAATTATGACAGAAATTCAGTTCAGGTCTAAAATCATATGTAGGGGTTACACAAGTCGTTATTGTGTTTTTACAGAGTAATTTTTACAAGAGAATGGTAAGGAAAGAGGCCTGACTTATGCTCATCAAGTAAGTGGTGGGTGGAAAATCAAAAACATTAGTCTTCAAAGTACTCCCCAGATTGAATTTGGAATTTCTGTTGGCTCGTTTATATAACTGAGCTCTGCCATGCTATACACATGCTTACTGATATCCTCAGTGTTCATGTAGGAAATAAAAACTCCAAGAATTCAGGCTGATTCTGATCTTTTAAAAACAGAACATTAGCACATAACATTGTTAGGAAGCAATTTATTCTCTTGAACCCAAATTGTTACATATTTTTTTCACAAAAGATGCTGATGTCTCTGTTTATTGGCTGAAAAAATATTCTTAGGGGGTAGTCTGACTACACCGCACATACAGAGTTCTTGTGTTTAGCCTTTGTCTCTCTTAAATCTGATAAAATAGGATATTTCTTTCTTTCTTTCTTTTTTTTTTTTTTTGGTACCGGGGATTGAACTCGGGTCCTTGCGCTTGCAAGGCAGGCCACCAAACCGCTGAGCTAAATCCCCGGCCCAGGATATTTGTTGAAAGCTGAGTTGCGTTAAATAATGCTTGATTTTCACCTGATTAGATGGTACTCCAGTACACTGGGCACAAAGAATCCAAGATTTTAGTGCAGCTTCAGCTAACAACTAGCTGTGTTGCTCAGCCAGTTGCATAATCTTTATAAGACTCTTGTTTCACGTTTAATTTCATGCAAATAGTGATATAAGTTATAGCTTACTAACTTGTGTTCAGGGCACTTCAAAAACTTATTTGTGGTGTTTGTGATGCTTTAGGATTAAGGACTTTATGTTGAAACTTGAGAAAAACTTGATAACATTAGAGGCATGAAGACCTGTTTAAAGGGTATTTCTTCATTTAGAATTTTAACATTAAAACTATCCCAGATATCACACAAAACAACATGGAAAACTTGAGCATCAAGCTGCTGTTACCTTCTTTAGAAAACTGTCCTTCAAATTTAAATACTATGAGGAAATTACTAGAAAATGGAATATGAGCTAGTGAAGAAGTAGCAGGAAAAACTTTAAAGGATTGAAGATCTCAGCTCATTGAAATTATTCCTGGGCCAAATTGGATTCTTAGCATTTGCTATCCTTCTCAACATCATCTGAAATGACAAAAGAATACATTAGCAATTGTGTTGAAAAGCACTGTACTCAGACAATTTCAGAAATTCATGAGAATTTTCCTGAAAGGCAGAAAACAGAAAGGATCAGACCCAACTAGAAGAAACCAGAGACTAGCAAAGGTTGAGAAATAACTTGAGTGTCAGAGTGTATATAGTTGGGATAAATATTAAATGGTCAGTTGGTGACTAAATAGTAGGGCATTCTCCACCATATCACTTAGCAGTGATAATTGTCTACGGTAAAATATGAAGTGAGGATATTGTGGCTAGAAAGATAGAACCAAAGGCACTGGAAAGCTACTGTAGAGCTTTTCTAGCATCCTGTCTCTGGTCTTTCTGTCCAGATCTTCAAACTTTTCACAGTATATGCAGTAGGCATATGAACAAGTGTATCAGTCAGTATTTACTAGAGAAATAGATATAACACAAGATATACAAATATATATGAATTTATAAGATTCACTTACAGTGAACACCCACAGAGTCTGATGAGGAAGATTCCAGAGGGTCTGTCTTCACACTGGAGACCAAAGGATTTAGTTAAAGGTCCAGAGCTCATTGCAGTGTCCTGTGTGTCAATATCAGCATGCTGATGGGCCTGTGATGAAAGGCTGAACAGTATGTGCCAGAAGGCTGAAGGAACCACACCAGAAGCCAAAGAGTCTGTGCTGGAAGCTGGGAAGTGCCATCCAAGGTGAAGATGAGAGCTCCTCCCAAGGAACAGAAGCAGATCCTTGCTTCCTCATTTCCCCTTTATACCATCCAGTCAAGGAGCTGCCCTAGAGTGGGTTTTCCAGCCGCTAGGTTGTGGAACTTTTAGTTAAGCTCTTAACCAGCTTCCCAAGTGAAAACAACCAATCAACCACAATAGTTTCTTTCAGATACAAAGAAGACTAGACAAAAAACAGTGCAATTATTTGAAAGTAATGAATTCAAGTAAAATAGTAAATTGAAGAATATGTTGTTTTAGGTAGTCCTGAAGACTATTGCATCCATGAAAAAGAAATATCTAAAAATTATAAAAATCAAACAGTGAAATAGAAATCTCATAAATTGATGAAAAAGAAGAACAGACATATGTCTAAATTAGTAAATTAATGAGGTAAAATTGTGAAAGAAAACACAAGATTCAGAAGAGGCCTTGAAGTTCCAATATCTACCTCATAGAAGTTCCAGAATAGAGGTAAAATATCCAAGGAAAAAAATGAAGAATATTTCTGGAGCTGATAAAGAATTTTCAGAATGAAAAGAATTACCAGCTGCAGATCAGTATGAAAGAAGGAAAAAAGTCATTCCTATCTAGATAGTTCCTTAATGAAATTTCAGAACCAAGGATTAAGAGAAAATCCTGCAAACAACCACAAAGAAAAAAACTGGGTTACCTTTGTAGGTAAGCAGTGTGGTTGGGAAAAGGAAAGGTGGTAGATTGGACAACAGTGGATACATAGAAAGCTTTCGCAAAACCTCAAATTTTTAAGGAGGAAGTTATTTTGAACCCAGCCCAGATCTTGCCAATCTTATATTACCCTGTGATAGGGTAAAATAGTCATTTTTAGATTTAAAATAAATTTTTTTTCCAGAAAAGCAAATTATTATCTGCTTTTCATTGTGTTGTTAGAAATTAAACATGTAAGTTGAGAGAAATAATGAATAGTGGTCTAGCTTTTGGCTCAAAAGACTTATCAAAGTCTTTCTTGGAAAAGATCACACAGAATTGGTCATTAGCTTTTCTGAAACATTTTTCAGAGATCAAAACGTTAAAACAAATTTAAAAACCAAGTAGAGAGGAAAAATGAAGATGAATGATGATCATCAGCATCACCATGCTGATGAATACCATAATGTTTCCTAGATTGATTTAAATGTATTGTCATTTGATAAATGCCTCTCTTGAAACTATATATCTTATCAAGGGAAGCCATATATCTTACCTATGTAAGTAGTTGAAGGAATAAAATTATTTCTGTTTTGTTTCCTGTTTGTCAAGATATGGGAAAGAATTACCATGCTAATACAGTGTTACTCATGTTAACTCCTTTCTTGAAATGCTGTGCTAGCAAGAGCTACCATGGTAAAGATATTTCTTTAACAAATGAGAATAAGCAGTTAAATTTAAATATCTCCAAAAGGAGAGAAGATACTTCCTTTGTAGCCATATGAAGTAGAACCATAGGGCTATAGAATATTGGTCATTAGTATGAACTGTGACTTTGTGAAAATGGAAATAGATTCACTTAATATAGAACCCTCAGGATTTTCTACATGCTCACCAGGTATTTTTGAGAGATTTGAGCCTTAAATACTTAAGACAGGATAGTCCACTAACCCAGCTTCAGTGGTTCCCTAAAGAGAGGTACAGTAGCTGAGTGGAGCCATGCTGGGTTATCTTGAGCAATGTGTGGGTTGTTTTTAATAATATGGCCTTTTAAGAGTAAAAATTTGAACAGCATCTGTGGAATGCCAGGAACATGAAGACTTTGATGTCTTAGTTTTTCAGCCATATTCACCAAGACTGTACACTTGAGGAAGTAATAAATTTTCATCTTAATTTGTAGACGTGTTTTAAAAAACCTAGGAAATGACAAAGAAAGTATGGATTGTTTTGGAGGTAAAAATTAGGAGATGCAAGAATCTTTTATAATACTTTTTTAAAACAACTTCTAATATTATTAAAAACAACTTTTTATTAAAAATACAATAATAGACAAATGTATGTAATTTCATGGGAAGAAAGACTTGAACATATACAGCCAGTATTTGTGTTTTAGTGGAAAAATTATTAACCAATACATGTTTTGTGTACACATTTTATTCTTTAAATGTAAATATTATTGGGCCAAGGATTTAGCTCAGTGGTACTGCCTCTTGTCTCGCTAGTGCAAAGTCCCAAGTTTAATCTCCGGTACCAAAAACACACACAAAAAAACAATATGTATACATATATGTGTGTGTACATATGTGTGTGTGTGTGTGTGTGTGTGTATAAATGTTATTTTTGTTTAACGTCTAATTTCCTCTTAGACTTATTCTTTGAAAAAAAATTTGAGTTTTACTGCCTTGTAACAGATGGCTGCTTTATCACATATTTTTATGAAAAGTAGTAATTTGCTTGAGTTGAAAGTATAGACGAATCAGGCTAGCTTTTGAATGTGAATTGCATAGCTTAATCCAAAGCAAAGTAAATTTATGGTATTGAGTTAAAGGAAACCAAATTTTTCAACTAGATGAGCCACTCTAGAAACTGTTGCAGATGTCTTTGTTTTTCTATTTTGTAACATTATAATTTGAAGAGAATTGTAAAGTAATCCCCAAAATGAATTTAGCTGTCACTCTTATTTGCATACCTGCTTTTATATTAAGTAGAAAAGTAATGGAATGCTTGTCTAGAACAGTAAAAAGGATGTTTTCATAAGGATGAGAAGCTTGTCATTACTATGTATGATCAGTATTAACTCAGATATATTTCAATACATCGTGTATCCTTGCTTAATTTTGGTAATTATGCAGTTTCAAGAAAGGAGAAAGTTCTTTAACCCAACATGTTTCAGTCTCATTAGGTTAAGTGGAAATCAGAAAAGTATTTAGAAATTTATCCTGAATCTGTGCCAGGGAGTAAACAGCTTACAGCATTTTCATTTGATAATGGGGAATTGATATTTAGTGTCCTAAATGACAAAGTTCTTTTTTTTTTTTAAAGAATATAACACATTGGTTTCGTTTATCACACATGACAGAAGCAAATTAAAAGTATTCAATTTGTTGCTTTTTCTGATAGATGTGTATGGATTCAGAAAAACATATGATCTACACCTTTGGTGGTAGAATTTTGACATGTAATGGCAGCGTAGATGACAGCAGAGCCAGTGAACCACAATTCAGTGGGTTGTTTGCTTTCAACTGTCAATGTCAAACCTGGAAACTTCTTCGAGAGGATTCCTGTAATGCTGGGCCTGAAGATATCCAATCTCGGATAGGACACTGCATGTTATTCCACTCAGTAAGAATATTTTATGCATTGCATTATGTTATTTTGTCTTGTATATCTTCGTAGGGAAAAGAATGTTGAAATGGATATCTTCAGCAACAAATCAAAGCTTTTTATTAGAAATAAATGATTAGTATAGCAGTGACAGAGAAAACATCTTTAAACAGTGAACCATTTGCTCAGTTTGAGGTTTTTACCATCAGTCTAATAACTTTTAAGTAGTTATCACCTGAATTCTAAATTAGATAATTTTATGATTAACTTTACTGCCTTTCTAGGTAGTGTAGCTATTTCCCTTTCTTACAACTTAGAATTAGAACAGTTTTTTATATGTTATTTTTCACTCCGTTAAATACAAAGAATTAAGAAGGAACATGCAATACTCACTAAGCATTCTGACTGTGATATAAAAGCATTTAATGTCTAGTTGTCATGCTTTTGATGATGTTAAAGAGTTCAGATGTTATCAGTCTGAATGATTAATTACGAAGTTTCTTATAATCTTTTATCTAATAGTTTCAGCAGTCTTTGAGTTTAATATTCATTGTCTGGATTCTCAGTTGTGATTTTTCTAGTGATGTAGTTTCTTCTGCATTTATTAACTGTGATTATATTAGTTATTCCCCCCAAATAAAACCACACATGGAAAAAAAAAAAGAAATACTTCATTATTTGGTTACTCTGAAATATAAACTATTTAGAATAGGCAAAGTGAATTTCTGGCTCTTTACTTTTATTGATTTTCCGGTTTATTAGCTAAGGCTCCAAAGCTAACCAATGAATTTTTTTCAAAAAAATAATATAATTATGAACTCATGGATTTTTATGCATTTAGTAGTTTTAAATCCAGTGCTGTCATTATTCTTTTTTTAATGCTCAGTTTTTCTTTGCCTTTGGCCAGTAGGAACCCTGCTCTTATGTGGACATATCTTTTTTAGTAATAGAAAAATTATATCATGATAAATACAGCTTTTAAAAATTTATGACTTTTTGTACTTGTGGATCTTTTGTGGTTAAAACCTCACTTTATACAATAGTATTTTATCCCTTGCTCTATCTGTAGTAGTTTGCAAAACAACAGAGGTAACTAAAAGAGTCATAGAGTATATAAGATTGATTACTGATTATTTTTCTGTTTAGGATTTAGCCCATTGTGAATGGAAAGTCAAAAAACTGATTTAAAAATCACTATAGATATGTCTTATGGTCATGTTTTGGGGTGGTCATATCTTTATATTTTTCACTTTTGTTTTTTTCAAATTTGCAATTTATTTAAAATTAGTTTTGTTTCATAATTAAAAGCATTATATTTGGGTTTTTTTTCCATTAAGTTAATTGGTACATTTAAAGCAAACAATACAATTATATTTAACAGTGGGATCTTGTACTTTTACATGATTTATCTTGATTCTTACTAATGTCAAAATTGTAAGTCGAGATACTTTTGGAGATACCTGCTTATTATCCTTGTTTTCTGGACAAGGGTTAAAAGGAGCTCCATGCCTTCCCTTTCCCTATCTTTTATTAGATTTTGGTGTATCATTTTTCTTTTTAAAAAAGAAGGAAATGTACTCCCTCCTCCTCCCCCTCTTTCTCCTCTCACAGATATTTTTTTCTTACACAGATACAGCAACCTTTTGTACATTTTTCTGCACCTTGCTTTTGAACTTTAACAGGATATCCTGGAGATCCATTAGATCCTGTCAGCAGTATTAAAGAGCTTCCTTGTTCCTCTTTATTCTAGCATAGTGCTCCATTGCGTGGGGTCTATTGGGAAAGTACTTTTTTGGGGGAGGGTACTGGGGATTGAACTCTGGTCCTTGTGCTTGCAAGGCAGGTGCTGGAACCACTGAGCTAAATCCCCAGCTCCTAGGAAAGTAGTTTTGTAAAGGTTTAAAAGGGTCATTCTAAATTCTCCATGGAACTTATGACTTTCTTCTTTGTCCTTCTCTTTTAGAAAAATCGTTGCTTATATGTATTTGGTGGCCAGAGATCAAAAACCTATTTGAATGATTTCTTTAGTTATGATGTGGACTCTGATCATGTAGACATAATATCAGATGGCACGAAGAAAGACTCTGGGATGGGTAAGAGCATTTAGTGATTTCTTCTTTCATGCCATAATTACTTTAGATAGAAAAGTAAAACCTATTTTCTTTTCTTCCAAATCATTCTTCTCCCTTTCTCTGTTTCTTTAATTGAAATAATGCTGAGAAATAAAACTCACCAATTACATATATCTGTTTAAAAATGTGTGAATTACTAGTATTTCTTCAAACAAAAACAATATGTGGCTATCTATAGGTATTACTTGTATGTGTGCTTACTTTTTATTTATTTATTTGTTTTTCTCGGTACCAGGGGTTGAACTCAGGTCCTTGTGCTTGCAAAGCAGACAGCAGTACCACTGAGCTAAATCCCTGGCTCCCATATGTGTGCTTATTGTGGGAGGCATTATCTTACAAACTGTATTATTCTCTATTATTTATTTCTGCCTTCTGTTTTCACCATTGTGACCTATGAATTAGGCACCAGCATGGTAGAATATGTTCTAAGGGAGAGCTTGATGTGATGGATAATGCCTTATAAGTTTACAGGTTAATTTCCTTCTAAAATCAAGAACAAGATAAGAATGTCCATTTTCACTGCTCCTGTTCAACATGGTTCTTGAAACATTACCTAGAGCAATCAGGCAAGAGAAAGAAAAGGGGTGTGTGTGTGTGTGTGTGTGTGTGTGTGTGTGTGTGTGTATACGAAAGGACAAAGTCAAAGTATTATTTGTAGATGACGTGATCTTCTACTTATAACACCCCAAAAATTTCCACCAAAACACTCTTAGATTAATAACTAAATTCAGAAATGTAGAGGGATATAAAGTAAACACGTAAAGATGAATAAAATTCCTGTACTCTTCTTTTTTTTGTTTTTTTTCAGCTTTAATTGAATTTATTGGTACATTTTAGGGATACAGTACAGTTACATTCATTGTTGGGATCTTGTACCTCTACATGACAAGTCTTGATTCTCATTTTTTCCCCTTACCTCTGCCCTCCCTTCACCCCCTCCTCCCCTCCCCATCTACAAACACTTTATTTTCATCTTTTCATTCTCTCACATTTTTTTCTTTTCCCTTTTTACTCTTCCCCTACCCATCCCACCTTCCCTACACCTTTAGCTCCTTTCTTCCCATTTCTAAATGTCAGTAATCTTATTAGAATCTTATGCATTGTTGCAGATTATTCACACCAGGGAAACTATTCGGTATTTACACATGTGTGACTTATTTATTTCACTTAGGAGTATATCTTCATTATGTATCCATTTTCCTATGAATGAATCTATTTTCTCGTTCTTTATGGCTGAGTAATATTCTATTTTATAGAAAAACCAGATCTTCTTTATCCAGTTTCCAACAAATGGGCAAATGGGCTGTTTCCAAGATTTAGCTATTACAAACCATGCCGCTATAAACATGGGTGCACATACTTCTCTGTGATTTGATTCTTTTAGTTCTCTTGGAAAGATACCCAGCAGAGGGATGGCTGGGTCAAATGGAACCTCCAGTCCAAGCTCTTTGAGGTATCTCCATATTGATTTCCATAGTGGTTGCACCAGTCTGCCCTCCCACCAACAATGGAGCAGGGTTCCTTTCTCCCCACAACCCCGCCAACATTTGTTATTGTGTGATTTCTTGATAGCAGCCATTCTTTGTGGGGTGAGGTGGAATCTCAGTGTTGTTTTCATCTGCATCTCTCGAATGACCAGTGATGTGGAACATTTTTTCAAATATTTTCTTGCTGCTTTTACTTCTTTGTCTGAGAAATGTCTGTTCATTTCGGATGCGCATTTTTGAATCATGTCTTTATATTTGGGGGACTGATTCTTTTGAGTTCTTTATATATCCTTGATAATAGTCCTTTGTCTGAGGAACGGCTGGTAAAAATTTTTTCCCACATTGTAGATTGTCTCTTAGTTCTGCTGATGGTTTCTTTTGAAGTACAGAAGCTTTTTAGTAAGATGAGATCCCAGTTGTTGATTCTACAATGTCTTCCAGAGTTCTGCCTAACTTACCTTCCAGCAAGTTTAATGTTTCTGTTTTAATATTTAGATCTTTAATCCATTTAAATTCCTGTACTCTTAATAAGTAACTCACTGAGAAAAGAAAATATCTCATTAAGCATGACACTGGGACTAGCGGACCCATCCTTTACTTTTCTACTGTAAATTTGTACTTCAGCATAGTAGTAGCTAGCTGTGTGTCTCAGTACATTTCCCTGAGGGATACAGGAAGTGATCTATGTGTTTACCCACTTGGTATGACAAACAGCAAGGTGTGTGCATGTATGCAAAAATGGCAAAAACAGATTTATAACCACATTATGCTCCATCTAACTGGTTTTGTGTATGTTTACCTGAGCATCACAGAGGGTCCAAGAGCCCCACACCACTCCAGGATTTGTTTAAAAAAAGTTTTCTTTTGATATTTCCGGGAGAAGTAGCCCAATTCAGTACCCCGTGGCACATGGAAAACCAGATTTGCACATTTTGGAGAAGGTCAAAAGTGAATCAGATAAGTCAAGCATGGATGATGAAGATGATTCATTATGGTAAAATAACATGTTTTTATAGCAAAAGATTGGTGTGGATGTATGATGATAATGATGACTTTGACATTGGCCATGTGAGCCAAAGTCCTGTGACAGTGAAATGGAACAAGAATCAACTGATACAGACTCAGAGAATGCAGACCTCCTTGATTAAGATGACAAAGAAAATAACAAAGAGCACTTATTTGACTAGTGGAAATGTTATGAAATGGCCACATAATCAAAGAAAGGATCCGATGTATTGGATAGAATACCAGCACTGCCCTTCAGTGTTGGAAATTGTAACAGTAGAAATGCCACAAGATGCTGTGAAATACACAAGGGCTGAAATGCAAGTAAAACATTTTATATGGACCAATAGCCATATTAAAAAATATATTTATAATTCACTAGCTGAAAAGCATTCATAGGTCTGCTGCCCTTAGCAGGGATTTCTCATGGTAATTGCAGGAATATAAAAGACTTATGGAAAAGTGATGGATAAAATATGGCATACAAATTTATACCCATGCAGATGCAGAGACTTATGCTTTCAATTTAGACATTTATCCTGAAACTCAGCCATTGGGTTCTTGTTTGTATAGTAATAAACTGAATGATATTATGAACAGACTTCTTGTTCCCATCTCCCAAACTAATCAAAAAGTGATATTTGACATTTGGCTTACCAATTTCTAGTTGATGTTCTATGTGCTAACAGAACACAAATTGACCAGTGCAGGAACAAAGCAGAAATTCCAAATGAAATGTTCCAATTTCAGAACAGAATTGTATAACACAGTCTTTGGATTTCAGAAAGATGTATATTGGCCTGGTATATGGCAAAGAAAAACAAACTGGTATTGCTGATGTCAGCATTGCACCATGATGGAAATACTGACAAGGAAACCTTGACAAAACGGAAGCCTGAAATAGAAACTTTCTACAATAAAACCAAAGGTTGAGTAGATGTTGTTGATGAGTTATTCAGCAACTTTGATGTCATGCAAAACACAAAGCATTGGCCAATGGTTGTGTCTTACTCCATCCTAAATATGTGTGGTATAGTTTGATAGTTTACAAAGAAAATAACAAGTGCAAAGTATCACAAAGACATTTTCTTAGAGAATTGGGACTAGAACTCATAAGAGATCATTTACAACAGAGGAAAAAGAACTCATGACAATCCTCCTGTCTCAGCCTACACAGTGCTGGGATTATAGGTGTGTGCCACCATGGCCAACTTACCACCTATTTTGTAAGGCCTGAAAAATTCTTTGAAGAATGAGATGGGATACTACTATTTAAATTCCCACATTATTGGGCCAGGGACTTAGCTCAGTGCTTCTGCTGCTTGCTTCACAAGCACAAGGTCCCGAGTTTGATCTCTGGTACCAAATAAAAATAAAAATAAATTCCCACATTATTAAATATTCTTAGAAAACACCAATTTTACCCATTGTGTCGATATTTTCTAGCTTATTTAACCATTCTCTTGTGTATTAACTGTTCTTCTAAAGCTTTTTTACTACAGTTAATTACTATAATTTGAGATGGACTTACCATACAATTACTGTGCTTATGATTCACTAATGTGGATTATTTGATTAAAAGTATATTCACAACATGAGTTTCACGTAGTATTGTTGGAAGCCATAGAACAAATTTATTTGAACTGTTGAAATTATCAATTAGAGATATCTCTAATAGTAAAATTGCTGCTTCTTATAATCTTGTATGTGTCAGATACTGTAAAATTTTAAATCATTGTTCTTTATAATTATGTAAATATATTAGATTTAACATCTCAAGATCTGAAGAAACTTCTACTCTTTCATTTTTAACTAGAGTACAACAACTTTATGCTATCCTTGGAAGGAAATTGTAATTTAAGTCAGACTGACAGCTGTTTAGAAGGGAATTATTAGCATTGTGTCTAACACATAATTACATCAAAATTGAGTGTATCTAAAATTTGGGTTTATTTCTGAATGATTTCTGCTGCTAAAACTTTGAATACAAAGGATTTAGCATATTCTCCATATGCCAGCACTGTATTTAACATTAATTGAAAATTGTGTTTAGAAGATCTGTCACACTGCCAGAGCTTTATGCTTTGCTGGAGAGCTTCAATCTCTTAAAATGGGAGCACCTTTTCCTGTCTTATCTCATTTGAGATAAGAAATGTATGTGGAGCATTCACTACTTGCCTGATGCTAAGTCAAGCATTGGTGATGTGCAGCTCTTAAAACCTGACCTCTCTCCTGTAGTAGTTTTATATATTTATTTGTTTTGTTCCTTAAGTTCTGTAATCTCTTTCCCACACCTGCCATATTTATTCCATTCTGTTTTAATCACTGTGGCCAAGTGGTATAATTGAAAGAATAGGGGACTAACAACCTGAAGACTTGGCCTCTGTTCATCGGGTCCACCACTAATCCCTCTGCAACTTTGACAAAAATTATATAATTCTCAGGACTTCATTATTCATCTGAGAATGAGATTGGACAAGTTGACTAAAGCTTCATCTAGCTCCAAAACTTTGACAGTTAAATTTCATTCTCCTTTGCTATCAATCTTTGAAACTAAGATGAAAACTGTGTGAGTTATATTTACAAGATCTGATTTATTTGTAAATATAGTATTTTCATGAAAATTGGATTTTAATTTTGGCCCAAGGAGGAGTATCTATCATGCTTATTGATATATATAATAATAAATTCTTACTGTTTTGATCCTTTTAGAATTTTACCAGTTAACTGAATATGACCAAGTCAGCAGTAAGAAGGTGACTCTGAAAGTAATGATTTCCTATTATTAGTGTATTACTAAAACGGAATAGTAGTACTTATTTTCAGTGGAACTAGGCTTCAGTGCTTACTGTTTAGTATGTTTTATATTGGATGTACCATTCATTATTTCTGATCAAAACATTATGAGCTTTTTATTAGTAATAATAATTTATTATTAGTAATAAATATCCCCTTTCCTGTTAGGGTTGAAATTTTGCTAGTTATAAGTTTATGAGATTATTTCATATTTTTAATGAAAAATTGATAGTAAATATGAATGAATTAAAATTCACCTCTAAAAATATGTAAGAACATTAAGGATCATTTTTGAAAGGAGAGTGAAATAGGAGTGGTACTATCAGATAATGATAAAACTATAGCTTAGTATGGATTAGTGAAATAGAATAGAAAATATTAAAATATCCCCAAACATACTGTATGGTAAAATGGCATTTCTAGTCAGAGATGGAAAATAGATTATACAAAAATATCATTGATACATTGCTTAGGATTTAGCATTTTATAAAAAGGAAAGTCTAAATCCCTGTATGTCTTTTATATATCAAAGAAAATTCATGTGCACTTAAGTTTTATACTTCAGTAAAATTATAATACTTAATTGTTTTCAGTAATCAAGGATTGAGGAAAAACTTTCCAAACATGCCACGAAACTGAGAAGTCATATATAGTTTGAGTTTTTGCAAATCAATAAAACTATATATTAGTATCAAATAGTGAATGATCATTTAGCAACTGGGCAGTATCCTGCTGACAAATTTCATTCCCCTTTGCTATCAGTCTCTTATAAGTCAACAAAAAGGGATAATTCTTAAGTAAAACATTGGTAAATGACATGAATAAATATCTCAAAGAATATACTAATTAGAGTAGCCAGTAAAATTTATTCATGGAAAGATGCTTTTATCATACATGGCAGCACTCTGGGAGACTGAAGCAGAAAAATTACAAGTTTGAGCCTGGCTTGGTCAGTTTAACAGCTTAAAATCTATTTCAAAATAGAAATATATTTGAAAAGGGGAGCTAGAGATGATGTAACAGTTCAGTGCAAAGACCTGGATTCAATCCCCTACCACCACCAAAAACAAAAACAAACAAAACTCAGCTTTAAGATTTTTTAAATGGAAATTAGAACACTTACTAGTATGATCATGAAGAAGCAGATAACCTCATACTCTGGATGCAATGTAAATGGGTGCAGCCCTTTTTAAGAGTACTTTACCACTGTTTAAAAAATACACACACACACACACACACACACACACACATACATATACATATTCCTGAGTAAGCATTTTTCTAGGAATTTATCCTACTCCAATACTGGTATAGATGCATTAAAAATAAAATGTATAGAGATATTTATTATTTGCAAGAGGGAAAATCTGGAAAGAACTTTAATTGCCCACCAACTTATTTGGTTATTTGATTTTCCAACAGTTACATAAATTGTGGTTGATGCACTTAATGAGATTCTTTGTAGGTTAATACAACTGAAATAGAGCAATAATATACTATTTTTTGAAAGTCAAAAGCTAGTTGTAATTGTACAAAAAATAATGAGTGGAAGAAACCCAACTTTAGGATAAATAGTAGAAGTTTTAAATTGGAGTTATTGCTAGACCTTATAGGGGCCATCTCAAATTTAGAGATAAGGTTGTGACAGTGCTGTTGTTTACCATTGGCCAAACCACAATGTATATTGGCAAGTTGCCCAGCCCCAGGGTATAAATCATGATTAGTTAAAACCAGTCATTACTATTCTCTAGCAAATTATTTCACTTTACTCCTGTCCCATGTGACAGTTCTGTCCAGTGAGGCCTAGGAAAGTCTGCTAGAGGAGATTTCAGAAAAATGAAGTGAAAATAGATACTAGAAGAATCCTTTCCATCCCTGCTTTTGGTGCTCTATTAAAGGATATGATGCTTGGAGCTGGCCAACTTTCAAAATTTTTAAAGCTATCAATGTTCAAAAACAAAGAGAAGGGCAAGAAAATTTCATAGATGTTAACCTAGCTGATTTAGCTGAATTGCTAAGACAGTCCTGAAACTGTCTATCTGGAAAATTTTGGTACATGAGCTAATTAATCCATTTTAGGTTTTCTGTAACTTGGACTTGAAAATATTCTAACAAATATAGAATTCACGGAGAGCTGTTTTGATTAAATTTCATATTTTTGTGGTATATTCTGAAAAATGTTTTTTTTTTTTTTTTTCCTGTGCTTTGGCTAAAGTAATGACAAATATGTACTTTGGACCATGAAACAAAAGTAGAGGTGAGATTATTTCATGAATTAATGTGATAATGTATATCCCTCATGCTTTAAAGGGACTTCAGAAGGATTGCTGTTATCTTGTTTTTAGTTTGTGTTTAGTTTGCTTATTTAATTGATTGATTATTTGTTTTTGAGAAGGGTCTTATTGTATAGTCCAGGCTTGTCTTGAACTTGCTAGGTAGCGCAGGCTGGCCTTGAGCTCAGGATCCTCCTGCCTCTGCCTCCCAAGTTCTGGGATTAAGGGATGTGATGCTACACCTGAATTATTTTGTTTTAAAAAGTGTTGAAAGAAAAATTTTCAGTTAGCAATAATTATGCCTCAGATATACCTCATTCGCTACAAAACTGCCCCTGTGCAAAACTAAAAGAAAAAAATAAAGATACCAAAAGAAAAAATGGTAAAGTTGAAGGATTATCATTGTAATTTCCTAGAAAAACTCTAAAAGTAAGATTGTCTACAATCATTTGTTGTGCATTCTTATTCTGTTTTCTCAGATAATCTTTTTAAAATTGTTTGTGATTAACATATCTCATTTACTGATCTGCTTGAGTGATTTTTCTTTGGAAGTCAGTTTATAAAGACTGCTAAGATTTCTGGCATTCAGTCAAGCTTTTTGATGATTGAATCCAAAAGCTTTTAAAATCGTGTATGTTTATCCATCCCTTGTGGCTTTGCTCTATAAAACTGCCTTTGACAAGTGGGTGGGCTTATCAGCAACACATTTGGGACCCCTCCTGTCTCTCAGGAACTGTTCTTATTTCCCATTCCTATTCCCAAGCAAATTTTCCTACTCTTAAAAAAAAAAAATGTGTATGTCACAGATTGCGTGTCCTTTCCCCTCACCCCATTACCCATTAGAAAATACTGAATTGATAAGATCTCCTTGTTCTCTTCTTGGAAACAAAATTAATGAGTTAATTAATAGTTATGCTATGTTAAAAATGACAGCTTCTTCATTTTGACCTTTATAGATCTTTCTTGTTTTTGGTAATGCCATTTTATTCAACCAGTTTTTGTTTTAATTATATAATTATTTAAGTAATATAATACACATAATAAACCAAGTTCAAATAATGTAAAAGCTATAAAATTTTAAAGTACTATTCTTCAGCAAAGTATCAAACAAACCCAGGCTGCTAATTCCTTTACCTCAAATCAACCCTGGGCAAGTAAAACTGAGAGGCAGCTGCATTCTAGGAACTCATTTCAAGTGAGTCTGAAAGCTTTTGCCCTCAAGTTACCTGGAGGTAATTCTTATCCCTTCACTTTAAAAAACAACTAATAATAGCCTATTCCACTGGTGTCCGAATCCAAAGAATAACAGTATAACAATGCAAAAACCCTATTGTCATCAAAGGGGATGAAAAAGAGCTGAATTGACATTTGTTCTCAGTAGTTCATTTCTTCCTCTCTTCTCCCTTTAGTCTGAAGAAACTGCTGCCTACATCCCTCAAAGGTTTAAAGTATGAAATCCTTCCAAAGGGTACGATACTACTCAGAAAGGATAAACTGATTCTTTGAGCCTTCACTTCACTACCCTATGGCTCTTAAAGTTACTGGTACTGGCGATGTTAGTTCAAGCCTGACCACAGCCTTTCCCAGTATGTCTTTTCAGAATAGCTGACTCCTTGAAAAACATTACTTCACAGATCAACATAACTAGACAGTTGAGGACTACAACTATTTAAAAAGAAATCAATAAATTTATAATTTACATGATCTAAAGCAGAGCTGTTATAGTGGATGAACCAAGAATTTTTCTCCATCTTTTAGTAATTTATAGAAGTGATGAACACAAGGGAAAGAGAAGAGGCCTTGATGTATGTTTTCTAGGACTTTTAGAAAATACGGAGTTGTTCCCTTGGACATGTACATGTGAATCTATAAAAAAAAAAAATGTTACTGTGTTCCCTTAGCCAAATACATGTGAATCTATAAGAAAAAATGGTATTGTACACATCTAAAACAGATATTGTTGAAAAAGTAATATCACAAATGTTAGTGTAGCAAAAGTAGAAAAGTCTGTCGTGCTACTTGGTACTATTCTGTTGACATTTTTATAAACAAGGGCAAGATTCTTGCCAAGAAAATTAATGTGTATATTGAGCATTTCCAGCATTTTTAAGAGCCAGAATAGCTTTCTGAAATGCATGCAGGAAAATGATTAGAAAACGGAAACCAAACAGAAAGGTACCCGAGTTCAGCTGAAGAACAGACTTGTACCACCCAGAGTAGTAACACTTTGTAAGGAGCAGTAGAAAGTAGTCTGGACTGCTGGAACCTGCTCCCTATAAATTCATGGTCTGATATTTAAAAACAAAACCAAATGGTCTCCATTATGAAAATAATCAATACACTGTACTTAAAGTATAAGGGAACATATTACAGTGGTAAGATGAAATAAGATCTTAAAATCATAAGACCAGAATCAAATAGAAATATTAGACAAACTTAGTTGAAATGAAGAATAAAACAAATATAAACAGGGTGATCAGAGTGAATCAATTGAAAGATTTAATAGATGCTTTCAGAAAGAAACAGGAGAAATAGGCAAAGAGATAGAAAATGTAAAAGAAAAACTGAGGGATAAGGAGATTAGTTGTACAAATGCCAACATCTTGGAGTTCTGGGGAGAGACAAAAATAAAAATTTAAGAAGGTCAAATAATTAAATAATGAAATAATCTAGATAAATGTACCAGAATTCAAAATGATGAAAGGATTCAGTTGGTGAAGGAGCTCATGGCATAACAATTTAGACAAAGGGAAACTGCATACTTTGGGCATGTTAAAATATAAGAACATTAATACATAGAGAAAACTCTGAAAGATTTCAGAGAAAGGGTAAATGTTTATCAAATAGTTTAGTAGCAGTAATGAATGGGAAAAGATAGTAAAGTAAAAACTACCCAAAGAAAACAACTTTGAATCAAATAATTTAAACCCTCCTCTCAGATGTGAATGAAGTAAAATATTCTCAGGCCTATATGTCTCGAACTTTGCCGTTTAAAGACCCATATCAGAAAACTATTTGAATGCAGGACTCAATCAAAAATATAACTAGAGACTTTATAAATCTTTGATAAATCCTAATCAGAAATTACTGTTTCCTAAAGAAAAACACTAGGACCAAAATTCAAGCTAATGGAACTGTTGGGGTAAGGAGAATGGGATGCTATATATTAGGAACTCTCTACAGGAGTCCTGGTTGTCTAGGTCTGTGTACTGTATTTGATGCATTGGGCTTTTTCTTGACAGTGGTTTGTTTTAATATGAACCTGGGATGGGGATTTAGCTCAGTAGTTCTGCCACCTGCCTTGCAAGCACAAGGACCCAAGTTCTAACCTCAGTACAAAAAAGAAAAAAAAAAGAAACTAAATCTTTTAATATGAACCTATCTACTGACTCAAGATTCTTCAAAATTTCTTACCTGCTGATGATATACTGTCTTTTGTGGTACTATTTGTTTTTCTTTTTGCTGTGGATATCTTCTACTAAATTGATTGTTTGAAGGAAGGAGGATATTATAGTTTGTGTTTAGTTTGCTATCTGAAACCAAAAGGCCCAACTTTTATACTGTTTCATAAAAAACTTCCGGCCGGGCATGGTGGCGCATACCTGTAGTCCCAGCACTTCGGAGGCTGAGGCAGGAGGATTGCTGTGAGTTTGAGAACAGCCTGGGCTACATAGTGAATTCCAGGTCAGTCTCAACTACATAGTGAGACCTTGTCTGAAAAAAACCAAAAAAAACCAAAAAAAAAAAGAAAGAAAAGAAAAGAAAAAGAAACTTCTGTTAGTAAAACTTAAAGTATAAAATGCCAACTAATGCTAGACATATATATGAAAGAAATGGATGTGATTTTTCTGCATTGCAATTTTCTTTAATATGAATACATAAAAGTAAGTGGAGATTTTATGCATTCATATTAGAAGATTTCTTCCCCCTTTATGCATTATTAAAGAGGCAACAAATTAGATTTATAGTATCACAGCAATGGATATTTAATATTTTCTTCAAGAAATCTAGATTGCCTTTGTTGTTTTAATTTTTTACTTTCATTGGTATGTTTGCAGTATATAATAATTACATTCATTGTGGGTAGTTGGTACATGTACATAACACTTCTTAATTCTTTCCACTCCCTTCCTCTCTTAGATTGTCTTTGAAGATAATATGGAATTTTTATTTTTGGTTTGTTTTTATTAAAATGTCATTTGAATCATTACCATAGAATGGATAAAAGCAGGAATCAAGTAAAATTTGTAAAACTTAGGCAAAAAGTCACTAGCATAATTACATTCAGCTTAAGTTTGAATTAACACTTTCCCCCAGCTTTAGGAACTTCTTAGATAGTAAGTTTTCATTTTTATTTTTTTCTAGAAACAATCTAAAATACTTTAATATTAAAAAACTGCTCAGTTTTAGTTTAATAATTAATGTGACAGCACAATGACTTGTGAAGCTTTTTTTTAGTGCCTATAAACCTGTTTTTAATCCATCTAAATAGCAGCATTCTAACTATTAATGTAAAATTTTGTCATAAGAAATTTGTATTTTAATTTGACATTTTTTTAGTAAAAGCATTATATATTGGAGGGGAAATTATTATATAATAGAAACTAAAAGTACTTTAAGAACACTCCGTCTTTCCTAACAGTTTTTGTAGTTTGGCATATGTTTTTTGGTACTTTATTCACATGCAAATATGTTTTACAATAAAAGCATTTTTCCTATATTAAAGGAACTGCAAACTAGAGTTAATAGAAATTTTGTATCTTTTTTTTTTTTTTTTT